>NW_028225499.1:0-359538 GCF_052327205.1 Somniosus microcephalus
TCTCCTTCTTCTACTTCTTCTGATTCACCCTCCAGTCTTCACCTTCTCCTTCTCCTTCTTCTGTTTCTTCTGCTTCACCCTCCAGACTTCACCTTCTCCTTCTCCTTCTTCTACTTCCTCTGATTCACCCTCCAGACTTCATCTTCTCCTTCTCCTTCTTCTGATTCTTCTGATTCACCCTCCAGACTTCACCTTCTCCTTCTCCTTCTTCTACTTCTTCTGATTCACTCTCCAGTCTACACCTTCTCCTTCTCCTTCTTCTGTTTCTTCTGCTTCACCCTCCAGACTTCACCTTCTCCTTCTCTTTCTTCTGCTTCTTCTGATTCACCCTCCAGACTTCACCTTCTCCTTCTCCTTCTTCTGATTCTTCTGATTCACACTCCAGACTTCACCTTCTCCTTCTCCTTCTTCTGCTTCTTCTGATTCACCCTCCAGAACTCACCTTCTCCTTCTCCTTCTTCTACTTCTTCTGATTCACCCTCCTGACTTCACCTTCTCCTTCTCCTTCATCTACTTGTTCTGCTTCACCCTCCAGACTTCACCTTCTCCTTGTCCTTCTTCTACTTCTTCTGATTCACCCTCCAGACTTCACCTTCTCCTTCTCCTTCTTATACTTCTTCTGATTCACCCTCCAGACTTCACCTTCTCCTTCTCCTTCTTCTACTTCTTCTGATTCACCCTCCAGACTTCACCTTCTCCTTCTCCTTCTTCTGCTTCTTCTGATTCACCCTCCAGACTTCACCTTCTCCTTCTCCTTATTCTGCTTCTTCTGATTCACCCTCCAGACTTCACCTTCTCCTTCTCCTTCTTCTGCTTCTTCTGATTCACCCTCCAGACTTCACCTTCTCCTTCTCCTTCTTCTGCTTCTTCTGATTCACCCTCCAGACTTCACCTTCTCCTTCTCCTTCTTCTACTTCTTCTGATTCACCCTCCAGACTTCACCTTCTCCTTCTCCTTCTTCTGCTTCTTCTGATTCACCCTCCAGACTTCACCTTCTCCTTCTCCTTCGTCTACTTCTTCTGATTCACCCTCCAGACTACACCTTCTCCTTCTCCTTCTTCTACTTCTTCTGATTCACCCTCCAGACTTCACCTTCTCCTTCTCCTTCTTCTGTTTCTTCTGATTCACCCTCCAGACTTCACCTTCTCCTTCTCCTTCTTCTACTTCTTCTGATTCACCCTACAGATATCACCTTCTCCTTCTCCTTCTTCTACTTCTTCTGATTCACCCTCCAGACTTCATCTTCTCCTTCTCCTTCTTCTGCTTCTTCTGATTCACCCTCCAGACTTCACCTTCTCCTTCTCCTTCTTCTGCTTCTTCTGATTCACCCTCCAGACTTCAACTTCTCCTTCTCCTTCTTCCACTTCTTCTGATTCACCCTCCAGACTTCACCTTCTCCTTCTCCTTCATCTACTTCTTCTGCTTCACCCTCCAGACTTCACCTTCTCCTTGTCCTTCTTCTACTTCTTCTGATTCACCCTCCAGACTTCACCTTCTCCTTCTCCTTCTTATACTTCTTCTGATTCACCCTCCAGACTTCACCTTCTCCTTCTCCTTCTTCTACTTCTTCTGATTCACCCTCCAGACTTCACCTTCTCCTTCTCCTTCTTCTGCTTCTTCTGATTCACCCTCCAGACTTCACCTTCTCCTTCTCCTTATTCTGCTTCTTCTGATTCACCCTCCAGACTTCACCTTCTCCTTCTCCTTCTTCTGCTTCTTCTGATTCACCCTCCAGACTTCACCTTCTCCTTCTCCTTCTTCTGCTTCTTCTGATTCACCCTCCAGACTTCACCTTCTCCTTCTCCTTCTTCTACTTCTTCTGATTCACCCTCCAGACTTCACCTTCTCCTTCTCCTTCTTCTGCTTCTTCTGATTCACCCTCCAGACTTCACCTTCTCCTTCTCCTTCGTCTACTTCTTCTGATTCACCCTCCAGACTACACCTTCTCCTTCTCCTTCTTCTACTTCTTCTGATTCACCCTCCAGACTTCACCTTCTCCTTCTCCTTCTTCTGTTTCTTCTGATTCACCCTCCAGACTTCACCTTCTCCTTCTCCTTCTTCTACTTCTTCTGATTCACCCTACAGATATCACCTTCTCCTTCTCCTTCTTCTACTTCTTCTGATTCACCCTCCAGACTTCATCTTCTCCTTCTCCTTCTTCTGCTTCTTCTGATTCACCCTCCAGACTTCACCTTCTCCTTCTCCTTCTTCTGCTTCTTCTGATTCACCCTCCAGACTTCAACTTCTCCTTCTCCTTCTTCCACTTCTTCTGATTCACCCTCCAGACTTCACCTTCTCCTTCTCCTTCTTCTACTTCTTCTGATTCACCCTCCAGTCTTCACCTTCTCCTTCTCCTTTTTCTGTTTCTTCTGCTTCACCCTCCAGACTTCACCTTCTCCTTCTGTTTCTACTGCTTCTTCTGATTCACCCTCCAGACTTCACCTTCTCCTTCTCCTTCTTCTGATTCTTCTGATTCACCCTTCAGACTTCACCTTCTCCTTCTCCATCTTCTGCTTCTTCTGATTCAACCTCCTGACTTCACCTTCTCCTTCTCCTTCTTCTACTTCTTCTGATTCACCCTCCTGACTTCACCTTCTCCTTCTCCTTCTTCTACTTCTTCTGCTTCACCCTCCAGACTTCACCTTCTCCTTCTCCTTCTTCTACTTCTTCTGATTCACCCTCCAGACTTCACCTTCTCCTTCTCCTTCTTCTGCTTCTTCTGATTCACCCTCCAGACTTCACCTTCTCATTCTCCTTCTTCTGCTTCTTATGCTGCGCCCTCCAGACTTCACCTTCTCCTTCTCCTTCTTCTGCTTCTTCTGCTTCACACTCCAGACTTCACCTTCTCCTTCTCCTTCTTCTGCTTCTTCTGCTGCGCCCTCCAGGCTTCACCTTCTCCTTCTCCTTCTTCTGCTTCTTCTGCTTCACCGTCCTGACTTCACCTTATCCTTCTCCTTCTTCTACTTCTTCTGCTACACCCCCTTGACTTCACCTGCTCCTTCTCCTTTTTCTGCTTCTTCTGATTCACCCTCCTAAATTCACCTTCTCCTTCTCCTTCTTCTGCTTCTTCTGATTCACCCTCCTGACTTCACCTTCTCCTTCTCCTTCTTCTGCTTCTTCTGATTCACCCTCCAGACTTCACCTTCTCCTTCTCCTTCTTCTGCTTCTTCTGATTCACCCTCCAGACTTCACCTTCTCCTTCTCCTTCTTCTGCTTCTTCTGATTCACCCTCCAGACCTCACCTTCTCCTTCTCCTTCTTCTACTTCTTCTGATTCACCCTCCAGACTTCATCTTCTCCTTCTCCTTCTTCTGCTTCTTCTGATTCACCCTCCAGACTTCACCTTCTCCTTCTCCTTCTTCTGCTTCTTCTGATTCACCCTCCAGACTTCACCTTCTCCTTCTCCTTCTTCTACTTCTTCTGATTCACCCTCCAGACTTCACCTTCTCCTTCTCCTTCTTCGAATTCTTCTGATACACCCTCCAGTCTTCACCTTCTCCTTCTCCTTCTTCTGTTTCTTCTGCTTCACCCTCCAGACTTCACCTTCTCCTTCTCTTTCTTCTGCTTCTACTGCTTCACCCTCCAGACTTCACCTTCTCCTTCTCCTTCTTCTGATTCTTCTGATTCACCCTCCAGACTTCACCTTCTCTATCTCCTTCTTCTGCTTCTTCTGATTCACCCTCCTGACTTCACCTTCTCCTTCTCCTTCTTCTACTTCTTCTGCTTCACCCTCCAGACTTCACCTTCTCCTTCTCCTTCTTCTACTTCTTCTGATTCACCCTCCAGACTTCACCTTCTCCTTCTCCTTCTTCTGCTTCTTCTGATTCACCCTCCAGACTTCACCTTCTCCTTCTCCTTATTCTGCTTCTTCTGATTCACCCTCCAGACTTCACCTTCTCCTTCTCCTTCTTCTGCTTCTTCTGATTCACCCTCCAGACTTCACCTTCTCCTTCTCCTTCTTCTGCTTCTTCTGATTCACCCTCCAGACTTCACCTTCTCCTTCTCCTTCTTCTGCTTCTTCTGATTCACCCTCCAGACTTCACCTTCTCCTTCTCCTTCTTCTACTTCTTCTGATTCACCCTCCAGACTTCACATTCTCCTTCTCCTTCTTCTGCTTCTTCTGATTCAACCTCCTGACTTCACCTTCTCCTTCTCCTTCTTCTACTTCTTCTGATTCACCCTCCTGACTTCACCTTCTCCTTCTCCTTCTTCTACTTCTTCTGCTTCACCCTCCAGACTTCACCTTCTCCTTCTCCTTCTTCTACTTCTTCTGATTCACCCTCCAGACTTCACCATCTCCTTCTCCTTCTCCTTCTTCTGCTTCTTCTGATTCACCCTCCAGACTTCACCTTCTCATTCTCCTTCTTCTGCTTCTTCTGCTGCGCCCTCCAGACTTCACCTTCTCCTTCTCCTTCTTCTGCTTCTTCTGCTTCACACTCCAGACTTCACCTTCTCCTTCTCCTTCTTCTGCTTCTTCTGCTGCGCCCTCCAGGCTTCACCTTCTCCTTCTCCTTCTTCTGCTTCTTCTGCTTCACCGTCCTGACTTCACCTTCTCCTTCTTCTACTTCTTCTGCTACACCCCCCTGACTTCACCTGCTCCTTCTCCTTCTTCTGCTTCTTCTGATTCACCCTCCTAACTTCACCTTCTCCTTCTCCTTCTTCTGCTTCTTCTGATTCACCCTCCTGACTTCACCTTCTCCTTCTCCTTCTTCTGCTTCTTCTGATTCACCCTCCAGACTTCACCTTCTCCTTCTCCTTCTTCTGCTTCTTCTGATTCATCCTCCAGACTTCACCTTCTCCTTCTCCTTCTTCTGCATCTTCTGATTCACCCTCCAGACCTCACCTTCTCCTTCTCCTTCTTCTACTTCTTCTGATTCACCCTCCAGACTTCATCTTCTCCTTCTCCTTCTTCTGCTTCTTCTGATTCACCCTCCAGACTTTACCTTCTCCTTCTTCTGCTTCTTTTGATTCACCCTCCAGACTTCACCTTCTACTTCTCCTTCTTTTACTTCTTCTGATTCACCCTCCAGACTTCACATTCTCCTTCTCCTTCTTCTACTTCTTCTGATTCACCCTCCAGTCTTCACCTTCTCCTTCTCCTTCTTCTGTTTCTTCTGCTTCACCCTCCAGACTTCACCTTCTCCTTCTCTTTCTTCTGCTTCTTCTGCTTCACCCTCCAGACTTCACCTTCTCCTTCTCCTTCTTCTGATTCTTCTGATTCACCCTCCAGACTTCACCTTCTCTATCTCCTTCTTCTGCTTCTTCTGATTCACCCTCCTGACTTCACCTTCTCCTTCTCCTTCTTCTACTTCTTCTGATTCACCCTCCAGACTTCACCTTCTCCTTCTCCTTCTTCTGCTTCTTCTGATTCACCCTCCAGACTTCACCTTCTCCTTCTCCTTATTCTGCTTCTTCTGATTCACCCTCCAGACTTCACCTTCTCCTTCTCCTTCTTCTGCTTCTTCTGATTCACCCTCCAGACTTCACCTTCTCCTTCTCCTTCTTCTGCTTCTTCTGATTCACCCTCCAGACTTCACCTTCTCCTTCTCCTTCTTCTGCTTCTTCTGATTCACCCTCCAGACTTCACCTTCTCCTTCTCCTTCTTCTACTTCTTCTGATTCACCCTCCAGACTTCACCTTCTCCTTCTCCTTCTTCTGCTTCTTCTGATTCACCCTCCAGACTTCACCTTCTCCTTCTCCTTCGTCTACTTCTTCTGATTCACCCTCCAGACTACACCTTCTCCTTCTCCTTCTTCTACTTCTTCTGATTCACCCTCCAGACTTCACCTTCTCCTTCTCCTTCTTCTGTTTCTTCTGATTCACCCTCCAGACTTCACCTTCTCCTTCTCCTTCTTCTACTTCTTCTGATTCACCCTACAGATATCACCTTCTCCTTCTCCTTCTTCTACTTCTTCTGATTCACCCTCCAGACTTCATCTTCTCCTTCTCCTTCTTCTGCTTCTTCTGATTCACCCTCCAGACTTCACCTTCTCCTTCTCCTTCTTCTGCTTCTTCTGATTCACCCTCCAGACTTCAACTTCTCCTTCTCCTTCTTCCACTTCTTCTGATTCACCCTCCAGACTTCACCTTCTCCTTCTCCTTCATCTACTTCTTCTGCTTCACCCTCCAGACTTCACCTTCTCCTTGTCCTTCTTCTACTTCTTCTGATTCACCCTCCAGACTTCACCTTCTCCTTCTCCTTCTTATACTTCTTCTGATTCACCCTCCAGACTTCACCTTCTCCTTCTCCTTCTTCTACTTCTTCTGATTCACCCTCCAGACTTCACCTTCTCCTTCTCCTTCTTCTGCTTCTTCTGATTCACCCTCCAGACTTCACCTTCTCCTTCTCCTTATTCTGCTTCTTCTGATTCACCCTCCAGACTTCACCTTCTCCTTCTCCTTCTTCTGCTTCTTCTGATTCACCCTCCAGACTTCACCTTCTCCTTCTCCTTCTTCTGCTTCTTCTGATTCACCCTCCAGACTTCACCTTCTCCTTCTCCTTCTTCTACTTCTTCTGATTCACCCTCCAGACTTCACCTTCTCCTTCTCCTTCTTCTGCTTCTTCTGATTCACCCTCCAGACTTCACCTTCTCCTTCTCCTTCGTCTACTTCTTCTGATTCACCCTCCAGACTACACCTTCTCCTTCTCCTTCTTCTACTTCTTCTGATTCACCCTCCAGACTTCACCTTCTCCTTCTCCTTCTTCTGTTTCTTCTGATTCACCCTCCAGACTTCACCTTCTCCTTCTCCTTCTTCTACTTCTTCTGATTCACCCTACAGATATCACCTTCTCCTTCTCCTTCTTCTACTTCTTCTGATTCACCCTCCAGACTTCATCTTCTCCTTCTCCTTCTTCTGCTTCTTCTGATTCACCCTCCAGACTTCACCTTCTCCTTCTCCTTCTTCTGCTTCTTCTGATTCACCCTCCAGACTTCAACTTCTCCTTCTCCTTCTTCCACTTCTTCTGATTCACCCTCCAGACTTCACCTTCTCCTTCTCCTTCTTCTACTTCTTCTGATTCACCCTCCAGTCTTCACCTTCTCCTTCTCCTTTTTCTGTTTCTTCTGCTTCACCCTCCAGACTTCACCTTCTCCTTCTGTTTCTACTGCTTCTTCTGATTCACCCTCCAGACTTCACCTTCTCCTTCTCCTTCTTCTGATTCTTCTGATTCACCCTCCAGACTTCACCTTCTCCTTCTCCATCTTCTGCTTCTTCTGATTCAACCTCCTGACTTCACCTTCTCCTTCTCCTTCTTCTACTTCTTCTGATTCACCCTCCTGACTTCACCTTCTCCTTCTCCTTCTTCTACTTCTTCTGCTTCACCCTCCAGACTTCACCTTCTCCTTCTCCTTCTTCTACTTCTTCTGATTCACCCTCCAGACTTCACCTTCTCCTTCTCCTTCTTCTGCTTCTTCTGATTCACCCTCCAGACTTCACCTTCTCATTCTCCTTCTTCTGCTTCTTATGCTGCGCCCTCCAGACTTCACCTTCTCCTTCTCCTTCTTCTGCTTCTTCTGCTTCACACTCCAGACTTCACCTTCTCCTTCTCCTTCTTCTGCTTCTTCTGCTGCGCCCTCCAGGCTTCACCTTCTCCTTCTCCTTCTTCTGCTTCTTCTGCTTCACCGTCCTGACTTCACCTTATCCTTCTCCTTCTTCTACTTCTTCTGCTACACCCCCTTGACTTCACCTGCTCCTTCTCCTTTTTCTGCTTCTTCTGATTCACCCTCCTAAATTCACCTTCTCCTTCTCCTTCTTCTGCTTCTTCTGATTCACCCTCCTGACTTCACCTTCTCCTTCTCCTTCTTCTGCTTCTTCTGATTCACCCTCCAGACTTCACCTTCTCCTTCTCCTTCTTCTGCTTCTTCTGATTCACCCTCCAGACTTCACCTTCTCCTTCTCCTTCTTCTGCTTCTTCTGATTCACCCTCCAGACCTCACCTTCTCCTTCTCCTTCTTCTACTTCTTCTGATTCACCCTCCAGACTTCATCTTCTCCTTCTCCTTCTTCTGCTTCTTCTGATTCACCCTCCAGACTTCACCTTCTCCTTCTCCTTCTTCTGCTTCTTCTGATTCACCCTCCAGACTTCACCTTCTCCTTCTCCTTCTTCTACTTCTTCTGATTCACCCTCCAGACTTCACCTTCTCCTTCTCCTTCTTCGAATTCTTCTGATACACCCTCCAGTCTTCACCTTCTCCTTCTCCTTCTTCTGTTTCTTCTGCTTCACCCTCCAGACTTCACCTTCTCCTTCTCTTTCTTCTGCTTCTACTGCTTCACCCTCCAGACTTCACCTTCTCCTTCTCCTTCTTCTGATTCTTCTGATTCACCCTCCAGACTTCACCTTCTCTATCTCCTTCTTCTGCTTCTTCTGATTCACCCTCCTGACTTCACCTTCTCCTTCTCCTTCTTCTACTTCTTCTGCTTCACCCTCCAGACTTCACCTTCTCCTTCTCCTTCTTCTACTTCTTCTGATTCACCCTCCAGACTTCACCTTCTCCTTCTCCTTCTTCTGCTTCTTCTGATTCACCCTCCAGACTTCACCTTCTCCTTCTCCTTATTCTGCTTCTTCTGATTCACCCTCCAGACTTCACCTTCTCCTTCTCCTTCTTCTGCTTCTTCTGATTCACCCTCCAGACTTCACCTTCTCCTTCTCCTTCTTCTGCTTCTTCTGATTCACCCTCCAGACTTCACCTTCTCCTTCTCCTTCTTCTGCTTCTTCTGATTCACCCTCCAGACTTCACCTTCTCCTTCTCCTTCTTCTACTTCTTCTGATTCACCCTCCAGACTTCACATTCTCCTTCTCCTTCTTCTGCTTCTTCTGATTCAACCTCCTGACTTCACCTTCTCCTTCTCCTTCTTCTACTTCTTCTGATTCACCCTCCTGACTTCACCTTCTCCTTCTCCTTCTTCTACTTCTTCTGCTTCACCCTCCAGACTTCACCTTCTCCTTCTCCTTCTTCTACTTCTTCTGATTCACCCTCCAGACTTCACCTTCTCCTTCTCCTTCTTCTGCTTCTTCTGATTCACCCTCCAGACTTCACCTTCTCATTCTCCTTCTTCTGCTTCTTCTGCTGCGCCCTCCAGACTTCACCTTCTCCTTCTCCTTCTTCTGCTTCTTCTGCTTCACACTCCAGACTTCACCTTCTCCTTCTCCTTCTTCTGCTTCTTCTGCTGCGCCCTCCAGGCTTCACCTTCTCCTTCTCCTTCTTCTGCTTCTTCTGCTTCACCGTCCTGACTTCACCTTCTCCTTCTTCTACTTCTTCTGCTACACCCCCCTGACTTCACCTGCTCCTTCTCCTTCTTCTGCTTCTTCTGATTCACCCTCCTAACTTCACCTTCTCCTTCTCCTTCTTCTGCTTCTTCTGATTCACCCTCCTGACTTCACCTTCTCCTTCTCCTTCTTCTGCTTCTTCTGATTCACCCTCCAGACTTCACCTTCTCCTTCTCCTTCTTCTGCTTCTTCTGATTCATCCTCCAGACTTCACCTTCTCCTTCTCCTTCTTCTGCATCTTCTGATTCACCCTCCAGACCTCACCTTCTCCTTCTCCTTCTTCTACTTCTTCTGATTCACCCTCCAGACTTCATCTTCTCCTTCTCCTTCTTCTGCTTCTTCTGATTCACCCTCCAGACTTTACCTTCTCCTTCTTCTGCTTCTTTTGATTCACCCTCCAGACTTCACCTTCTACTTCTCCTTCTTTTACTTCTTCTGATTCACCCTCCAGACTTCACATTCTCCTTCTCCTTCTTCTACTTCTTCTGATTCACCCTCCAGTCTTCACCTTCTCCTTCTCCTTCTTCTGTTTCTTCTGCTTCACCCTCCAGACTTCACCTTCTCCTTCTCTTTCTTCTGCTTCTTCTGCTTCACCCTCCAGACTTCACCTTCTCCTTCTCCTTCTTCTGATTCTTCTGATTCACCCTCCAGACTTCACCTTCTCTATCTCCTTCTTCTGCTTCTTCTGATTCACCCTCCTGACTTCACCTTCTCCTTCTCCTTCTTCTACTTCTTCTGATTCACCCTCCAGACTTCACCTTCTCCTTCTCCTTCTTCTGCTTCTTCTGATTCACCCTCCAGACTTCACCTTCTCCTTCTCCTTATTCTGCTTCTTCTGATTCACCCTCCAGACTTCACCTTCTCCTTCTCCTTCTTCTGCTTCTTCTGATTCACCCTCCAGACTTCACCTTCTCCTTCTCCTTCTTCTGCTTCTGCTGATTCACCCTCCAGACTTCACCTTCTCCTTCTCCTTCTTCTGCTTCTTCTGATTCACCCTCCAGACTTCACCTTCTCCTTCTCCTTCTTCTACTTCTTCTGATTCACCCTCCAGACTTCACCTTCTCCTTCTCCTTCTTCTGCTTCTTCTGATTCACCCTCCTGACTTCACCTTCTCCTTCTCCTTCTTCTACATCTTCTGATTCACCCTCCTGACTTCACCTTCTCCTTCTCCTTCTTCTACTTCTTCTGCTTCACCCTCCAGACTTCACCTTCTCCTTCTCCTTCTTCTACTTCTTCTGATTCACCCTCCAGACTTCACCTTCTCCTTCTCCTTCTTCTACTTCTTCTGATTCACCCTCCAGACTTCACCTTCTCCTTCTCCTTCTTCTACTTCTTCTGATTCACCCTCCAGACTTCACCTTCTCCTTCTCCTTCTTCTGCTTCTTCTGATTCACCCTCCAGACTTCACCTTCTCCCTCTCCTTATTCTGCTTCTTCTGAATCACCCTCCAGACTTCACCTTCTCCTTCTCCTTCTTCTGCTTCATCTGATTCACCCTCCAGACTTCACCTTCTCCTTCTCCTTCTTCTGCTTCTTCTGATTCACACTCCAGACTTCACCTTCACCTTCTCCTTCTTCTACTTCTTCTGATTCACCCTCCAGACTTCACCTTCTCCATCTCCTTCTTCTGCTTCTTCTGATTCACCCTCCAGACTTCACCTTCTCCTTCTCCTTCGTCTGCTTCTTCTGATTCACCCTCCAGACTTCACCTTCTCCTTCTCCTTCTTCTGCTTCTTCTGATTCACCCTCCAGACTTCACCTTCTCCTTCTCCTTCTTCTACTTCTTCTGATTCACCCTCCAGACTTCACCTTCTCCTTCTCTTTCTTCTGCTTCTTCTGATTCACCCTCCAGACTTCACCTTCTCCTTCTCCTTCTTCTGATTCACCCTCCAGACTTCACCTTCTCCTTCTCCTTCTTCTGCTTCTTCTGATTCACCCTCCTGACTTCACCTTCTCCTTCTCCTTCTTCTACATCTTCTGATTCACCCTCCTGACTTCACCTTCTCCTTCTCCTTCTTCTACTTCTTCTGCTTCACCCTCCAGACTTCACCTTCTCCTTCTCCTTCTTCTACTTCTTCTGATTCACCCTCCAGACTTCACCTTCTCCTTCGCCTTCTTCTACTTCTTCTGATTCACCCTCCAGACTTCACTTTCTCCTTCTCCTTCTTCTACTTCTTCTGATTCACCCTCCAGACTTCACCTTCTCCATCTCCTTCTTCTGCTTCTTCTGATTCACCCTCCAGACTTCACCTTCTCCTTCTCCTTCGTCTACTTCTTCTGATTCACCCTCCAGACTACACCTTCTCCTTCTCCTTCTTCTACTTCTTCTGATTCACCCTCCAGACTTCACCTTCTCCTTCTCCTTCTTCTGTTTCTTCTGATTCACCCTCCAGACTTCACCTTCTCCTTCTCCTTCTTCTAATACTTCTGATTCACCCTCCAGACTTCACCTTCTCCTTCTCCTTCTTCTACATCTTCTGATTCACCCTCCAGACTTCATCTTCTCCTTCTCCTTCTTCTGCTTCTTCTGATTCACCCTCCAGACTTCACCTTCTCCTTCTCCTTCTTCTACTTCTTCTGATTCACCCTCCAGACTTCACCTTCTCCTTCTCCTTCTTCTACTTCTTCTGATTCACCCTCCAGTCTTCACCTTCTCCTTCTCCTTCTTCTGTTTCTTCTGCTTCACCCTCCAGACTTCACCTTCTCCTTCTCTTTCTTCTGCTTCTTCTGATTCACCCTCCAGACTTCACCTTCTCCTTCTCCTTCTTCTGATTCTTCTGATTCACCCTCCAGACTTCACCTTCTCCTTCTCCTTCTTCTGCTTCTTCTGATTCACCCTCCTGACTTCACCTTCTCCTTCTCCTTCTTCTACTGCTTCTGATTCACCCTCCTGACTTCACCTTCTCCTTCTCCTTCTTCTACTTCTTCTGCTTCACCCTCCAGACTTCACCTTCTCCTTCTCCTTCTTCTACTTCTTCTGATTCACCCTCCAGACTTCACCTTCTCCTTCTCCTTCTTCTGCTTCTTCTGATTCACCCTCCAGACTTCACCTTCTCCTTCTCCTTATTCTGCTTCTTCTGATTCACCCTCCAGACTTCAACTTCTCCTTCTCCTTATTCTGCTTCTTCTGATTCACCCTCCAGACTTCACCTTCTCCTTCTCCTTCCTTTGCTTCTTCTGATTCACCCTCCAGACTTCACCTTCTCCTTCTCCTTCTTCTGATTCTTCTGATTCACCCTCCAGACTTCACCTTCTCCTTCTCCATCTTCTGCTTCTTCTGATTCACCCTCCTGACTTCACCTTCTCCTTCTCCTTCTTCTACTTCTTCTGATTCACCCTCCTGACTTCACCTTCTCCTTCTCCATCTTCTACTTCTTCTGCTTCACCCTCCAGACTTCAACTTCTCCTTCTCCTTCTTCTACTTCTTCTGATTCACCCTCCAGACTTCACCTTCTCCTTCTCCTTCTTCTGCTTCTTCTGATTCACCCTCCAGACTTCACCTTCTCCTTCTCCTTCTTCTGCTTCTTCTGATTCACCCTCCAGACTTCACCTTTTCCTTATCCTTCTTCTACTTCTTCTGATTCACCCTCCAGACTTCACCGTCTCCTTCTCCTTCTTCTGCTTCTTCTGATTCACCCTCCAGACTTCACCTTCTCCTTCTCCTTCGTCTCCTTCTTCTGATTCACCCTCCAGACTACACCTTCTCCTTCTCCTTCTTCTACTTCTTCTGATTCACCCTCCAGACTTCACCTTCTCCTTCTCATTCTTCTGTTTCTTCTGATTCACCCTCCAGACTTCATCTTCTCCTTCTCCTTCTTCTACTTCTTCTGATTCACCCTCCAGACTTCACCTTCTCCTTCTCCTTCTTCTACTTCTTCTGATTCACCCTCCAGACTTCATCTTCTATTTCTCCTTCTTCTACTTCTTCTGATTCACCCTCCAGACTTCACCTTCTCCTTCTCCTTCTTCTGCTTCTTCTGATTCACCCTCCAGACTTCACCTTCTCCTTCTCCTTATTCTGCTTCTTCTGATTCACCCTCCAGACTTCACCTTCTCCTTCTCCTTCTTCTACTTCTTCTGATTCACCCTCCAGACTTCACCTTCTCCTTCTCCTTCTTCTGCTTCTTCTGATTCACCCTCCAGACTTCACCTTCTCCTTCTCCTTCGTCTACTTCTTCTGATTCGCCCTCCAGACTACACCTTCTCCTTCTCCTTCTTCTACTTCTTCTGATTCACCCTCCAGACTTCACCTTCTCCTTCTCCTTCTTCTGTTTCTTCTTATTCACCCTCCAGACTTCATCTTCTCCTTCTCCTTCTTCTCCTTCTTCTGATTCACCCTCCAGACTTCACCTTCTCCTTCTCCTTCTTCTACTTCTTCTGATTCACCCTCCAGACTTCATCTTCTCCTTCTCCTTCTTCTACTTCTTCTGATTCACCCTCCAGACTTCACCTTCTCCTTCTCCTTCTTCTGCTTCTTCTGAATCACCCTCCAGACTTCACCTTCTCCTTCTCCTTATTCTGCTTCTTCTGATTCACCTCCAGACTTCACATTCTCCTTCTCCTTCTTCTGCTTCTTCTGATTCACCCTCCAGACTTCACCTTCTCCTTCTCCTTCTTCTGCTTCTTCTGATTCACCCTCCAGACTTCACCTTCTCCTTCTCCTTCTTCTACTTCTTCTGATTCACCCTCCAGACTTAACCTTCTCCTTCTCCTTCTTCTGCTTCTTCTGATTCACCCTCCAGACTTCACCTTCTCCTTCTCCTTCGTCTACTTCTTCTGATTCACCCTCCAGACGACACCTTCTCCTTCTCCTTCTTCTACTTCTTCTGATTCACCCTCCAGACTTCACCTTCTCCTTCTCCTTCTTCTGTTTCTTCTGATTCACCCTCCAGACTTCATCTTCTCCTTCTCCTTCTTCTACTTCTTCTGATTCACCCTCCAGACTTCACCTTCTCCTTCTCCTTCTTCTACTTCTTCTGATTCACCCTCCGGACTTCATCTTCTCCTTCTCCTTCTTCTGCTTCTTCTGATTCACCCTCCAGACTTCACCTTCTCCTTCTCCTTCTTCTGCTTCTTCTGATTCACCCTCCAGACTTCAACTTCTCCTTCTCCTTCTTCTACTTCTTCTGATTCACCCTCCAGACTTCACCTTCTCCTTCTCCTTCTTCTACTTCTTCTGATTCACCCTCCAGTCTTCACCTTCTCCTTCTCCTTCTTCTGTTTCTTCTGCTTCACCCTCCAGACTTCACCTTCTCCTTCTCTTTCTTCTGCTTCTTCTGATTCACCCTCCAGACTTCACCTTCTCCTTCTCCTTCTTCTGATTCTTCTGATTCACGCTCCAGACTTCACCTTCTCCTTCTCCTTCTTCTGCTTCTTCTGATTCACCCTCCTGACTTCACCTTCTCCTTCTCCTTCTTCTACTTCTTCTGATTCACCCTCCTGACTTCACCTTCTCCTTCTCCTTCTTCTGCTTCTTCTGCTTCACCCTCCAGACTTCACCTTCTCCTTCTCCTTCTTCTACTTCTTCTGATTCACCCTCCAGACTTCACCTTCTCCTTCTCCTTCTTCTGCTTCTTCTGATTCACCCTCCAGACTTCACCTTCTCATTCTCCTTCTTCTCCTTCTTCTGCTGCGCCCTCCAGACTTCACCTTCTCCTTCTCCTTCTTCTGCTTCTTCTGCTTCACACTCCAGACTTCACCTTCTCCTTCTCCTTCTTCTGCTTCTTCTGCTGCGCCCTCCAGGCTTCACCTTCTCCTTCTCCTTCTTCTGCTTCTTCTGCTTCACCGTCCTGACTTCACCTTCTCCTTCTCCTTCTTCTACTTCTTCTGCTACACCCCCCTGACTTCACCTGCTCCTTCTCCTTCTTCTGCTTCTTCTGATTCACCCTCCAGACTTCACCTTCTCCTTCTCCTTCTTCTGCTTCTTCTGATTCACCCTCCAGACTTCACCTTCTCCTTCTCCTTCTTCTGCTTCTTCTGATTCACCCTCCAGACTTCACCTTCTCCTTCTCCTTCTTCTGCTTCTTCTGATTCACCCTCCAGACTTCACCTCCTCCTTCTCCTTCTTCTCCTTCTTCTGATTCACCCTCCAGACTTCACCTTCTCCTTCTCCTTCTTCTACTTCTTCTGATTCACCCTCCAGACTTCATCTTCTCCTTCTCCTTCTTCTACTTCTTCTGATTCACCCTCCAGACTTCACCTTCTCCTTCTCCTTCTTCTGCTTCTTCTGAATCACCCTCCAGACTTCACCTTCTCCTTCTCCTTATTCTGCTTCTTCTGATTCACCTCCAGACTTCACATTCTCCTTCTCCTTCTTCTGCTTCTTCTGATTCACCCTCCAGACTTCACCTTCTCCTTCTCCTTCTTCTGCTTCTTCTGATTCACCCTCCAGACTTCACCTTCTCCTTCTCCTTCTTCTACTTCTTCTGATTCACCCTCCAGACTTAACCTTCTCCTTCTCCTTCTTCTGCTTCTTCTGATTCACCCTCCAGACTTCACCTTCTCCTTCTCCTTCGTCTACTTCTTCTGATTCACCCTCCAGACGACACCTTCTCCTTCTCCTTCTTCTACTTCTTCTGATTCACCCTCCAGACTTCACCTTCTCCTTCTCCTTCTTCTGTTTCTTCTGATTCACCCTCCAGACTTCATCTTCTCCTTCTCCTTCTTCTACTTCTTCTGATTCACCCTCCAGACTTCACCTTCTCCTTCTCCTTCTTCTACTTCTTCTGATTCACCCTCCGGACTTCATCTTCTCCTTCTCCTTCTTCTGCTTCTTCTGATTCACCCTCCAGACTTCACCTTCTCCTTCTCCTTCTTCTGCTTCTTCTGATTCACCCTCCAGACTTCAACTTCTCCTTCTCCTTCTTCTACTTCTTCTGATTCACCCTCCAGACTTCACCTTCTCCTTCTCCTTCTTCTACTTCTTCTGATTCACCCTCCAATCTTAACCTTCTCCTTCTCCTTCTTCTGTTTCTTCTGCTTCACCCTCCAGACTTCACCTACTCCTTCTCTTTCTTCTGCTTCTTCTGATTCACCCTCCAGACTTCACCTTCTCCTTCTCCTTCTTCTGATTCTTCTGATTCACCCTCCAGACTTCACCTTCTCCTTCTCCTTCTTCTGCTTCTTCTGATTCACCCTCCTGACTTCACCTTCTCCTTCTCCTTCTTCTACTTCTTCTGATTCACCCTCCTGACTTCACCTTCTCCTTCTCCTTCTTCTACTTCTTCTGCTTCACCCTCCAGACTTCACCTTCTCCTTCTCCTTCTTCTATTTCTTCTGATTCACCCTCCAGACTTCACCTTCTCCTTCTCCTTCTTCTGCTTCTTCTGATTCACCCTCCAGACTTCACCTTCTCCTTCTCCTTCTTCTGATTCTTCTGATTCACCCTCCAGACTTCACCTTCTCCTTCTCCTTCTTCTGCTTCTTCTGATTCACCCTCCTGACTTCACCTTCTCCTTCTCCTTCTTCTACTTCTTCTGATTCACCCTCCTGACTTCACCTTCTCCTTCTCCTTCTTCTACTTCTTCTGCTTCACCCTCCAGACTTCACCTTCTCCTTCTCCTTCTTCTACTTCTTCTGATTCACCCTCCAGACTTCACCTTCTCCTTCTCCTTCTTCTGCTTCTTCTGATTCACCCTCCAGACTTCACCTTCTCATTCTCCTTCTTCTCCTTCTTCTGCTGCGCCCTCCAGACTTCACCTTCTCCTTCTCCTTCTTCTGCTTCTTCTGCTTCACACTCCAGACTTCACCTTCTCCTTCTCCTTCTTCTGCTTCTTCTGCTGCGCCCTCCAGGCTTCACCTTCTCCTTCTCCTTCTTCTGCTTCTTCTGCTTCACCGTCCTGACTTCACCTTCTCCTTCTCCTTCTTCTACTTCTTCTGCTACACCCCCCTGACTTCACCTGCTCCTTCTCCTTCTTCTGCTTCTTCTGATTCACCCTCCTGACTTCACCTTCTCCTTCTCCTTCTTCTGCTTCTTCTGATTCACCCTCCAGACTTCACCTTCTCCTTCTCCTTCTTCTGCTTCTTCTGATTCACCCTCCAGACTTCACCTTCTCCTTCTCCTTCTTCTGCTTCTTCTGATTCACCCTCCAGACTTCACCTTCTCCTTCTCCTTCTTCTGCTTCTTCTGATTCACCCTCCAGACTTCACCTTCTCCTTCTCCTTCTTCTACTTCTTCTGATTCACCCTCCAGACTTCACCTTCTCCTTCTCCTTCTTCTACTTCTTCTGATTCACCCTCCAGTCTTCACCTTCTCCTTCTCCTTCTTCTGTTTCTTCTGCTTCACCCTCCAGTCTTCACCTTCTCCTTCTCTTTCTTCTGCTTCTTCTGCTTCACCCTCCAGACTTCACCTTCTCCTTCTCCTTCTGATTCTTCTGATTCACCCTCCAGACTTCACCTTCTCTATCTCCTTCTTCTGCTTCTTCTGATTCACCCTCCTGACTTCACCTTCTCCTTCTCCTTCTTCTACTTCTTCTGATTCACCCTCCTGACTTCACCTTCTCCTTCTCCTTCTTCTACTTCTTCAGCTTCACCCTCCAGACTTCACCTTCTCCTTCTCCTTCTTCTACTTCTTCTGATTCACCCTCCAGACTTCACCTTCTACTTCTCCTTCTTCTGCTTCTTCTGATTCACCCTCCAGACTTCACCTTCTCCTTCTCCTTATTCTGCTTCTTCTGATTCACCCTCCAGACTTCACCTTCTCCTTCTCCTTCTTCTGCTTCTTCTGATTCACCCTCCAGACTTCACCTTCTCCTTCTCCTTCTTCTGCTTCTTCTGATTCACCCTCCAGACTTCACCTTCTCCTTCTCCTTCTTCTGCTTCTTCTGATTCACCCTCCAGACTTCACCTTCTCCTTCTCCTTCTTCTACTTCTTCTGATTCACCCTCCAGACTTCACCTTCTCCTTCTCCTTCTTCTGCTTCTTCTGATTCACCCTCCTGACTTCACCTTCTCCTTCTCCTTCTTCTACATCTTCTGATTCACCCTCCTGACTTCACCTTCTCCTTCTCCTTCTTCTACTTCTTCTGCTTCACCCTCCAGACTTCACCTTCTCCTTCTCCTTCTTCTACTTCTTCTGATTCACCCTCCAGACTTCACCTCTCCTTCTCCTTCTTCTACTTCTTCTGATTCACCCTCCAGACTTCACCTTCTCCTTCTCCTTCTTCTACTTCTTCTGATTCACCCTCCAGACTTCACCTTCTCCTTCTCCTTCTTCTACTTCTTCTGATTCACCCTCCAGACTTCACCTTCTACTTCTCCTTCTTCTGCTTCTTCTGATTCACCCTCCAGACTTCACCTTCTCCTTCTCCTTATTCTGCTTCTTCTGAATCACCCTCCAGACTTCACCTTCTCCTTCTCCTTCTTCTACTTCTTCTGATTCACCCTCCGGACTTCATCTTCTCCTTCTCCTTCTTCTGCTTCTTCTGATTCACCCTCCAGACTTCACCTTCTCCTTCTCCTTCTTCTGCTTCTTCTGATTCACCCTCCAGACTTCAACTTCTCCTTCTCCTTCTTCTACTTCTTCTGATTCACCCTCCAGACTTCACCTTCTCCTTCTCCTTCTTCTACTTCTTCTGATTCACCCTCCAGTCTTCACCTTCTCCTTCTCCTTCTTCTGTTTCTTCTGCTTCACCCTCCAGACTTCACCTTCTCCTTCTCTTTCTTCTGCTTCTTCTGATTCACCCTCCAGACTTCACCTTCTCCTTCTCCTTCTTCTGATTCTTCTGATTCACCCTCCAGACTTCACCTTCTCCTTCTCCTTCTTCTGCTTCTTCTGATTCACCCTCCTGACTTCACCTTCTCCTTCTCCTTCTTCTACTTCTTCTGATTCACCCTCCTGACTTCACCTTCTCCTTCTCCTTCTTCTACTTCTTCTGCTTCACCCTCCAGACTTCACCTTCTCCTTCTCCTTCTTCTACTTCTTCTGATTCACCCTCCAGACTTCACCTTCTCCTTCTCCTTCTTCTGCTTCTTCTGCTTCACACTCCAGACTTCACCTTCTCCTTCTCCTTCTTCTGCTTCTTCTGCTGCGCCCTCCAGGCTTCACCTTCTCCTTCTCCTTCTTCTGCTTCTTCTGCTTCACCGTCCTGACTTCACCTTCTCCTTCTCCTTCTTCTACTTCTTCTGCTACACCCCCCTGACTTCACCTGCTCCTTCTCCTTCTTCTGCTTCTTCTGATTCACCCTCCTGACTTCACCTTCTCCTTCTCCTTCTTCTGCTTCTTCTGATTCACCCTCCAGACTTCACCTTCTCCTTCTCCTTCTTCTGCTTCTTCTGATTCACCCTCCAGACTTCACCTTCTCCTTCTCCTTCTTCTGCTTCTTCTGATTCACCCTCCAGACTTCACCTTCTCCTTCTCCTTCTTCTGCTTCTTCTGATTCACCCTCCAGACTTCACCTTCTCCTTCTCCTTCTTCTACTTCTTCTGATTCACCCTCCAGACTTCACCTTCTCCTTCTCCTTCTTCTACTTCTTCTGATTCACCCTCCAGTCTTCACCTTCTCCTTCTCCTTCTTCTGTTTCTTCTGCTTCACCCTCCAGACTTCACCTTCTCCTTCTCTTTCTTCTGCTTCTTCTGCTTCACCCTCCAGACTTCACCTTCTCCTTCTCCTTCTTCTGATTCTTCTGATTCACCCTCCAGACTTCACCTTCTCTATCTCCTTCTTCTGCTTCTTCTGATTCACCCTCCTGACTTCACCTTCTCCTTCTCCTTCTTCTACTTCTTCTGATTCACCCTCCTGACTTCACCTTCTCCTTCTCCTTCTTCTACTTCTTCAGCTTCACCCTCCAGACTTCACCTTCTCCTTCTCCTTCTTCTACTTCTTCTGATTCACCCTCCAGACTTCACCTTCTACTTCTCCTTCTTCTGCTTCTTCTGATTCACCCTCCAGACTTCACCTTCTCCTTCTCCTTATTCTGCTTCTTCTGATTCACCCTCCAGACTTCACCTTCTCCTTCTCCTTCTTCTGCTTCTTCTGATTCACCCTCCAGACTTCACCTTCTCCTTCTCCTTCTTCTGCTTCTTCTGATTCACCCTCCAGACTTCACCTTCTCCTTCTCCTTCTTCTGCTTCTTCTGATTCACCCTCCAGACTTCACCTTCTCCTTCTCCTTCTTCTACTTCTTCTGATTCACCCTCCAGACTTCACCTTCTCCTTCTCCTTCTTCTGCTTCTTCTGATTAACCCTCCTGACTTCACCTTCTCCTTCTCCTTCTTCTACATCTTCTGATTCACCCTCCTGACTTCACCTTCTCCTTCTCCTTCTTCTACTTCTTCTGCTTCACCCTCCAGACTTCACCTTCTCCTTCTCCTTCTTCTACTTCTTCTGATTCACCCTCCAGACTTCACCTCTCCTTCTCCTTCTTCTACTTCTTCTGATTCACCCTCCAGACTTCACCTTCTCCTTCTCCTTCTTCTACTTCTTCTGATTTACCCTCCAGACTTCACCTTCTCCTTCTCCTTCTTCTACTTCTTCTGATTCACCCTCCAGACTTCACCTTCTACTTCTCCTTCTTCTGCTTCTTCTGATTCACCCTCCAGACTTCACCTTCTCCTTCTCCTTATTCTGCTTCTTCTGAATCACCCTCCAGACTTCACCTTCTCCTTCTCCTTCTTCTACTTCTTCTGATTCACCCTCCGGACTTCATCTTCTCCTTCTCCTTCTTCTGCTTCTTCTGATTCACCCTCCAGACTTCACCTTCTCCTTCTCCTTCTTCTGCTTCTTCTGATTCACCCTCCAGACTTCTCCTTCTCCTTCTCCTTCTTCTACTTCTTCTGATTCACCCTCCAGACTTCACCTTCTCCTTCTCCTTCTTCTACTTCTTCTGATTCACCCTCCAGTCTTCACCTTCTCCTTCTCCTTCTTCTGTTTCTTCTGCTTCACCCTCCAGACTTCACCTTCTCCTTCTCTTTCTTCTGCTTCTTCTGATTCACCCTCCAGACTTCACCTTCTCCTTCTCCTTCTTCTGATTCTTCTGATTCACCCTCCAGACTTCACCTTCTCCTTCTCCTTCTTCTGCTTCTTCTGATTCACCCTCCTGACTTCACCTTCTCCTTCTCCTTCTTCTACTTCTTCTGATTCACCCTCCTGACTTCACCTTCTCCTTCTCCTTCTTCTACTTCTTCTGCTTCACCCTCCAGACTTCACCTTCTCCTTCTCCTTCTTCTACTTCTTCTGATTCACCCTCCAGACTTCACCTTCTCCTTCTCCTTCTTCTGCTTCTTCTGATTCACCCTCCAGACTTCACCTTCTCCTTCTCCTTCTTCTGATTCTTCTGATTCACCCTCCAGACTTCACCTTCTCCTTCTCCTTCTTCTGCTTCTTCTGATTCACCCTCCTGACTTCACCTTCTCCTTCTCCTTCTTCTACTTCTTCTGATTCACCCTCCTGACTTCACCTTCTCCTTCTCCTTCTTCTACTTCTTCTGCTTCACCCTCCAGACTTCACCTTCTCCTTCTCCTTCTTCTACTTCTTCTGATTCACCCTCCAGACTTCACCTTCTCCTTCTCCTTCTTCTGCTTCTTCTGATTCACCCTCCAGACTTCACCTTCTCATTCTCCTTCTTCTCCTTCTTCTGCTGCGCCCTCCAGACTTCACCTTCTCCTTCTCCTTCTTCTGCTTCTTCTGCTTCACACTCCAGACTTCACCTTCTCCTTCTCCTTCTTCTGCTTCTTCTGCTGCGCCCTCCAGGCTTCACCTTCTCCTTCTCCTTCTTCTGCTTCTTCTGCTTCACCGTCCTGACTTCACCTTCTCCTTCTCCTTCTGCTACTTCTTCTGCTACACCCCCCTGACTTCACCTTCTCCTTCTCCTTCTTCTGCTTCTTCTGATTCACCCTCCAGACTTCACCTTCTCCTTCTCCTTCTTCTGCTTCTTCTGATTCACCCTCCAGACTTCACCTTCTCCTTCTCCTTCTTCTGCTTCTTCTGATTCACCCACCAGACTTCACCTTCTCCTTCTCCTTCTTCTGCTTCTTCTGATTCACCCTCCAGACTTCACCTTCTCCTTCTCCTTCTTCTACTTCTTCTGATTCACCCTCCAGACTTCACCTTCTCCTTCTCCTTCTTCTACTTCTTCTGATTCACCCTCCAGTCTTCACCTTCTCCTTCTCCTTCTTCTGTTTCTTCTGCTTCACCCTCCAGACTTCACCTTCTCCTTCTCTTTCTTCTGCTTCTTCTGCTTCACCCTCCAGACTTCACCTTCTCCTTCTCCTTCTTCTGATTCTTCTGATTCACCCTCCAGACTTCACCTTCTCTATCTCCTTCTTCTGCTTCTTCTGATTCACCCTCCTGACTTCACCTTCTCCTTCTCCTTCTTCTACTTCTTCTGATTCACCCTCCTGACTTCACCTTCTCCTTCTCCTTCTTCTACTTCTTCAGCTTCACCCTTCAGACTTCACCTTCTCCTTCTCCTTCTTCTACTTCTTCTGATTCACCCTCCAGACTTCACCTTCTCCTTCTCCTTCTTCTGCTTCTTCTGATTCACCCTCCAGACTTCACCTTCTCCTTCTCCTTATTCTGCTTCTTCTGATTCACCCTCCAGACTTCACCTTCTCCTTCTCCTTCTTCTGCTTCTTCTGATTCACCCTCCAGACTTCACCTTCTCCTTCTCCTTCTTCTGCTTCTTCTGATTCACCCTCCAGACTTCACCTTCTCCTTCTCCTTCTTCTGCTTCTTCTGATTCACCCTCCAGACTTCACCTTCTCCTTCTCCTTCTTCTACTTCTTCTGATTCACCCTCCAGACTTCACCTTCTCCTTCTCCTTCTTCTGCTTCTTCTGATTCACCCTCCTGACTTCACCTTCTCCTTCTCCTTCTTCTACATCTTCTGATTCACCCTCCTGACTTCACCTTCTCCTTCTCCTTCTTCTACTTCTTCTGCTTCACCCTCCAGACTTCACCTTCTCCTTCTCCTTCTTCTACTTCTTCTGATTCACCCTCCAGACTTCACCTCTCCTTCTCCTTCTTCTACTTCTTCTGATTCCCCCTCCAGACTTCACCTTCTCCTTCTCCTTCTTCTACTTCTTCTGATTCACCCTCCAGACTTCACCTTCTACTTCTCCTTCTTCTGCTTCTTCTGATTCACCCTCCAGACTTCACCTTCTCCTTCTCCTTATTCTGCTTCTTCTGAATCACCCTCCAGACTTCACCTTCTCCTTCTCCTTCTTCTGCTTCTTCTGATTCACCCTCCAGACTTCACCTTCTCCTTCTCCTTCTTCTGCTTCTTCTGATTCACCCTCCAGACTTCACCTTCACCTTCTCCTTCTTCTACTTCTTCTGATTCACCCTCCAGACTTCACCTTCTCCATCTCCTTCTTCTGCTTCTTCTGATTCACCCTCCAGACTTCACCTTCTCCTTCTCCTTCGTCTACTTCTTCTGATTCACCCTCCAGACTTCACCTTCTCCTTCTCCTTCTTCTGCTTCTTCTGATTCACCCTCCAGACTTCACCTTCTCCTTCTCCTTCTTCTACTTCTTCTGATTCACCCTCCAGACTTCACCTTCTCCTTCTCCTTCTTCTGATTCTTCTGATTCACCCTCCAGACTTCACCTTCTCCTTCTCCTTCTTCTGCTTCTTCTGATTCACCCTCCTGACTTCACCTTCTCCTTCTCCTTCTTCTACATCTTCTGATTCACCCTCCTGACTTCACCTTCTCCTTCTCCTTCTTCTACTTCTTCTGCTTCCCCCTCCAGACATCACCTTCTCCTTCTCCTTCTTCTACATCTTCTGATTCACCCTCCAGACTTCACCTTCTCCTTCTCCTTCTTCTACTTCTTCTGATTCACCCTCCAGACTTCACCTTCTCCTTCTCCTTCTTCTACTTCTTCTGATTCACCCTCCAGACTTCACCTTCTCCTTCTTCTGCTTCTTCTGATTCACCCTCCAGACATCACCTTCTCCTTCTCCTTATTCTGCTTCTTCTGAATCACCCTCCAGACTTCACCTTCTCCTTCTCCTTCTTCTGCTTCTTCTGATTCACCCTCCAGACTTCTACTTCTCCTTCTCCTTCTTCTACTTCTTCTGATTCACCCTCCAGACTTCACCTTCTCCATCTCCTTCTTCTGCTTCTTCTGATTCACCCTCCAGACTTCACCTTCTCCTTCTCCTTCGTCTACTTCTTCTGATTCACCCTCCAGACTACACCTTCTCCTTCTCCTTCTTCTACTTCTTCTGATTCACCCTCCAGACTTCACCTTCTCCTTCTCCTTCTTCTGTTTCTTCTGATTCACCCTCCAGACTTCACCTTCTCCTTCTCCTTCTTCTACTACTTCTGATTCACCCTCCAGACTTCACCTTCTCCTTCTCCTTCTTCTACTTCTTCTGATTCACCCTCCAGACTTCATCTTCTCCTTCTCCTTCTTCTGCTTCTTCTGATTCACCCTCCAGACTTCACCTTCTCCTTCTCCTTCTTCTGCTTCTTCTGATTCACCCTCCAGACTTCACCTTCTCCTTCTCCTTCTTCTACTTCTTCTGATTCACCCTCCAGACTTCACCTTCTCCTTCTCCTTCTTCTACTTCTTCTGATTCACCCTCCAGTCTTCACCTTCTCCTTCTCCTTCTTCTGTTTCTTCTGCTTCACCCTCCAGACTTCACCTTCTCCTTCTCTTTCTTCTGCTTCTTCTGATTCACCCTCCAGACTTCACCTTCTCCTTCTCCTTCTTCTGATTCTTCTGATTCACCCTCCAGACTTCACCTACTCCTTCTCCTTCTTCTGCTTCTTCTAATTCACCCTCCTGACTTCACCTTCTCCTTCTCCTTCTTCTACTTCTTCTGATTCACCCTCCTGACTTCACCTTCTCCTTCTCCTTATTCTGCTTCTTCTGATTCACCCTCCAGACTTCACCTTCTCCTTCTCCTTATTCTGCTTCTTCTGATTCACCCTCCAGACTTCACCTTCTCCTTCTCCTTCCTTTGCTTCTTCTGATTCACCCTCCAGACTTCACCTTCTCCTTCTCCTTCTTCTGATTCTTCTGATTCACCCTCCAGACTTCACCTTCTCCTTCTCCATCTTCTGCTTCTTCTGATTCACCCTCCTGACTTCACCTTCTCCTTCTCCTTCTTCTACTTCTTCTGATTCACCCTCCTGACTTCACCTTCTCCTTCTCCATCTTCTACTTCTTCTGCTTCACCCTCCAGACTTCAACTTCTCCTTCTCCTTCTTCTACTTCATCTGATTCACCCTCCAGACTTCACCTTCTCCTTCTCCTTCTTCTGCTTCTTCTGATTCACCCTCCAGACTTCACCTTCTCCTTCTCCTTCTTCTGCTTCTTCTGATTCACCCTCCAGACTTCACCTTCTCCTTCTCCTTCTTCTACTTCTTCTGATTCACCCTCCAGACTTCACCTTCTCCTTCTCCTTCTTCTGCTTCTTCTGATTCACCCTCCAGACTTCACCTTCTCCTTCTCCTTCGTCTACTTCTTCTGATTCACCCTCCAGACTACACCTTCTCCTTCTCCTTCTTCTACTTCTTCTGATTCACCCTCCAGACTTCACCTTCTCCTCCTCCTTCTTCTGTTTCTTCTGATTCACCCTCCAGACTTCATCTTCTCCTTCTCCTTCTTCTACTTCTTCTGATTCACCCTCCAGACTTCACCTTCTCCTTCTCCTTCTTCTACTTCTTCTGATTCACCCTCCAGTCTTCACCTTCTCCTTCTCCTTCTTCTGTTTCTTCTGCTTCACCCTCCAGACTTCACCTTCTCCTTCTCTTTCTTCTGCTTCTTCTGATTCACCCTCCAGACTTCACCTTCTCCTTCTCCTTCTTCTGATTCTTCTGATTCACCCTCCAGACTTCACCTTCTCCTTCTCCTTCTTCTGCTTCTTCTGATTCACCCTCCTGACTTCACCTTCTCCTTCTCCTTCTTCTACTTCTTCTGATTCACCCTCCTGACTTCACCTCCTCCTTCTCCTTCTTCTACTTCTTCTGCTTCACCCTCCAGACTTCACCTTCTCCTTCTCCTTCTTCTACTTCTTCTGATTCACCCTCCAGACTTCACCTTCTCCTTCTCCTTCTTCTGCTTCTTCTGATTCACCCTCCAGACTTCACCTTCTCCTTCTTCTTATTCTGCTTCTTCTGGTTCACCCTCCAGACTTCAACTTCTCCTTCTCCTTATTCTGCTTCTTCTGATTCACCCTCCAGACTTCACCTTCTCCTTCTCCTTATTCTGCTTCTTCTGATTCACCCTCCAGACTTCACCTTCTCCTTCTCCTTCCTTTGCTTCTTCTGATTCACCCTCCAGACTTCACCTTCTCCTTCTCCTTCTTCTGATTCTTCTGCTTCACTCTCCTGAATTCACCTTCTCCTTCTCCTTCTTCTACTTCTTCTGATTCACCCTCCAGACTTCACCTACTCCTTCTCCTTCTTCTGCTTCTTCTGATTCACCCTCCTGACTTCACCTTCTCCTTCTCCTTCTTCTGCTTCTTCTGATTCACCCTCCAGACTTCACCTTCTCCTTCTCCTTCTTCTGCTTCTTCTGATTCACACTCCAGACTTCACCTTCTCCTTCTCCTTCTTCTGCTTCTTCTGATTCACCCTCCAGACCTCACCTTCTCCTTCTCCTTCTTCTACGTCTTCTGATTCACCCTCCAGACTTCATCTTCTCCTTCTCCTTCTTCTGCTTCTTCTGATTCACCCTCCAGACTTCACCTTCTCCTTCTCCTTCTTCTGCTTCTTCTGATTCACCCTCCAGACTTCACCTTCTCCTTCTCCTTCTTCTACTTCTTCTGATTCACCCTCCAGACTTCACCTTCTCCTTCTCCTTCTTCTACTTCTTCTGATTCACCCTCCAGTCTTCACCTTCTCCTTCTCCTTCTTCTGTTTCTTCTGCTTCACCCTCCAGACTTCACCTTCTCCTTCTCTTTCTTCTGCTTCTTCTGCTTCACCCTCCAGACTTCACCTTCTCCTTCTCCTTCTTCTGATTCTTCTGATTCACCCTCCAGACTTCACCTTCTCTATCTCCTTCTTCTGCTTCTTCTGATTCACCCTCCTGACTTCACCTTCTCCTTCTCCTTCTTCTACTTCTTCTGATTCACCCTCCTGACTTCACCTTCTCCTTCTCCTTCTTCTACATCTTCTGCTTCACCCTCCAGACTTCACCTTCTCCTTCTCCTTCTTCTACTTCTTCTGATTCACCCTCCAGACTTCACCTTCTCCTTCTCCTTCTTCTGCTTCTTCTGATTCACCCTCCAGACTTCACCTTCTCCTTCTACTTATTCTGCTTCTTCTGATTCACCCTCCAGACTTCACCTTCTCCTTCTCCTTCTTCTGCTATTTCTGATTCACCCACCAGACTTCACCTTCTCCTTCTCCTTCTTCTGCTTCTTCTGATTCACCCTACAGACTTCACCTTCTCCTTCTCCTTCTTCTGCTTCTTCTGATTCACCCTCCAGACTTCACCTTCTCCTTCTCCTTCTTCTACTTCTTCTGATTCACCCTCCAGACTTCACCTTCTCCGTCTTCTGCTTCTTCTGATTCACCCTCCTGACTTCACCTTCTCCTTCTCCTTCTTCTACATCTTCTGATTCACCCTCCTGACTTCACCTTCTCCTTCTCCTTCTTCTACTTCTTCTGCTTCAACCTCCAGACTTCACCTTCTCCTTCTCCTTCTTCTACTTCTTCTGATTCACCCTCCAGACTTCACCTTATCCTTCTCCTTCTTCTACTTCTTCTGATTCACCCTCCAGACTTCACCTTCTCCTTCTCCTTCTTCTACTTCTTATGATTCACCCTCCAGACTTCACCTTCTCCTTCTCCTTCTTCTGCTTCTTCTGATTCACCCTCCAGACTTCACCTTCTCCTTCTCCTTATTCTGCTTCTTCTGAATCACCCTCCAGACTTCACCTTCTCCTTCTCCTTCTTCTGCTTCTTCTGATTCACCCTCCAGACTTCACCTTCTCATTCTCCTTCTTCTGCTTCTTCTGATTCACCCTCCAGACTTCACCTTCACCTTCTCCTTCTTCTACTTCTTCTGATTCACCCTCCAGACTTCACCTTCTCCATCTCCTTCTTCTGCTTCTTCTGATTCACCCTCCAGACTTCACCTTCTCCTTCTCCTTCGTCTACTTCTTCTGATTCACCCTCCAGACTTCACCTTCTCCTTCTCCTTCTTCTGCTTCTTCTGATTCACCCTCCAGACTTCACCTTCTCCTTCTCCTTCTTCTGATTCTTCTGATTCACCCTCCAGACTTCACCTTCTTCTTCTCCTTCTTCTGCTTCTTCTGATTCACCCTCCTGACTTCACCTTCTCCTTCTCCTTCTTCTACATCTTCTGATTCACCCTCCTGACTTCACCTTCTCCTTCTCCTTCTTCTACTTCTTCTGCTTCCCCCTCCAGACTTCACCTTCTCCTTCTCCTTCTTCTACTTCTTCTGATTCACCCTCCAGACTTCACCTTCTCCTTCTCCTTCTTCTACTTCTTCTGATTCACCCTCCAGACTTCACCTTCTCCTTCTCCTTCTTCTGCTATTTCTGATTCACCCTCCAGACTTCACCTTCTCCTTCTCCTTCTTCTGCTTCTTCTGATTCACCCTCCAGACTTCACCTTCTCCTTCTCCTTCTTCTGCTTCTTCTGATTCACCCTCCAGACTTCACCTTCTCATTCTCCTTCTTCTACTTCTTCTGATTCACCCTCCAGACTTCACCTTCTCCGTCTTCTGCTTCTTCTGATTCACCCTCCTGACTTCACCTTCTCCTTCTCCTTCTTCTACTTCTTCTGATTCACCCTCCAGACTTCACCTTCTCCTTCTCCTTCTTCTACTTCTTATGATTCACCCTCCAGACTTCACCTTCTCCTTCTCCTTCTTCTGCTTCTTCTGATTCACCCTCCAGACTTCACCTTCTCCTTCTCCTTATTCTGCTTCTTCTGAATCACCCTCCAGACTTCACCTTCTCCTTCTCCTTCTTCTGCTTCTTCTGATTCACCCTCCAGACTTCACCTTCTCATTCTCCTTCTTCTGCTTCTTCTGATTCACCCTCCAGACTTCACCTTCACCTTCTCCTTCTTCTACTTCTTCTGATTCACCCTCCAGACTTCACCTTCTCCATCTCCTTCTTCTGCTTCTTCTGATTCACCCTCCAGACTTCACCTTCTCCTTCTCCTTCGTCTACTTCTTCTGATTCACCCTCCAGACTTCACCTTCTCCTTCTCCTTCTTCTGCTTCTTCTGATTCACCCTCCAGACTTCACCTTCTCCTTCTCCTTCTTCTGATTCTTCTGATTCACCCTCCAGACTTCACCTTCTCCTTCTCCTTCTTCTGCTTCTTCAGATTCACCCTCCAGACATCACCTTCTCCTTCTCCTTATTCTGCTTCTTCTGAATCACCCTCCAGACTTCACCTTCTCCTTCTCCTTCTTCTGCTTCTTCTGATTCACCCTCCAGACTTCACCTTCTCCTTCTCCTTCTTCTGCTTCTTCTGATTCACCCTCCAGACTTCACCTTCTCCTTCTCCTTCTTCTACTTCTTCTGATTCACCCTCCAGACTTCACCTTCTCCATCTCCTTCTTCTGCTTCTTCTGATTCACCCTCCAGACTTCACCTTCTCCTTCTCCTTCGTCTACTTCTTCTGATTCACCCTCCAGACTACACCTTCTCCTTCTCCTTCTTCTACTTCTTCTGATTCACCCTCCAGACTTCACCTTCTCCTTCTCCTTCTTCTGTTTCTTCTGATTCACCCTCCAGACTTCACCTTCTCCTTCTCCTTCTTCTACTACTTCTGATTCACCCTCCAGACTTCACCTTCTCCTTCTCCTTCTTCTACTTCTTCTGATTCACCCTCCAGACTTCATCTTCTCCTTCTCCTTCTTCTGCTTCTTCTGATTCACCCTCCAGACTTCACCTTCTCCTTCTCCTTCTTCTGCTTCTTCTGATTCACCCTCCAGACTTCACCTTCTCCTTCTCCTTCTTCTACTTCTTCTGATTCACCCTCCAGACTTCACCTTATCCTTCTCCTTCTTCTACTTCTTCTGATTCACCCTCCAGACTTCACCTTCTCCTTCTCCTTCTTCTACTTCTTATGATTCACCCTCCAGACTTCACCTTCTCCTTCTCCTTCTTCTGCTTCTTCTGATTCACCCTCCAGACTTCACCTTCTCCTTCTCCTTATTCTGCTTCTTCTGAATCACCCTCCAGACTTCACCTTCTCCTTCTCCTTCTTCTGCTTCTTCTGATTCACCCTCCAGACTTCACCTTCTCATTCTCCTTCTTCTGCTTCTTCTGATTCACCCTCCAGACTTCACCTTCACCTTCTCCTTCTTCTACTTCTTCTGATTCACCCTCCAGACTTCACCTTCTCCATCTCCTTCTTCTGCTTCTTCTGATTCACCCTCCAGACTTCACCTTCTCCTTCTCCTTCGTCTACTTCTTCTGATTCACCCTCCAGACTTCACCTTCTCCTTCTCCTTCTTCTGCTTCTTCTGATTCACCCTCCAGACTTCACCTTCTCCTTCTCCTTCTTCTGATTCTTCTGATTCACCCTCCAGACTTCACCTTCTTCTTCTCCTTCTTCTGCTTCTTCTGATTCACCCTCCTGACTTCACCTTCTCCTTCTCCTTCTTCTACATCTTCTGATTCACCCTCCTGACTTCACCTTCTCCTTCTCCTTCTTCTACTTCTTCTGCTTCCCCCTCCAGACTTCACCTTCTCCTTCTCCTTCTTCTACTTCTTCTGATTCACCCTCCAGACTTCACCTTCTCCTTCTCCTTCTTCTACTTCTTCTGATTCACCCTCCAGACTTCACCTTCTCCTTCTCCTTCTTCTGCTATTTCTGATTCACCCTCCAGACTTCACCTTCTCCTTCTCCTTCTTCTGCTTCTTCTGATTCACCCTCCAGACTTCACCTTCTCCTTCTCCTTCTTCTGCTTCTTCTGATTCACCCTCCAGACTTCACCTTCTCCTTCTCCTTCTTCTACTTCTTCTGATTCACCCTCCAGACTTCACCTTCTCCGTCTTCTGCTTCTTCTGATTCACCCTCCTGACTTCACCTTCTCCTTCTCCTTCTTCTACATCTTCTGATTCACCCTCCTGACTTCACCTTCTCCTTCTCCTTCTTCTACTTCTTCTGCTTCAACCTCCAGACTTCACCTTCTCCTTCTCCTTCTTCTACTTCTTCTGATTCACCCTCCATACTTCACCTTATCCTTCTCCTTCTTCTACTTCTTCTGATTCACCCTCCAGACTTCACCTTCTCCTTCTCCTTCTTCTACTTCTTATGATTCACCCTCCAGACTTCACCTTCTCCTTCTCCTTCTTCTGCTTCTTCTGATTCACCCTCCAGACTTCACCTTCTCCTTCTCCTTATTCTGCTTCTTCTGAATCACCCTCCAGACTTCACCTTCTCCTTCTCCTTCTTCTGCTTCTTCTGATTCACCCTCCAGACTTCACCTTCTCATTCTCCTTCTTCTGCTTCTTCTGATTCACCCTCCAGACTTCACCTTCACCTTCTCCTTCTTCTACTTCTTCTGATTCACCCTCCAGACTTCACCTTCTCCATCTCCTTCTTCTGCTTCTTCTGATTCACCCTCCAGACTTCACCTTCTCCTTCTCCTTCGTCTACTTCTTCTGATTCACCCTCCAGACTTCACCTTCTCCTTCTCCTTCTTCTGCTTCTTCTGATTCACCCTCCAGACTTCACCTTCTCCTTCTCCTTCTTCTGATTCTTCTGATTCACCCTCCAGACTTCACCTTCTCCTTCTCCTTCTTCTGCTTCTTCTGATTCACCCTCCTGACTTCACCTTCTCCTTCTCCTTCTTCTACATCTTCTGATTCACCCTCCTGACTTCACCTTCTCCTTCTCCTTCTTCTACTTCTTCTGCTTCCCCCTCCAGACTTCACCTTCTCCTTCTCCTTCTTCTACTTCTTCTGATTCACCCTCCAGACTTCACCTTCTCCTTCTCCTTCTTCTACTTCTTCTGATTCACCCTCCAGACTTCACCTTCTCCTTCTCCTTCTTCTACTTCTTCTGATTCACCCTCCAGACTTCACCTTCTCCTTCTCCTTCTTCTGCTTCTTCAGATTCACCCTCCAGACATCACCTTCTCCTTCTCCTTATTCTGCTTCTTCTGAATCACCCTCCAGACTTCACCTTCTCCTTCTCCTTCTTCTGCTTCTTCTGATTCACCCTCCAGACTTCACCTTCTCCTTCTCCTTCTTCTGCTTCTTCTGATTCACCCTCCAGACTTCACCTTCTCCTTCTCCTTCTTCTACTTCTTCTGATTCACCCTCCAGACTTCACCTTCTCCATCTCCTTCTTCTGCTTCTTCTGATTCACCCTCCAGACTTCACCTTCTCCTTCTCCTTCGTCTACTTCTTCTGATTCACCCTCCAGACTACACCTTCTCCTTCTCCTTCTTCTACTTCTTCTGATTCACCCTCCAGACTTCACCTTCTCCTTCTCCTTCTTCTGTTTCTTCTGATTCACCCTCCAGACTTCACCTTCTCCTTCTCCTTCTTCTACTACTTCTGATTCACCCTCCAGACTTCACCTTCTCCTTCTCCTTCTTCTACTTCTTCTGATTCACCCTCCAGACTTCATCTTCTCCTTCTCCTTCTTCTGCTTCTTCTGATTCACCCTCCAGACTTCACCTTCTCCTTCTCCTTCTTCTGCTTCTTCTGATTCACCCTCCAGACTTCACCTTCTCCTTCTCCTTCTTCTACTTCTTCTGATTCACCCTCCAGACTTCACCTTCTCCTTCTCCTTCTTCTACTTCTTCTGATTCACCCTCCAGACTTCACCTTCTCCTTCTCCTTCTTCTACTTCTTCTGATTCACCCTCCAGACTTCACCTTCTCCTTCTCCTTCTTCTACTTCTTCTGATTCACCCTCCAGACTTCACCTTCTCCTTCTCCTTCTTCTGCTTCTTCTGATTCACCCTCCAGACTTCACCTTCTCCTTCTCCTTATTCTGCTTCTTCTGAATCACCCTCCAGACTTCACCTTCTCCTTCTCCTTCTTCTGCTTCTTCTGATTCACCCTCCAGACTTCACCTTCTCATTCTCCTTCTTCTGCTTCTTCTGATTCACCCTCCAGACTTCACCTTCACCTTCTCCTTCTTCTACTTCTTCTGATTCACCCTCCAGACTTCACCTTCTCCATCTCCTTCTTCTGCTTCTTCTGATTCACCCTCCAGACTTCACCTTCTCCTTCTCCTTCGTCTACTTCTTCTGATTCACCCTCCAGACTTCACCTTCTCCTTCTCCTTCTTCTGCTTCTTCTGATTCACCCTCCAGACTTCACCTTCTCCTTCTCCTTCTTCTACTTCTTCTGATTCACCCTCCAGACTTCACCTTCTCCTTCTCCTTCTTCTGATTCTTCTGATTCACCCTCCAGACTTCACCTTCTCCTTCTCCTTCTTCTGCTTCTTCTGATTCACCCTCCTGACTTCACCTTCTCCTTCTCCTTCTTCTACATCTTCTGATTCACCCTCCTGACTTCACCTTCTCCTTCTCCTTCTTCTACTTCTTCTGCTTCCCCCTCCAGACTTCACCTTCTCCTTCTCCTTCTTCTACTTCTTCTGATTCACCCTCCAGACTTCACCTTCTCCTTCTCCTTCTTCTACTTCTTCTGATTCACCCTCCAGACTTCACCTTCTCCTTCTCCTTCTTCTACTTCTTCTGATTCACCCTCCAGACTTCACCTTCTCCTTCTCCTTCTTCTGCTTCTTCAGATTCACCCTCCAGACATCACCTTCTCCTTCTCCTTATTCTGCTTCTTCTGAATCACCCTCCAGACTTCACCTTCTCCTTCTCCTTCTTCTGCTTCTTCTGATTCACCCTCCAGACTTCACCTTCTCCTTCTCCTTCTTCTGCTTCTTCTGATTCACCCTCCAGACTTCACCTTCTCCTTCTCCTTCTTCTACTTCTTCTGATTCACCCTCCAGACTTCACCTTCTCCATCTCCTTCTTCTGCTTCTTCTGGTTCACCCTCCAGACTTCACCTTCTCCTTCTCCTTCGTCTACTTCTTCTGATTCACCCTCCAGACTACACCTTCTCCTTCTCCTTCTTCTACTTCTTCTGATTCACCCTCCAGACTTCACCTTCTCCTTCTCCTTCTTCTGTTTCTTCTGATTCACCCTCCAGACTTCACCTTCTCCTTCTCCTTCTTCTACTACTTCTGATTCACCCTCCAGACTTCACCTTCTCCTTCTCCTTCTTCTACTTCTTCTGACTCACCCTCCAGACTTCATCTTCTCCTTCTCCTTCTTCTGCTTCTTCTGATTCACCCTCCAGACTTCACCTTCTCCTTCTCCTTCTTCTGCTTCTTCTGATTCACCCTCCAGACTTCACCTTCTCCTTCTCCTTCTTCTACTTCTTCTGATTCACCCTCCAGACTTCACCTTCTCCTTCTCCTTCTTCTACTTCTTCTGATTCACCCTCCAGTCTTCACCTTCTCCTTCTCCTTCTTCTGTTTCTTCTGCTTCACCCTCCAGACTTCACCTTCTCCTTCTCTTTCTTCTGCTTCTTCTGATTCACCCTCCAGACTTCACCTTCTCCTTCTCCTTCTTCTGATTCTTCTGATTCACCCTCCAGACTTCACCTTCTCCTTCTCCTTCTTCTGCTTCTTCTGTTTCACCCTCCTGACTTCACCTTCTCCTTCTCCTTCTTCTACTTCTTCTGATTCACCCTCCTGACTTCAGCTTCTCCTTCTCCTTCTTCTACTTCTTCTGCTTCACCCTCCAGACTTCAACTTCTCCTTCTCCTTCTTCTACTTCTTCTGATTCACCCTCCAGACTTCACCTTCTCCTTCTCCTTATTCTGCTTCTTCTGATTCACCCTCCAGACTTCACCTTCTCCTTCTCCTTATTCTGCTTCTTCTGATTCACCCTCCAGACTTCACCTTCTCCTTCTCCTTCGTTTGCTTCTTCTGATTCACCCTCCAGACTTCACCTTCTCCTTCTCCATCTTCTGCTTCTTCTGATTCACCCTCCTGACTTCACCTTCTCCTTCTCCTTCTTCTACTTCTTCTGATTCACCCTCCTGACTTCACCTTCTCCTTCTCCATCTTCTACTTCTTCTGCTTCACCCTCCAGACTTCACCTTCTCCTCCTCCTTCTTCTGTTTCTTCTGATTCACCCTCCAGACTTCATCTTCTCCTTCTCCTTCTTCTACTTCTTCTGATTCACCCTCCAGACTTCACCTTCTCCTTCTCCTTCTTCTACTTCTTCTGATTCACCCTCCAGACTTCATCTTCTCCTTCTCCTTCTTCTGCTTCTTCTGATTCACCCTCCAGACTTCACCTTCTCCTTCTCCTTCTTCTGCTTCTTCTGATTCACCCTCCAGACTTCAACTTCTCCTTCTCCTTCTTCTACTTCTTCTGATTCACCCTCCAGACTTCACCTTCTCCTTCTTCTTCTTCTACTTCTTCCGATTCACCCTCCAGACTTCATCTTCTCCTTCTCCTTCTTCTGCTTCTTCTGATTCACCTCCAGACTTCACCTTCTCCTTCTCCTTCTTCTGCTTCTTCTGATTCACCCTCCAGACTTCACCTTCTCCTTCTCCTTCTTCTACTTCCTCTGATTCACCCTCCAGACTTCACCTTCTCCTTCTCCTTCTTCTACTTCTTCTGATTCACCCTCCAGTCTTCACCTTCTCCTTCTCCTTCTTCTGTTTCTTCTGCTTCACCCTCCAGACTTCACCTTCTCCTTCTCTTTCTTCTGCTTCTTCTGATTCACCCTCCAGACTTCACCTTCTCCTTCTCCTTCTTCTGATTCTTCTGATTCACCCTCCAGACTTCACCTTCTCCTTCTCCTTCTTCTGCTTCTTCTGATTCACCCTCCTGACTTCACCTTCTCCTTCTCCTTCTTCTACTTCTTCTGATTCACCCTCCTGACTTCACCTTCTCCTTCTCCTTCTTCTACTTCTTCTGCTTCACCCTCCAGACTTCACCTTCTCCTTCTCCTTCTTCTGCTTCTTCTGATTCACCCTCCAGACTTCACCTTCTCCTTCTCCTTCTTCTGCTTCTTCTGATTCACCCTCCAGACTTCACCTTCTCCTTCTCCTTATTCTGCTTCTTCTGATTCACACTCCAGACTTCACCTTCTCCTTCTCCTTATTCTGCTTCTTCTGATTCACCCTCCAGACTTCACCTTCTCCTTCTCCTTCCTCTGCTTCTTCTGATTCACCCTCCAGACTTCACCTTCTCCTTCTCCTTCTTCTGATTCTTCTGATTCACCCTCCAGACTTCACCTTCTCCTTCTCCATCTTCTGCTTCTTCTGATTCACCCTCCTGACTTCACCTTCTCCTTCTCCTTCTTCTACTTCTTCTGATTCACCCTCCTGACTTCACCTTCTCCTTCTCCATCTTCTACTTCTTCTGCTTCACCCTCCAGACTTCAACTTCTCCGTCTCCTTCTTCTACTTCTTCTGATTCACCCTCCAGACTTCACCTTCTCCTTCTCCTTCTTCTGCTTCTTCTGCTTCACCCTCCAGACTTCACCTTCTCCTTCTCCTTCTTCTGCTTCTTCTGATTCACCCTCCAGACTTCACCTTCTCCTTCTCCTTCTTCTACTTCATCTGATTCACCCTCCAGACTTCACCTTCTCCTTCTCCTTCTTCTGCTTCTTCTGATTCACCCTCCAGACTTCACCTTCTCCTTCTCCTTCGTCTACTTCTTCTGATTCACCCTCCAGACTACACCTTCTCCTTCTCCTTCTTCTACTTCTTCTGATTCACCCTCCAGACTTCACCTTCTCCTTCTCCTTCTTCTGTTTCTTCTGATTCACCCTCCAGACTTCATCTTCTCCTTCTCCTTCTTCTACTTCTTCTGATTCACCCTCCAGACTTCACCTTCTCCTTCTCCTTCTTCTACTTCTTCTGATTCACCCTCCAGACTTCATCTTCTCCTTCTCCTTCTTCTGCTTCTTCTGATTCACCCTCCAGACTTCACCTTCTCCTTCTCCTTCTTCTGCTTCTTCTGATTCACCCTCCAGACTTCAACTTCTCCTTCTCCTTCTTCTACTTCTTCTGATTCACCCTCCAGACTTCACCTTCTCCTTCTCCTTCTTCTACTTCTTCTGATTCACCCTCCAGTCTTCACCTTCTCCTTCTCCTTCTTCTGTTTCTTCTGCTTCACCCTCCAGACTTCACCTTCTCCTTCTCTTTCTTCTGCTTCTTCTGATTCACCCTCCAGACTTCACCTTCTCCTTCTCCTTCTTCTGATTCTTCTGATTCACCCTCCAGACTTCACCTTCTCCTTCTCCTTCTTCTGCTTCTTCTGATTCACCCTCCTGACTTCACCTTCTCCTTCTCCTTCTTCTACTTCTTCTGATTCACCCTCCTGACTTCACCTTCTCCTTCTCCTTCTTCTACTTCTTCTGCTTCACCCTCCAGACTTCACCTTCTCCTTCTCCTTCTTCTACTTCTTCTGATTCAACCTCCAGACTTCACCTTCTCCTTCTCCTTCTTCTGCTTCTTCTGATTCACCCTCCAGACTTCACCTTCTCATTCTCCTTCTTCTGCTTCTTCTGCTGCGCCCTCCAGACTTCACCTTCTCCTTCTCCTTCTTCTGCTTCTTCTGCTTCACACTCCAGACTTCACCTTCTCCTTCTCCTTCTTCTGCTTCTTCTGCTGCGCCCTCCAGGCTTCACCTTCTCCTTCTCCTTCTTCTGCTTCTTCTGCTTCACCGTCCTGACTTCACCTTCTCCTTCTCCTTCTTCTACTTCTTCTGCTACACCCCCCTGACTTCACCTGCTCCTTCTCCTTCTTCTGCTTCTTCTGATTCACCCTCCTAACTTCACCTTCTCCTTCTCCTTCTTCTGCTTCTTCTGATTCACCCTCCTGACTTCACCTTCTCCTTCTCCTTCTTCTGCTTCTTCTGATTCACCCTCCAGACTTCACCTTCTCCTTCTCCTTCTTCTGCTTCTTCTGATTCACCCTCCAGACTTCACCTTCTCCTTCTTCTGCTTCTTCTGATTCACCCTCCAGACCTCACCTTCTCCTTCTCCTTCTTCTACTTCTTCTGATTCACCCTCCAGACTTCATCTTCTCCTTCTCCTTCTTCTGCTTCTTCTGATTCACCCTCCAGTCTTCACCTTCTCCTTCTCCTTCTTCTGCTTCTTCTGATTCACCCTCCAGACTTCACCTTCTCCTTCTCCTTCTTCTACTTCTTCTGATTCACCCTCCAGACTTCACCTTCTCCTTCTCCTTCTTCTACTTCTTCTGATTCACCCTCCAGTCTTCACCTTCTCCTTCTCCTTCTTCTGTTTCTTCTGCTTCACCCTCCAGACTTCACCTTCTCCTTCTCTTTCTTCTGCTTCTTCTGCTTCACCCTCCAGACTTCACCTTCTCCTTCTCCTTCTTCTGATTCTTCTGATTCACCCTCCAGACTTCACCTTCTCTATCTCCTTCTTCTGCTTCTTCTGATTCACCCTCCTGACTTCACATTCTCCTTCTCCTTCTTCTACTTCTTCTGATTCACCCTCCTGACTTCACCTTCTCCTTCTCCTTCTTCTACTTCTTCTGCTTCACCCTCCAGACTTCAACTTCTCCTTCTCCTTCTTCTACTTCTTCTGATTCACCCTCCAGACTTCACCTTCTCCTTCTTCTGCTTCTTCTGATTCACCCTCCAGACTTCACCTTCTCCTTCTCCTTCTTCTGCTTCTTCTGATTCACCCTCCAGACTTCACCTTCTCCTTCTCCTTCTTCTACTTCTTCTGATTCACCCTCCAGACTTCACCTTCTCCTTCTCCTTCTTCTGCTTCTTCTGATTCACCCTCCAGACTTCACCTTCTCCTTCTCCTTCGTCTACTTCTTCTGATTCACCCTCCAGACTACACCTTCTCCTTCTCCTTCTTCTTCTTCTTCTGATTCACCCTCCAGACTTCACCTTCTCCTTCTCCTTCTTCTGTTACTTCTGATTCACCCTCCAGACTTCATCTTCTCCTTCTCCTTCTTCTACTTCTTCTGATTCACCCTCCAGACTTCACCTTCTCCTTCTCCTTCTTCTACTTCTTCTGATTCACCCTCCAGACTTCATCTTCTCCTTCTCCTTCTTCTGCTTCTTCTGATTCACCCTCCAGACTTCACCTTCTCCTTCTCCTTCTTCTGCTTCTTCTGATTCACCCTCCAGACTTCAACTTCTCCTTCTCCTTCTTCTACTTCTTCTGATTCACCCTCCAGACTTCACCTTCTCCTTCTCCTTCTTCTACTTCTTCCGATTCACCCTCCAGACTTCATCTTCTCCTTCTCCTTCTTCTGCTTCTTCTGATTCACCCTCCAGACTTCACCTTCTCCTTCTCCTTCTTCTGCTTCTTCTGATTCACCCTCCAGACTTCACCTTCTCCTTCTCCTTCTTCTACTTCTTCTGATTCACCCTCCAGACTTCACCTTCTCCTTCTCCTTCTTCTACTTCTTCTGATTCAACCTCCAGTCTTCACCATCTCCTTCTCCTTCTTCTGTTTCTTCTGCTTCACCCTCCTGACTTCACCTTCTCCTTCTCTTTCTTCTGCTTCTTCTGATTCACCCTCCAGACTTCACCTTCTCCTTCTCCTTCTTCTGATTCTTCTGATTCACCCTCCAGACTTCACCTTCTCCTTCTCCTTCTTCTGCTTCTTCTGATTCACCCGCCTGACTTCACCTTCTCCTTCTCCTTCTTCTACTTCTTCTGATTCACCCTCCAGACTTCACCTTCTCCTTCTCCTTCTTCTCCTTCTTCTGCTTCACCCTCCAGACTTCACCTTCTCCTTCTCCTTCTTCTGCTTCTTCTGATTCACCCTCCAGACTTCACCTTCTCCTTCTCCTTCTTCTGCTTCTTCTGATTCACCCTCCAGACTTCACCTTCTCCTTCTCCTTATTCTGCTTCTTCTGATTCACCCTCCAGACTTCACCTTCTCCTTCTCCTTATTCTGCTTCTTCTGATTCACCCTCCAGACTTCACCTTCTCCTTCTCCTTCCTCTGCTTCTTCTGATTCACCCTCCAGACTTCACCTTCTCCTTCTCCTTCTTCTGATTCTTCTGATTCACACTCCAGACTTCACCTTCTCCTTCTCCATCTTCTGCTTCTTCTGATTCACCCTCCTGACTTCACCTTCTCCTTCTCCTTCTTCTACTTCTTCTGATTCACCCTCCTGACTTCACCTTCTCCTTCTCCATCTTCTACTTCCTCTGCTTCACCCTCCAGACTTCAACTTCTCCTTCTCCTTCTTCTACTTCTTCTGATACACCCTCCAGACTTCACCTTCTCCTTCTCCTTCTTCTGCTTCTTCTGATTCACCCTCCAGACTTCACCTTCTCCTTCTCCTTCTTCTGCTTCTTCTGATTCACCCTCCAGACTTCACCTTCTCCTTCTCCTTCTTCTACTTCATCTGATTCACCCTCCAGACTTCACCTTCTCCTTCTCCTTCTTCTGCTTCTTCTGATTCACCCTCCAGACTTCACCTTCTCCTTCTCCTTCGTCTACTTCTTCTGATTCACCCTCCAGACTACACCTTCTCCTTCTCCTTCTTCTACTTCTTCTGATTCACCCTCCAGACTTCACCTTCTCCTTCTCCTTCTTCTGTTTCTTCTGATTCACCCTCCAGACTTCATCTTCTCCTTCTCCTTCTTCTACTTCTTCTGATTCACCCTCCAGACTTCACCTTCTCCTTCTCCTTCTTCTACTTCTTCTGATTCACCCTCTAGACTTCATCTTCTCCTTCTCCTTCTTCTGCTTCTTCTGATTCACCCTCCAGACTTCACCTTCTCCTTCTCCTTCTTCTGCTTCTTCTGATTCACCCTCCAGACTTCAACTTCTCCTTCTCCTTCTTCTACTTCTTCTGATTCACCCTCCAGACTTCACCTTCTCCTTCTCCTTCTTCTACTTCTTCTGATACACCCTCCAGTCTTCACCTTCTCCTTCTCCTTCTTCTGTTTCTTCTGCTTCACCCTCCAGACTTCACCTTCTCCTTCTCTTTCTTCTGCTTCTTCTGATTCACCCTCCAGACTTCACCTTCTCCTTCTCCTTCTTCTGATTCTTCTGATTCACCCTCCAGACTTCACCTTCTCCTTCTCCTTCTTCTGCTTCTTCTGATTCACCCTCCTGACTTCACCTTCTCCTTCTCCTTCTTCTACTTCTTCTGATTCACCCTCCTGACTTCACCTTCTCCTTCTCCTTCTTCTACTTCTTCTGCTTCACCCTCCAGACTTCACCTTCTCCTTCTCCTTCTTCTGCTTCTTCTGATTCAACCTCCAGACTTCACCTTCTCCTTCTCCTTCTTCTGCTTCTTCTGATTCACCCTCCAGACTTCACCTTCTCATTCTCCTTCTTCTGCTTCTTCTGCTGCGCCCTCCAGACTTCACCTTCTCCTTCTCCTTCTTCTGCTTCTTCTGCTTCACACTCCAGACTTCACCTTCTCCTACTCCTTCTTCTGCTTCTTCTGCTGCGCCCTCCAGGCTTCACCTTCTCCTTCTCCTTCTTCTGCTTCTTCTGCTTCACCGTCCTGACTTCACCTTCTCCTTCTCCTTCTTCTACTTCTTCTGCTACACCCCCCTGACTTCACCTGCTCCTTCTCCTTCTTCTGCTTCTTCTGATTCACCCGCCTAACTTCACCTTCTCCTTCTCCTTATTCTGCTTCTTCTGATTCACCCTCCTGACTTCACCTTCTCCTTCTCCTTCTTCTGCTTCTTCTGATTCACCTTCCAGACTTCACCTTCTCCTTCTCCTTCTTCTGCTTCTTCTGATTCACCCTCCAGACTTCACCTTCTCCTTCTCCTTCTTCTGCTTCTTCTGATTCACCCTCCAGACCTCACCTTCTCCTTCTCCTTCTTCTACTTCTTCTGATTCACCCTCCAGACTTCATCTTCTCCTTCTCCTTCTTCTACTTCTTCTGATTCACCCTCCAGACTTCACCTTCTCCTTCTCTTTCTTCTGCTTCTTCTGATTCACCCTTCAGACTTCACCTTCTCCTTCTCCTTCTTCTACTTCTTCTGATTCACCCTCCAGACTTCACCTTCTCCTTCTCCTTCTTCTACTTCTTCTGATTCACCCTCCAGTCTTCACCTTCTCCTTCTCCTTCTTCTGTTTCTTCTGCTTCACCCTCCAGACATCACCTTCTCCTTCTCTTTCTTCTGCTTCTTCTGCTTCACCCTCCAGACTTCACCTTCTCGTTCTCCTTCTTCTGATTCTTCTGATTCACCCTCCAGACTTCACTTTCTCTATCTCCTTCTTCTGCTTCTTCTGATTCACCCTCCTGACTTCACCTTCTCCTTCTCCTTCTTCTACTTCTTCTGATTCACCCTCCTGACTTCACCTTCTCCTTCTCCTTCATCTACTTCTTCTGCTTCACCCTCCAGACTTCACCTTCTCCTTCTTCTACTTCTTCTGATTCACCCTCCAGACTTCACCTTCTCCTTCTCCTTCTTCTGCTTCTTCTGATTCACCCTCCAGACTTAACCATCTCCTTCTCCTTATTCTGCTTCTTCTGATTCACCCTCCAGACTTCACCTTCTCCTTCTCCTTCTTCTGCTTCTTCTGATTCACCCTCCAGACTTCACCTTCTCCTTCTCCTTCTTCTGCTTCTTCTGATTCACCCTCCAGACTTCACCTTCTCCTTCTCCTTCTTCTACTTCTTCTGATTCACCCTCCAGACTTCACCTTCTCCTTCTCCTTCTTCTGCTTCTTCTGATTCACCCTCCTGACTTCACCTTCTCCTTCTCCTTCTTCTACATCTTCTGATTCACCCTCCTGACTTCACCTTCTTCTTCTCCATCTTCTACTTCCTCTGCTTCACCCTCCAGACTTCAACTTCTCCTTCTCCTTCTTCTACTTCTTCTGATTCACCCTCCAGACTTCACCTTCTCCTTCTCCTTCTTCTGCTTCTTCTGATTCACCCTCCAGACTTCACCTTCTCCTTCTCCTTCTTCTGCTTCTTCCGATTCACCCTCCAGACTTCACCTTCTCCTTCTCCTTCTTCTACTTCATCTGATTCACCCTCCAGACTTCACCTTCTCCTTCTCCTTCTTCTGCTTCTTCTGATTCACCCTCCAGACTTCACCTTCTCCTTCTCCTTCGTCTACTTCTTCTGATTCACCCTCCAGACTACACCTTCTCCTTCTCCTTCTTCTACTTCTTCTGATTCACCCTCCAGACTTCACCTTCTCCTTCTCCTTCTTCTGTTTCTTCTGATTCACCCTCCAGACTTCATGTTCTCCTTCTCCTTCTTCTACTTCTTCTGATTCACCCTCCAGACTTCACCTTCTCCTTCTCCTTCTTCTACTTCTTCTGATTCACCCTCCAGACTTCATCTTCTCCTTCTCCTTCTTCTGCTTCTTCTGATTCACCCTCCAGACTTCACCTTCTCCTTCTCCTTCTTCTGCTTCTTCTGATTCACCCTCCAGACTTCAACTTCTCCTTCTCCTTCTTCTACTTCTTCTGATTCACCCTCCAGACTTCACCTTCTCCTTCTCCTTCTTCTACTTCTTCTGATTCACCCTCCAGTCTTCACCTTCTCCTTCTCCTTCTTCTGTTTCTTCTGCTTCACCCTCCAGACTTCACCTTCTCCTTCTCTTTCTTCTGCTTCTTCTGATTCACCCTCCAGACTTCACCTTCTCCTTCTCCTTCTTCTGATTCTTCTGATTCACCCTCCAGACTTCACCTTCTCCTTCTCCTTCTTCTGCTTCTTCTGATTCACCCTCCTGACTTCACCTTCTCCTTCTCCTTCTTCTACTTCTTCTGATTCACCCTCCTGACTTCACCTTCTCCTTCTCCTTCTTCTACTTCTTCTGCTTCACCCTCCAGACTTCACCTTCTCCTTCTCCTTCTTCTACTTCTTCTGATTCAACCTCCAGACTTCACCTTCTCCTTCTCCTTCTTCTGCTTCTTCTGATTCACCCTCCAGACTTCACCTTCTCATTCTCCTTCTTCTGCTTCTTCTGCTGCGCCCTCCAGACTTCACCTTCTCCTTCTCCTTCTTCTGCTTCTTCTGCTTCACACTCCAGACTTCACCTTCTCCTTCTCCTTCTTCTGCTTCTTCTGCTGCGCCCTCCAGGCTTCACCTTCTCCTTCTCCTTCTTCTGCTTCGTCTGCTTCACCGTCCTGACTTCACCTTCTCCTTCTCCTTCTTCTACTTCTTCTGCTACACCCCCCTGACTTCACCTGCTCCTTCTCCTTCTTCTGCTTCTTCTGATTCACCCTCCTAACTTCACCTTCTCCTTCTCCTTCTTCTGCTTCTTCTGATTCACCCTCCTGACTTCACCTTCTCCTTCTCCTTCTTCTGCTTCTTCTGATTCACCCTCCAGACTTCACCTTCTCCTTCTCCTTCTTCTGCTTCTTCTGATTCACCCTCCAGACTTCACCTTCTCCTTCTCCTTCTTCTGCTTCTTCTGATTCACCCTCCAGACCTCACCTTCTCCTTCTCCTTCTTCTACTTCTTCTGATTCACCCTCCAGACTTCATCTTCTCCTTCTCCTTCTTCTGCTTCTTCTGATTCATCCTCCAGACTTCACCTTCTCCTTCTCCTTCTTCTGCTTCTTCTGATTCTCCCTCCAGACTTCACCTTCTCCTTCTCCTTCTTCTACTTCTTCTGATTCACCCTCCAGACTTCACCTTCTCCTTCTCCTTCTTCTACTTCTTCTGATTCACCCTCCAGTCTTCACCTTCTCCTTCTCCTTCTTCTTTTTCTTCTGCTTCACCCTCCAGACTTCACCTTCTCCTTCTCTTTCTTCTGCTTCTTCTGCTTCACCCTCCAGACTTCACCTTCTCCTTCTCCTTCTTCTGATTCTTCTGATTCACCCTCCAGACTTCACCTTCTCTATCTCCTTCTTCTGCTTCTTCTGATTCACCCTCCTGACTTCACCTTCTCCTTCTCCTTCTTCTACTTCTTCTGATTCACCCTCCTGACTTCACCTTCTCCTTCTCCTTCTTCTACTTCTTCTGCTTCACCCTCCAGACTTCACCTTCTCCTTCTCCTTCTTCTACTTCTTCTGATTCACCCTCCAGACTTCACCTTCTCCTTCTCCTTCTTCTGCTTCTTCTGATTCATCCTCCAGACTTAACCTTCTCCTTCTCCTTATTCTGCTTCTTCTGATTCACCCTCCAGACTTCACCTTCTCCTTTTCCTTCTTCTGCTTCTTCTGATTCACCCTCCAGACTTCACCTTCTCCTTCTCCTTCTTCTGCTTCTTCTGATTCACCCTCCAGACTTCACCTTCTCCTTCTCCTTCTTCTACTTCTTCTGATTCACCCTCCAGACTTCACCTTCTCCTTCTCCTTCTTCTGCTTCTTCTGATGCACCCTCCTGACTTCACCTTCTCCTTCTCCTTCTTCTACATCTTCTGATTCACCCTCCTGACTTCACCTTCTCCTTCTCCTTCTTCTACTTCTTATGATTCACCCTCCAGACATCACCTTCTCCTTCTCCTTCTTCTGCTTCTTCTGATTCACCCTCCAGACTTCACCTTCTCATTCTCCTTCTTCTGCTTCTTCTGCTGCGCCCTCCAGACTTCACCTTCTCCTTCTCCTTCTTCTGCTTCTTCTGCTTCACACTCCAGACTTCACCTTCTCCTTCTCCTTCTTCTGCTTCCTCTGCTGCGCCCTCCAGGCTTCACCTTCTCCTTCTCCTTCTTCTGCTTCTTCTGCTTCACCGTCCTGACTTCACCTTCTCCTTCTCCTTCTTCTACTTCTTCTGCTACACCCCCCTGACTTCACCTGCTCCTTCTCCTTCTTCTGCTTCTTCTGATTCACCCTCCTAACTTCACCTTCTCCTTCTCCTTCTTCTGCTTCTTCTGATTCACCCTCCTGACTTCACCTTCTCCTTCTCCTTCTTCTGCTTCTTCTGATTCACCCTCCAGACTTCACCTTCTCCTTCTCCTTCTTCTGCTTCTTCTGATTCACCCTCCAGACTTCACCTTCTCCTTCTCCTTCTTCTGCTTCTTCTGATTCACCCTCCAGACCTCACCTTCTTCTTCTCCTTCTTCTACTTCTTCTGATTCACCCTCCAGACTTCATCTTCTCCTTCTCCTTCTTCTGCTTCTTCTGATTCACCCTCCAGACTTCACCTTCTCCTTCTCCTTCTTCTGCTTCTTCTGATTCACCCTCCAGACTTCACCTTCTCCTTCTCCTTCTTCTACTTCTTCTGATTCACCCTCCAGACTTCACCTTCTCCTTCTCCTTCTTCTACTTCTTCTGATTCACCCTCCAGTCTTCACCTTCTCCTTCTCCTTCTTCTGTTTCTTCTGCTTCACCCTCCAGACTTCACCTTCTCCTTCTCTTTCTTCTGCTTCTTCTGCTTCACCCTCCAGACTTCACCTTCTCCTTCTCCTTCTTCTGATTCTTCTGATTCAACCTCCAGACTTCACCTTCTCTATCTCCTTCTTCTGCTTCTTCTGATTCACCCTCCTGACTTCACCTTCTCCTTCTCCTTCTTCTACTTCTTCTGATTCACCCTCCTGACTTCACCTTCTCCTTCTCCTTCTTCTACTTCTTCTGCTTCACCCTCCAGACTTCACCTTCTCCTTCTCCTTCTTCTACTTCTTCTGATTCACCCTCCAGACTTCACCTTCTCCTTCTCCTTCTTCTGCTTCTTCTGATTCACCCTCCAGACTTAACCTTCTCCTTCTCCTTATTCTGCTTCTTCTGATTCACCCTCCAGACTTCACCTTCTCCTTCTCCTTCTTCTGCTTCTTCTGATTCACCCTCCAGACTTCACCTTCTCCTTCTCCTTCTTCTGCTTCTTCTGATTCACCCTCCAGACTTCACCTTCTCCTTCTCCTTCTTCTACTTCTTCTGATTCACCCTCCAGACTTCACCTTCTCCTTCTCCTTCTTCTGCTTCTTCTGATTCACCCTCCTGACTTCACCTTCTCCTTGTCCTTCTTCTACATCTTCTGATTCACCCTCCTGACTTCACCTTCTCCTTCTCCTTCTTCTACTTCTTCTGCTTCACCCTCCAGACTTCACCTTCTCCTTCTCCTTCTTCTGATTCTTCTGATTCACCCTCCAGACTTCACCTTCTCTATCTCCTTCTTCTGCTTCTTCTGATTCACCCTCCTGACTTCACCTTCTCCTTCTCCTTCTTCTACTTCTTCTGATTCACCCTCCTGACTTCACCTTCTCCTTCTCCTTCTTCTACTTCTTCTGATTCACCCTCCAGACTTCACCTTCTCCTTCTCCTTCTTCTGCTTCTTCTGATTCATCCTCCAGACTTAACCTTCTCCTTCTCCTTATTCTGCTTCTTCTGATTCACCCTCCAGACTTCACCTTCTCCTTTTCCTTCTTCTGCTTCTTCTGATTCACCCTCCAGACTTCACCTTCTCCTTCTCCTTCTTCTGCTTCTTCTGATTCACCCTCCAGACTTCACCTTCTCCTTCTCCTTCTTCTACTTCTTCTGATTCACCCTCCAGACTTCACCTTCTCCTTCTCCTTCTTCTGCTTCTTCTGATTCACCCTCCTGACTTCACCTTCTCCTTCTCCTTCTTCTACATCTTCTGATTCACCCTCCTGACTTCACCTTCTCCTTCTCCTTCTTCTCCTTCTTCTGATTCACCCTCCAGACTTCACCTTCTCCTTCTCCTTCTTCTGCTTCTTCTGATTCACCCTCCAGACTTCACCTTCTCATTCTCCTTCTTCTGCTTCTTCTGCTGCGCCCTCCAGACTTCACCTTCTCCTTCTCCTTCTTCTGCTTCTTCTGCTTCACACTCCAGACTTCACCTTCTCCTTCTCCTTCTTCTGCTTCCTCTGCTGCGCCCTCCAGGCTTCACCTTCTCCTTCTCCTTCTTCTGCTTCTTCTGCTTCACCGTCCTGACTTCACCTTCTCCTTCTCCTTCTTCTACTTCTTCTGCTACACCCCCCTGACTTCACCTGCTCCTTCTCCTTCTTCTGCTTCTTCTGATTCACCCTCCTAACTTCACCTTCTCCTTCTCCTTCTTCTGCTTCTTCTGATTCACCCTCCTGACTTCACCTTCTCCTTCTCCTTCTTCTGCTTCTTCTGATTCACCCTCCAGACTTCACCTTCTCCTTCTCCTTCTTCTGCTTCTTCTGATTCACCCTCCAGACTTCACCTTCTCCTTCTCCTTCTTCTGCTTCTTCTGATTCACCCTCCAGACCTCACCTTCTTCTTCTCCTTCTTCTACTTCTTCTGATTCACCCTCCAGACTTCATCTTCTCCTTCTCCTTCTTCTGCTTCTTCTGATTCACCCTCCAGACTTCACCTTCTCCTTCTCCTTCTTCTGCTTCTTCTGATTCACCCTCCAGACTTCACCTTCTCCTTCTCCTTCTTCTACTTCGTCTGATTCACCCTCCAGACTTCACCTTCTCCTTCTCCTTCTTCTACTTCTTCTGATTCACCCTCCAGTCTTCACCTTCTCCTTCTCCTTCTTCTGTTTCTTCTGCTTCACCCTCCAGACTTCACCTTCTCCTTCTCTTTCTTCTGCTTCTTCTGCTTCACCCTCCAGACTTCACCTTCTCCTTCTCCTTCTTCTGATTCTTCTGATTCAACCTCCAGACTTCACCTTCTCTATCTCCTTCTTCTGCTTCTTCTGATTCACCCTCCTGACTTCACCTTCTCCTTCTCCTTCTTCTACTTCTTCTGATTCACCCTCCTGACTTCACCTTCTCCTTCTCCTTCTTCTACTTCTTCTGCTTCACCCTCCAGACTTCACCTTCTCCTTCTCCTTCTTCTACTTCTTCTGATTCACCCTCCAGACTTCACCTTCTCCTTCTTCTGCTTCTTCTGATTCACCCTCCAGACTTAACCTTCTCCTTCTCCTTATTCTGCTTCTTCTGATTCACCCTCCAGACTTCACCTTCTCCTTCTCCTTCTTCTGCTTCTTCTGATTCACCCTCCAGACTTCACCTTCTCCTTCTCCTTCTTCTGCTTCTTCTGATTCACCCTCCAGACTTCACCTTCTCCTTCTCCTTCTTCTACTTCTTCTGATTCACCCTCCAGACTTCACCTTCTCCTTCTCCTTCTTCTGCTTCTTCTGATTCACCCTCCTGACTTCACCTTCTCCTTGTCCTTCTTCTACATCTTCTGATTCACCCTCCTGACTTCACCTTCTCCTTCTCCTTCTTCTACTTCTTCTGCTTCACCCTCCAGACTTCACCTTCTCCTTCTCCTTCTTCTACTTCTTCTGATTCACCCTCCAGACTTCACCTTCTCCTTCTCCTTCTTCTACTTCTTCTGATTCACCCTCCAGACTTCACCTTCTCCTTCTCCTTCATCTACTTCTTCTGATTCACCCTCCAGACTTCACCTTCTCCTTCTCCTTCTTCTGCTTCTTCTGATTCACCCTCCAGACTTCACCTTCTCCTTCTCCTTATTCTGCTTCTTCTGAATCACCCTCCAGACTTCACCTTCTCCTTCTCCTTCTTCTGCTTCTTCTGATTCACCCTCCAGACTTCACCTTCTCCTTCTCCTTCTTCTGCTTCTTCTGATTCACCCTCCAGACTTCACCTTCTCCTTCTCCTTCTTCTACGTCTTCTGATTCACCCTCCAGACTTCACCTTCTCCATCTCCTTCTTCTGCTTCTTCTGATTCACCCTCCAGACTTCACCTTCTCCTTCTCCTTCATCTACTTCTTCTGATTCACCCTCCAGACTTCACCTTCTCCTTCTCCTTCTTCTGCTTCTTCTGATTCACCCTCCAGACTTCACCTTCTCCTTCTCCTTCTTCTGCTTCTTCTGATTCACCCTCCAGACTTCACCTTCTCCTTCTCCTTCTTCTACTTCTTCTGATTCACCCTCCAGACTTCACCTTCTCCTTCTTCTGCTTCTTCTGATTCACCCTCCAGACTTTACCTTCTCCTTCTCCTTCGTCTACTTCTTCTGATTCACCCTCCAGACTACACCTTCTCCTTCTCCTTCTTCTACTTCTTCTGATTCACCTCCAGACTTCACCTTCTCCTGCTCCTTCTTCTGTTTCTTCTGATTCACCCTCCAGACTTCATCTTCTCCTTCTCCTTCTTCTACTTCTTCTGATTCACCCTCCAGACTTCACCTTCTCCTTCTCCTTCTTCTACTTCTTCTGATTCACCCTCCAGACTTCATCTTCTCCTTCTCCTTCTTCTGCTTCTTCTGATTCACCCTCCAGACTTCACCTTCTCCTTCTCCTTCTTCTGCTTCTTCTGATTCACCCTCCAGACTTCAACTTCTCCTTCTCCTTCTTCTACTTCTTCTGATTCACCCTCCAGACTTCACCTTCTCCTTCTCCTTCTTCTACTTCTTCCGATTCACCCTCCAGACTTCATCTTCTCCTTCTCCTTCTTCTGCTTCTTCTGATTCACCCTCCTGACTTCACCTTCTCCTTCTCCTTCTTCTACTTCTTCTGATTCACCATCCTGACTTCACCTTCTCCTTCTCCTTCTTCTACTTCTTCTGCTTCACCCTCCAGACTTCACCTTCTCCTTCTCCTTCTTCTACTTCTTCTGATTCACCCTCCAGACTTGACCTTCTCCTTTTCCTTCTTCTACTTCTTTTGATTCACCCTCCAGACTTCACCTTCTCCTTCTCCTTCTTCTGCTTCTTCTGCTTCACCGTCCTGACTGCACCTTCTCCTTCTCCTTCTTCTACTTATTCTGCTTCATCCCCCTGACATCACCTGCTCCTTCTCCTTCTTCTGCTTCTTCTGATTCACCCTCCTAACTTCACCTTCTCCTTCTCCTTCTTCTGCTTCTTCTGATTCACCCTCCAGACTTCACCTTCTCCTTCTCCTTCTTCTGCTTCTTCTGATTCACCCTCCAGACTTCAACTTCTCCTTCTCCTTCTTCTACTTCTTCTGATTCACCCTCCAGACTTCACCTTCTCCTTCTCCTTCTTCTACTTCTTCCGATTCACCCTCCAGACTTCATCTTCTCCTTCTCCTTCTTCTGCTTCTTCTGATTCACCCTCCAGACTTCACCTTCTCCTTCTCCTTCTTCTGCTTCTTCTGATTCACCCTCCAGACTTCACCTTCTCCTTCTCCTTCTTCTACTTCTTCTGATTCACCCTCCAGACTTCACCTTCTCCTTCTCCTTCTTCTACTTCTTCTGATTCACCCTCCAGTCTTCACCTTCTCCTTCTCCTTCTTCTGTTTCTTCTGCTTCACCCTCCAGACTTCACCTTCTCCATCTCTTTCTTCTGCTTCTTCTGATTCACCCTCCAGACTTCACCTTCTCCTTCTCCTTCTTCTGATTCTTCTGATTCACCCTCCAGACTTCACCTTCTCCTTCTCCTTCTTCTGCTTCTTCTGATTCACCCTCCTGACTTCACCTTCTCCTTCTGCTTCTTCTACTTCTTCTGATTCACCCTCCTGACTTCACCTTCTCCTTCTCCTTCTTCTACTTCTGCTTTACCCTCCAGACTTCACCTTCTCCTTCTCCTTCTTCTACTTCTTCTGATTCACCCTCCAGACTTCACCTTCTCCTTCTCCTTCTTCTGCTTCTTCTGATTCACCCTCCAGACTTCACCTTCTCCTTCTCCTTATTCTGCTTCTTCTGATTCACCCTCCAGACTTCACCTTCTCCTTCTCCTTATTCTGCTTCTTTTGATTCACCCTCCAGACTTCACCTTCTCCTTCTCCTTCCTCTGCTTCTTCTGATTCACCCTCCAGACTTCACCTTCTCCTTCTCCTTCTTCTGATTCTTCTGATTCACCCTACAGACTTCACCTTCTCCTTCTCCATCTTCTGCTTCTTCTGATTCACCCTCCTGACTTCACCTTCACCTTCTCCTTCTTCTACTTCTTCTGATTCACCCTCCTGACTTCACCTTCTCCTTCTCCATCTTCTACTTCTTCTGCTTCACCCTCCAGACTTCAACTTCTCCTTCTCCTTCTTCTACTTCTTCTGATTCACCCTCCAGACTTCACCTTCTCCTTCTCCTTCTTCTGCTTCTTCTGATTCACCCTCCAGACTTCACCTTCTCCTTCTCCTTCTTCTGCTTCTTCTGATTCACCCTCCAGACTTCACCTTCTCCTTCTCCTTCTTCTACTTCTTCTGATTCACCCTCCAGACTTCACCTTCTACTTCTCCTTCTTCTGCTTCTTCTGATTCACCCTCCAGACTTCAACTTCTCCTTCTCCTTCGTCTACTTCTTCTGATTCACCCTCCAGACTTCATCTTCTCCTTCTCCTTCTTCTGCTTCTTCTGATTCACCCTCCAGACTTCACCTTCTCCTTCTCCTTCTTCTGCTTCTTCTGATTCACCCTCCAGACTTCAACTTCTCCTTCTCCTTCTTCCACTTCTTCTGATTCACCCTCCAGACTTCACCTTCTCCTTCTCCTTCTTCTACGTCTTCTGATTCACCCTCCAGTCTTCACCTTCTCCTTCTCCTTCTTCTGTTTCTTCTGCTTCACCCTCCAGACTTCACCTTCTCCTTCTCTTTCTTCTGCTTCTTCTGATTCACCCTCCAGACTTCACCTTCTCCTTCTCCTTCTTCTGATTCTTCTGATTCACCCTCCAGACTTCACCTTCTCCTTCTCCTTCTTCTGCTTCTTCTGATTCACCCTCCTGACTTCACCTTCTCCTTCTCCTTCTTCTACTTCTTCTGATTCACCCTCCTGACTTCACCTTCTCCTTCTCCTTCTTCTACTTCTTCTGCTTCACCCTCCAGACTTCACCTTCTCCTTCTCCTTCTTCTACTTCTTCTGATTCACCCTCCAGACTTCACCTTCTCCTTCTCCTTCTTCTGCTTCTTCTGATTCACCCTCCAGACTTCACCTTCTCATTCTCCTTCTTCTGCTTCTTCTGCTGCGCCCTCCAGACTTCACCTTCTCCTTCTCCTTCTTCTGCTTCTTCTGATTCACCCTCCAGACTTCACCTTCTCCTTCTCCTTCTTCTGCTTCTTCTGATTCACCCTGCAGACTTTACCTTCTCCTTCTCCTTCTTCTACTTCTTCTGATTCACCCTCCAGACTTCATCTTCTCCTTCTCCTTCTTCTACTTCTTCTGATTCACCCTCCAGACTTCAGCTTCTCCTTCTCCTTCTTCTGCTTCTTCTGATTCAACCTCCAGACTTCACCTTCTCCTTCTCCTTATCCTGCTTCTTCTGAATCACCCTCCAGACTTCACCTTCTCCTTCTCCTTCTTCTGCTTCTTCTGATTCACCCTCCAGACTTCACCTTCTCCTTCTCCTTCTTCTGCTTCTTCTGATTCACCCTCCAGACTTCACCTTCTCCTTCTCCTTCTTCTACTTCTTCTGATTCAACCTCCAGACTTCACCTTCTCCTTCTCCTTCTTCTGCTTCTTCTGATTCACCCTCCAGACTTCACCTTCTCCTTCTCCTTCTTCTGCTTCTTCTGATTCACATTGCAGACTTCACCTTCTCCTTCTCCTTCTTCTACTTCTTCTGATTCACCCTCCAGACTTCATCTTCTCCTTCTCCTTCTTCTACTTCTTCTGATTCACCCTCCAGACTTCAGCTTCTCCTTCTCCTTCTTCTGCTTCTTCTGATTCAACCTCCAGACTTCACCTTCTCCTTCTCCTTATCCTGCTTCTTCTGAATCACCCTCCAGACTTCACCTTCTCCTTCTCCTTCTTCTGCTTCTTCTGATTCACCCTCCAGACTTCACCTTCTCCTTCTCCTTCTTCTGCTTCTTCTGATTCACCCTCCAGACTTCACCTTCTCCTTCTCCTTCTTCTACTTCTTCTGATTCAACCTCCAGACTTCACCTTCTCCATCTCCTTCTTCTGCTTCATCTGATTCACCCTCCAGACTTCACCTTCTCCTTCTCCTTCGTCTACTTCTTCTGATTCACCCTCCAGACTACACCTTCTCCTTCTCCTTCTTCTACTTCTTCTGATTCACCCTCCAGACTTCACCTTCTCCTTCTCCTTCTTCTGTTTCTTCTGATTCACCCTCCAAACTTCACCTTCTCCTTCTCCTTCTTCTACTACTTCTGATTCACCCTCCAGACTTCACATTCTCCTTCTCCTTCTTCTACTTCTTCTGATTCACCCTCCAGACTTCATCTTCTCCTTCTCCTTCTTCTGCTTCTTCTGATTCACCCTCCAGACTTCACCTTCTCCTTCTCCTTCTTCTGCTTCTTCTGATTCACCCTCCAGACTTCACCTTCTCCTTCTCCTTCTTCTACTTCTTCTGATTCACCCTCCAGACATCACCTTCTCCTTCTCCTTCTTCTACTTCTTCTGATTCACCCTCCAATCTTCACCTTCTCCTTCTCCTTCTTCTGTTTCTTCTGCTTCACCCTCCAGACTTCACCTTCTCCTTCTCTTTCTTCTGCTTCTTCTGATTCACCCTCCAGACTTCACCTTCTCCTTCTCCTTCTTCTGATTCTTCTGATTCACCCTCCAGACTTCACCTTCTCCTTCTCCTTCTTCTGCTTCTTCTGATTCACCCTCCTGACTTCACCTTCTCCTTCTCCTTCTTCTACTTCTTCTGATTCACCCACCTGACTTCACCTTCTCCTTCTCCTTCTTCTACTTCTTCTGCTTCACCCTCCAGACTTCACCTTCTCCTTCTCCTTCTTCTACTTCTTCTGATTCACCCTCCAGACTTCACCTTCTCCTTCTCCTTCTTCTGCTTCTTCTGATTCACCCTCCAGACTTCACCTTCTCCTTCTCCTTATTCTGCTTCTTCTGATTCACCCTCCAGACTTCACCTTCTCCTTCTCCTTCTTCTACTTCTTCTGATTCACCCTCCTGACTTCACCTTCTCCTTCTCCATCTTCTAATTCTTCTGCTTCACCCTCCAGACTTCAACTTCTCCTTCTCCTTCTTCTACTTCTTCTGATTCACCCTCCAGACTTCACCTTCTCCTTCTCCTTCTTCTGCTTCTTCTGATTCACCCTCCAGACTTCACCTTCTCCTTCTCCTTATTCTGCTTCTTCTGATTCACCCTCCAGACTTCACCTTCTCCTTCTCCTTCTTCTGCTTCTTCTGATTCACCCTGCAGACTTCACCTTCTCCTTCTCCTTCTTCTGCTTCTTCTGATTCACCCTCCAGACTTCACCTTCTCCTTCTCCTTCTTCGGCTTCTTCTGATTCACCCTCCAGACTTCACCTTCTCCTTCTCCTTCTTCTACTTCTTCTGATTCACCCTCCAGACTTCACCTTCTCCTTCTCTTTCTTCTGCTTCTTCTGATTCACCCTCCAGACTTCACCTTCTCCTTCTCCTTCTTCTGATTCTTCTGATTCACCCTCCAGACTTCACCTTCTCCTTCTCCTTCTTCTGCTTCTTCTGATTCACCCTCCTGACTTCACCTTCTCCTTCTCCTTCTTCTACTTCTTCTGATTCACCATCCTGACTTCACCTTCTCCTTCTCCTTCTTCTACTTCTTCTGCTTCACCCTCCAGACTTCACCTTCTCCTTCTCCTTCTTCTACTTCTTCTGATTCACCCTCCAGACTTGACCTTCTCCTTTTCCTTCTTCTACTTCTTTTGATTCACCCTCCAGACTTCACCTTCTCCTTCTCCTTCTTCTGCTTCTTCTGCTTCACCGTCCTGACTGCACCTTCTCCTTCTCCTTCTTCTACTTATTCTGCTTCATCCCCCTGACATCACCTGCTCCTTCTCCTTCTTCTGCTTCTTCTGATTCACCCTCCTAACTTCACCTTCTCCTTCTCCTTCTTCTGCTTCTTCTGATTCACCCTCCTGACTTCACCTTCTCCTTCTCCTTCTTCTGCTTCTTCTGATTCACCCTCCAGACTTCACCTTCTCCTTCTCCTTCTTCTGCTTCTTCTGATTCACCCTCCAGACTTCACCTTCTCCTTCTCCTTCTTCTGCTTCTTCTGATTCACCTTCCAGACTACACCTTCTGCTTCTCCTTCTTCTACTTCTTCTGATTCACCCTCCAGACTTCACCTTCTACTTCTCCTTCTTCTGTTTCTTCTGATTCACCCTCCAGACTTCACCTTCTCCTTCTCCTTCTTCTGCTTCTTCTGATTCACCCTCCAGACTTCACCTTCTCCTTCTCCTTCTTCTGCTTCTTCTGATTCACCCTGCAGACTTTACCTTCTCCTTCTCCTTCTTCTACTTCTTCTGATTCACCCTCCAGACTTCATCTTCTCCTTCTCCTTCTTCTACTTCTTCTGATTCACCCTCCAGACTTCAGCTTCTCCTTCTCCTTCTTCTGCTTCTTCTGATTCAACCTCCAGACTTCACCTTCTCCTTCTCCTTATCCTGCTTCTTCTGAATCACCCTCCAGACTTCACCTTCTCCTTCTCCTTCTTCTGCTTCTTCTGATTCACCCTCCAGACTTCACCTTCTCCTTCTCCTTCTTCTGCTTCTTCTGATTCACCCTCCAGACTTCACCTTCTCCTTCTCCTTCTTCTACTTCTTCTGATTCAACCTCCAGACTTCACCTTCTCCTTCTCCTTCTTCTGCTTCTTCTGATTCACCCTCCAGACTTCACCTTCTCCTTCTCCTTCTTCTGCTTCTTCTGATTCACATTGCAGACTTCACCTTCTCCTTCTCCTTCTTCTACTTCTTCTGATTCACCCTCCAGACTTCATCTTCTCCTTCTCCTTCTTCTACTTCTTCTGATTCACCCTCCAGACTTCAGCTTCTCCTTCTCCTTCTTCTGCTTCTTCTGATTCAACCTCCAGACTTCACCTTCTCCTTCTCCTTATCCTGCTTCTTCTGAATCACCCTCCAGACTTCACCTTCTCCTTCTCCTTCTTCTGCTTCTTCTGATTCACCCTCCAGACTTCACCTTCTCCTTCTCCTTCTTCTGCTTCTTCTGATTCACCCTCCAGACTTCACCTTCTCCTTCTCCTTCTTCTACTTCTTCTGATTCAACCTCCAGACTTCACCTTCTCCATCTCCTTCTTCTGCTTCATCTGATTCACCCTCCAGACTTCACCTTCTCCTTCTCCTTCGTCTACTTCTTCTGATTCACCCTCCAGACTACACCTTCTCCTTCTCCTTCTTCTACTTCTTCTGATTCACCCTCCAGACTTCACCTTCTCCTTCTCCTTCTTCTGTTTCTTCTGATTCACCCTCCAAACTTCACCTTCTCCTTCTCCTTCTTCTACTACTTCTGATTCACCCTCCAGACTTCACATTCTCCTTCTCCTTCTTCTACTTCTTCTGATTCACCCTCCAGACTTCATCTTCTCCTTCTCCTTCTTCTGCTTCTTCTGATTCACCCTCCAGACTTCACCTTCTCCTTCTCCTTCTTCTGCTTCTTCTGATTCACCCTCCAGACTTCACCTTCTCCTTCTCCTTCTTCTACTTCTTCTGATTCACCCTCCAGACATCACCTTCTCCTTCTCCTTCTTCTACTTCTTCTGATTCACCCTCCAATCTTCACCTTCTCCTTCTCCTTCTTCTGTTTCTTCTGCTTCACCCTCCAGACTTCACCTTCTCCTTCTCTTTCTTCTGCTTCTTCTGATTCACCCTCCAGACTTCACCTTCTCCTTCTCCTTCTTCTGATTCTTCTGATTCACCCTCCAGACTTCACCTTCTCCTTCTCCTTCTTCTGCTTCTTCTGATTCACCCTCCTGACTTCACCTTCTCCTTCTCCTTCTTCTACTTCTTCTGATTCACCCACCTGACTTCACCTTCTCCTTCTCCTTCTTCTACTTCTTCTGCTTCACCCTCCAGACTTCACCTTCTCCTTCTCCTTCTTCTACTTCTTCTGATTCACCCTCCAGACTTCACCTTCTCCTTCTCCTTCTTCTGCTTCTTCTGATTCACCCTCCAGACTTCACCTTCTCCTTCTCCTTATTCTGCTTCTTCTGATTCACCCTCCAGACTTCACCTTCTCCTTCTCCTTCTTCTACTTCTTCTGATTCACCCTCCTGACTTCACCTTCTCCTTCTCCATCTTCTAATTCTTCTGCTTCACCCTCCAGACTTCAACTTCTCCTTCTCCTTCTTCTACTTCTTCTGATTCACCCTCCAGACTTCACCTTCTCCTTCTCCTTCTTCTGCTTCTTCTGATTCACCCTCCAGACTTCACCTTCTCCTTCTCCTTATTCTGCTTCTTCTGATTCACCCTCCAGACTTCACCTTCTCCTTCTCCTTCTTCTGCTTCTTCTGATTCACCCTGCAGACTTCACCTTCTCCTTCTCCTTCTTCTGCTTCTTCTGATTCACCCTCCAGACTTCACCTTCTCCTTCTCCTTCTTCGGCTTCTTCTGATTCACCCTCCAGACTTCACCTTCTCCTTCTCCTTCTTCTACTTCTTCTGATTCACCCTCCAGACTTCACCTTCTCCTTCTCTTTCTTCTGCTTCTTCTGATTCACCCTCCAGACTTCACCTTCTCCTTCTCCTTCTTCTGATTCTTCTGATTCACCCTCCAGACTTCACCTTCTCCTTCTCCTTCTTCTGCTTCTTCTGATTCACCCTCCTGACTTCACCTTCTCCTTCTCCTTCTTCTACTTCTTCTGATTCACCATCCTGACTTCACCTTCTCCTTCTCCTTCTTCTACTTCTTCTGCTTCACCCTCCAGACTTCACCTTCTCCTTCTCCTTCTTCTACTTCTTCTGATTCACCCTCCAGACTTGACCTTCTCCTTTTCCTTCTTCTACTTCTTTTGATTCACCCTCCAGACTTCACCTTCTCCTTCTCCTTCTTCTGCTTCTTCTGCTTCACCGTCCTGACTGCACCTTCTCCTTCTCCTTCTTCTACTTATTCTGCTTCATCCCCCTGACATCACCTGCTCCTTCTCCTTCTTCTGCTTCTTCTGATTCACCCTCCTAACTTCACCTTCTCCTTCTCCTTCTTCTGCTTCTTCTGATTCACCCTCCTGACTTCACCTTCTCCTTCTCCTTCTTCTGCTTCTTCTGATTCACCCTCCAGACTTCACCTTCTCCTTCTCCTTCTTCTGCTTCTTCTGATTCACCCTCCAGACTTCACCTTCTCCTTCTCCTTCTTCTGCTTCTTCTGATTCACCTTCCAGACTACACCTTCTGCTTCTCCTTCTTCTACTTCTTCTGATTCACCCTCCAGACTTCACCTTCTACTTCTCCTTCTTCTGTTTCTTCTGATTCACCCTCCAGACTTCACCTTCTCCTTCTCCTTCTTCTGCTTCTTCTGATTCACCCTCCAGACTTCACCTTCTCCTTCTCCTTCTTCTGATTCTTCTGATTCACCCTCCAGACTTTACCTTCTCCTTCTCCTTCTTCTGCTTCTTCTGATTCACCCTCCTGACTTCACCTTCTCCTTCTCCTTCTTCTACTTCTTCTGATTCACCCACCTGACTTCACCTTCTCCTTCTCCTTCTTCTACTTCTTCTGCTTCACCCTCCAGACTTCACCTTCTCCTTCTCCTTCTTCTACTTCTTCTGATTCACCCTCCGGACTTCACCTTCTCCTTCTCCTTCTTCTGCTTCTTCTGATTCACCCTCCAGACTTCACCTTCTCCTTCTCCTTATTCTGCTTCTTCTGATTCACCCTCCAGACTTCACCTTCTCCTTCTCCTTCTTCTACTTCTTCTGATTCACCCTCCTGACTTCACCTTCTCCTTCTCCATCTTCTAATTCTTCTGCTTCACCCTCCAGACTTCAACTTCTCCTTCTCCTTCTTCTACTTCTTCTGATTCACCCTCCAGACTTCACCTTCTCCTTCTCCTTCTTCTGCTTCTTCTGATTCACCCTCCAGACTTCACCTTCTCCTTCTCCTTCTTCTGCTTCTTCTGATTCACCCTGCAGACTTTACCTTCTCCTTCTCCTTCTTCTACTTCTTCTGATTCACCCTCCAGACTTCATCTTCTCCTTCTCCTTCTTCTACTTCTTCTGATTCACCCTCCAGACTTCAGCTTCTCCTTCTCCTTCTTCTGCTTCTTCTGATTCAACCTCCAGACTTCACCTTCTCCTTCTCCTTATCCTGCTTCTTCTGAATCACCCTCCAGACTTCACCTTCTCCTTCTCCTTCTTCTGCTTCTTCTGATTCACCCTCCAGACTTCACCTTCTCCTTCTCCTTCTTCTGCTTCTTCTGATTCACCCTCCAGACTTCACCTTCTCCTTCTCCTTCTTCTACTTCTTCTGATTCAACCTCCAGACTTCACCTTCTCCATCTCCTTCTTCTGCTTCATCTGATTCACCCTCCAGACTTCACCTTCTCCTTCTCCTTCGTCTACTTCTTCTGATTCACCCTCCAGACTACACCTTCTCCTTCTCCTTCTTCTACTTCTTCTGATTCACCCTCCAGACTTCACCTTCTCCTTCTCCTTCTTCTGTTTCTTCTGATTCACCCTCCAAACTTCACCTTCTCCTTCTCCTTCTACTACTACTTCTGATTCACCCTCCAGACTTCACATTCTCCTTCTCCTTCTTCTACTTCTTCTGATTCACCCTCCAGACTTCATCTTCTCCTTCTCCTTCTTCTGCTTCTTCTGATTCACCCTCCAGACTTCACCTTCTCCTTCTCCTTCTTCTGCTTCTTCTGATTCACCCTCCAGACTTCACCTTCTCCTTCTCCTTCTTCTACTTCTTCTGATTCACCCTCCAGACATCACCTTCTCCTTCTCCTTCTTCTACTTCTTCTGATTCACCCTCCAATCTTCACCTTCTCCTTCTCCTTCTTCTGTTTCTTCTGCTTCACCCTCCAGACTTCACCTTCTCCTTCTCTTTCTTCTGCTTCTTCTGATTCACCCTCCAGACTTCACCTTCTCCTTCTCCTTCTTCTGATTCTTCTGATTCACCCTCCAGACTTCACCTTCTCCTTCTCCTTCTTCTGCTTCTTCTGATTCACCCTCCTGACTTCACCTTCTCCTTCTCCTTCTTCTACTTCTTCTGATTCACCCACCTGACTTCACCTTCTCCTTCTCCTTCTTCTACTTCTTCTGCTTCACCCTCCAGACTTCACCTTCTCCTTCTCCTTCTTCTACTTCTTCTGATTCACCCTCCAGACTTCACCTTCTCCTTCTCCTTCTTCTGCTTCTTCTGATTCACCCTCCAGACTTCACCTTCTCCTTCTCCTTATTCTGCTTCTTCTGATTCACTCTCCAGACTTCACCTTCTCCTTCTCCTTCTTCTACTTCTTCTGATTCACCCTCCTGACTTCACCTTCTCCTTCTCCATCTTCTAATTCTTCTGCTTCACCCTCCAGACTTCAACTTCTCCTTCTCCTTCTTCTACTTCTTCTGATTCACCCTCCAGACTTCACCTTCTCCTTCTCCTTCTTCTGCTTCTTCTGATTCACCCTCCAGACTTCACCTTCTCCTTCTCCTTATTCTGCTTCTTCTGATTCACCCTCCAGACTTCACCTTCTCCTTCTCCTTCTTCTGCTTCTTCTGATTCACCCTGCAGACTTCACCTTCTCCTTCTCCTTCTTCTGCTTCTTCTGATTCACCCTCCAGACTTCACCTTCTCCTTCTCCTTCTTCGGCTTCTTCTGATTCACCCTCCAGACTTCACCTTCTCCTTCTCCTTCTTCTACTTCTTCTGATTCACCCTCCAGACTTCACCTTCTCCTTCTCTTTCTTCTGCTTCTTCTGATTCACCCTCCAGACTTCACCTTCTCCTTCTCCTTCTTCTGATTCTTCTGATTCACCCTCCAGACTTCACCTTCTCCTTCTCCTTCTTCTGCTTCTTCTGATTCACCCTCCTGACTTCACCTTCTCCTTCTCCTTCTTCTACTTCTTCTGATTCACCATCCTGACTTCACCTTCTCCTTCTCCTTCTTCTACTTCTTCTGCTTCACCCTCCAGACTTCACCTTCTCCTTCTCCTTCTTCTACTTCTTCTGATTCACCCTCCAGACTTGACCTTCTCCTTTTCCTTCTTCTACTTCTTTTGATTCACCCTCCAGACTTCACCTTCTCCTTCTCCTTCTTCTGCTTCTTCTGCTTCACCGTCCTGACTGCACCTTCTCCTTCTCCTTCTTCTACTTATTCTGCTTCATCCCCCTGACATCACCTGCTCCTTCTCCTTCTTCTGCTTCTTCTGATTCACCCTCCTAACTTCACCTTCTCCTTCTCCTTCTTCTGCTTCTTCTGATTCACCCTCCTGACTTCACCTTCTCCTTCTCCTTCTTCTGCTTCTTCTGATTCACCCTCCAGACTTCACCTTCTCCTTCTCCTTCTTCTGATTCTTCTGATTCACCCTCCAGACTTCACCTTCTCCTTCTCCTTCTTCTGCTTCTTCTGATTCACCTTCCAGACTACACCTTCTCCTTCTCCTTCTTCTACTTCTTCTGATTCACCCTCCAGACTTCACCTTCTACTTCTCCTTCTTCTGTTTCTTCTGATTCACCCTCCAGACTTCACCTTCTCCTTCTCCTTCTTCTGCTTCTTCTGATTCACCCTCCAGACTTCACCTTCTCCTTCTCCTTCTTCTGCTTCTTCTGATTCACCCTCCAGACCTCACCTTCTCCTTCTCCTTCTTCTACTTCTTCTGATTCACCCTCCAGACTTCACCTTCTCCTTCTCCTTCTTCTACTTCTTCTGATTCACCCTCCAGACTTCACCTTCTCCTTCTCCTTCTTCTGCTTCTTCTGATTCACCCTCCAGACTTCACCTTCTCCTTCTCCTTCTTCTGCTTCTTCTGATTCACCCTCCAGACCTCACCTTCTCCTTCTCCTTCTTCTACTTCTTCTGATTCACCCTCCAGACTTCACCTTCTCCTTCTCCTTCTTCTACTTCTTCTGATTCACCCTCCAGACTTCACCTTCTCCTTCTCCTTCTTCTGCTTCTTCTGATTCACCCTCCAGACTTCACCTTCTCCTTCTCCTTCTTCTACTTCTTCTGATTCACCCTCCAGACTTCACCTTCTACTTCTCCTTCTTCTGTTTCTTCTGATTCACCCTCCAGACTTCACCTTCTCCTTCTCCTTCTTCTGCTTCTTCTGATTCACCCTCCAGACTTCACCTTCTCCTTCTCCTTCTTCTGCTTCTTCTGATTCACCCTCCAGACTTCACCTTCTCCTTCTCCTTCTTCTGCTTCTTCTGATTCACCCTCCAGACTTCACCTTCTCCTTCTCCTTCTTCTACTTCTTCTGATTCACCCTCCAGACTTCACCTTCTCCTTCTCCTTCTTCTACTTCTTCTGATTCACCCTCCAGTCTTCACCTTCTCCTTCTCCTTCTTCTGTTTCTTCTGCTTCACCCTCCAGACTTCACCTTCTCCTTCTCTTTCTTCTGCTTCTTCTGATTCACCCTCCAGACTTCACCTTCTCCTTCTCCTTCTTCTGATTCTTCTGATTCACCCTACAGACTTCACCTTCTCCTTCTCCTTCTTCTGCTTCTTCTGATTCACCCTCCTGATTTCACCTTCTCCTTCTCCTTCTTCTACTTCTTCTGATTCACCCTCCTGACTTCACCTTCTCCTTCTCCTTCTTCTGCTTCACCCTCCAGACTTCACCTTCTCCTTCTCCTTCTTCTACTTCTTCTGATTCACCCTCCAGACTTCACCTTCTCCTTCTCCTTCTTCTGCTTCTTCTGATTCACCCTCCAGACTTCACCTTCTCCTTCTCCTTATTCTGCTTCTTCTCATTCACCCTCCAGACTTCACCTTCTCCTTCTCCTTCTTCTGCTTCTTCTGATTCACCCTCCAGACTTCACCTTCTCCTTCTACTTCTTCTGCTTCTTCTGATTCACCCTCCAGACTTCACCTTCTCCTTCTCCTTCCTCTGCTTCTTCTGATTCACCCTCCAGACTTCACCTTCTCCTTCTCCTTCTTCTGCTTCTTCTGATTCACCCTCCAGACTTCACCTTCTCCTTCTCCATATTCTGCTTCTTCTGATTCACCCTCCAGACTTCACCTTCTCCTTCTCCTTCTTCTGCTTCTTCTGATTCACCCTGCAGACTTCACCTTCTCCTTCTCCTTCTTCTGCTTCTTCTGATTCACCCTCCAGACTTCACCTTCTCCTTCTCCTTCTTCTGCTTCTTCTGATTCACCCTTCAGACTTCACCTTCTCCTTCTCCTTCTTCTACTTCTTCTGATTCACCCTCCAGACTTCACCTTCTCCTTCTCTTTCTTCTGCTTCTTCTGATTCACCCTCCAGACTTCACCTTCTCCTTCTCCTTCTTCTGATTCTTCTGATTCACCCTCCAGACTTCACCTTCTCCTTCTCCTTCTTCTGCTTCTTCTGATTCACCCTCCTGACTTCACCTTCTCCTTCTCCTTCTTCTACTTCTTCTGATTCACCATCCTGACTTCACCTTCTCCTTCTCCTTCTTCTACTTCTTCTGCTTCACCCTCCAGACTTCACCTTCTCCTTCTCCTTCTTCTACTTCTTCTGATTCACCCTCCAGACTTGACCTTCTCCTTTTCCTTCTTCTACTTCTTCTGATTCACCCTCCAGACTTCACCTTCTCCTTCTCCTTCTTCTGCTTCTTCTGCTTCACCGTCCTGACTTCACCTTCTCCTTCTCCTTCTTCTACTTATTCTGCTTCATCCCCCTGACATCACCTGCTCCTTCTCCTTCTTCTGCTTCTTCTGATTCACCCTCCTAACTTCACCTTCTCCTTCTCCTTCTTCTGCTTCTTCTGATTCACCCTCCTGACTTCACCTTCTCCTTCTTCTTCTTCTGCTTCTTCTGATTCACCCTCCAGACTTCACCTTCTCCTTCTCCTTCTTCTGCTTCTTCTGATTCACCCTCCAGACTTCACCTTCTCCTTCTCCTTCTTCTGCTTCTTCTGATTCACCCTCCAGACTACACCTTCTCCTTCTCCTTCTTCTACTTCTTCTGATTCACCCTCCAGACTTCACCTTCTCCTTCTCCTTCTTCTGTTTCTTCTGATTCACCCTCCAGACTTCACCTTCTCCTTCTCCTTCTTCTGCTTCTTCTGATTCACCCTGCAGACTTCACCTTCTCCTTCTCCTTCTTCTGCTTCTTCTGATTCACCCTCCAGACTTCACCTTGTCCTTCTCCTTCTTCTGCTTCTTCTGATTCACCCTCCAGACTTCACCTTCTCCTTCTCCTTCTTCTACTTCTTCTGATTCACCCTCCAGACTTCACCTTCTCCTTCTCTTTCTTCTGCTTCTTCTGATTCACCCTCCAGACTTCACCTTCTCCTTCTCCTTCTTATGATTCTTCTGATTCACCCTCCAGACTTCACCTTCTCCTTCTCCTTCTTCTGCTTCTTCTGATTCACCCTCCTGACTTCACCTTCTCCTTCTCCTTCTTCTACTTCTTCTGATTCACCATCCTGACTTCACCTTCTCCTTCTCCTTCTTCTACTTCTTCTGCTTCACCCTCCAGACTTCACCTTCTCCTTCTCCTTCTTCTACTTCTTCTGATTCACCCTCCAGACTTGACCTTCTCCTTTTCCTTCTTCTACTTCTTCTGATTCACCCTCCAGACTTCACCTTCTCCTTCTTCTGCTTCTTCTGCTTCACCGTCCTGACTTCACCTTCTCCTTCTCCTTCTTCTACTTATTCTGCTTCATACCCCTGACATCACCTGCTCCTTCTCCTTCTTCTGCTTCTTCTGATTCACCCTCCTAACTTCACCTTCTCCTTCTCCTTCTTCTGCTTCTTCTGATTCACCCTCCTGACTTCACCTTCTCCTTCTCCTTCTTCTGCTTCTTCTGATTCACCCTCCAGACTTCACCTTCTCCTTCTCCTTCTTCTGCTTCTTCTGATTCACCCTCCAGACTACACCTTCTCCTTCTCCTTCTTCTACTTCTTCTGATTCACCCTCCAGACTTCACCTTCTCCTTCTCCTTCTTTTGTTTCTACTGATTCACCCTCCAGACTTCACCTTCTCCTTCTCCTTCTTCTGCTTCTTCTGATTCACCCTCCAGAATTCACCTTCTCCTTCTCCTTCTTCTGCTTCTTCTGATTCACCCTCCAGACCTCACCTTCTCCTTCTCCTTCTTCTGCTTCTTCTGATTCACCCTCCAGACTTCACCTTCTCCTTCTCCTTCTTCTGCTTCTTCTGATTCACCATCCAGACTTCACCTTCTCCTTCTCCTTCTTCTGCTTCTTCTGATTCACCCTCCAGACTACACCGTCTCCTTCTCCTTCTTCTACTTCTTCTGATTCACCCTCCAGACTTCACCTTCTCCTTCTCCTTCTTCTGTTTCTTCTGATTCACCCTCCAGACTTCACCTTCTCCTTCTCCTTCTTCTGCTTCTTCTGATTCACCCTCCAGACTTCACCTTCTCCTTCTCCTTCTTCTGCTTCTTCTGATTCACCCTCCAGACCTCACATTCTCCTTCTCCTTCTTCTACTTCTTCTGATTCACCCTCCAGACTTCATCTTCTCCTTCTCCTTCTTCTGCTTCTTCTGATTCACCCTCCAGACCTCACCTTCTCCTTCTCCTTCTTCTACTTCTTCTGATTCACCCTCCAGACTTCATCTTCTCCTTCTCCTTCTTCTCCTTTTCTTTTTTTGCTTCATCCCCCTGACATCACCTGCTCCTTCTCCTTCTTCTGCTTCTTCTGATTCACCCTCCTAACTTCACCTTCTCCTTCTCCTTCTGATTCACCCTCCTGACTTCACCTTCTCCTTCTCCATCTTCTGCTTCTTCTGATTCACGCTCCAGACTTCACCTTCTCCTTCTCCTTCTTCTGCTTCTTCTGATTCACCCTCCAGACTTCACCTTCTCCTTCTCCTTCTTCTGCTTCTTCTGATTCACCTTCCAGACTACACCTTCTCCTTCTCCTTCTTCTACTTCTTCTGATTCACCCTCCAGACTTCACCTTCTCCTTCTCCTTCTTCTGTTTCTTCTGATTCACCCTCCAGACTTCACCTTCTCCTTCTCCTTCTTCTGCTTCTTCTGATTCACCCTCCAGACTTCACCTTCTCCTTCTCCTTCTTCTGCTTCTTCTGATTCACCCTCCAGACCTCACCATCTCCTTCTCCTTCTTCTACTTCTTCTGATTCACCCTCCAGACTTCATCTTCTCCTTCTCCTTCTTCTGCTTCTTCTGATTCACCCTCCAGACTTCACCTTCTCCTTCTCCTTCTTCTGCTTCTTCTGATTCACCCTCCAGACTTCACCTTCTCCTTCTCCTTCTTCTACTTCTTCTGATTCACCCTCCAGACTTCACCTTCTCCTTCTCCTTCTTCTACTTCTTCTGATTCACCCTCCAGTCTTCACCTTCTGCTTCTCCTTCTTCTGTTTCTTCTGCTTCACCCTCCAGACTTCACCTTCTCCTTCTCTTTCTTCTGCTTCTTCTGATTCACCCTCCAGACTTCACCTTCTCCTTCTCCTTCTTCTGATTCTTCTGATTCACCCTACAGACTTCACCTTCTCCTTCTCCTTCTTCTGCTTCTTCTGATTCACCCTCCTGATTTCACCTTCTCCTTCTCCTTCTTCTACTTCTTCTGATTCACCCTCCTGACTCCACCTTCTCCTTCTCCTTCTTCTGCTTCACCCTCCAGACTTCACCTTCTCCTTCTCCTTCTTCTACTTCTTCTGATTCACCCTCCAGACTTCACCTTCTCCTTCTCCTTCTTCTGCTTCTTCTGATTCACCCTCCAGACTTCACCTTCTCCTTCTCCTTATTCTGCTTCTTCTCATTCACCCTCCAGACTTCACCTTCTCCTTCTCCTTCTTCTGCTTCTTCTGATTCACCCTCCAGACTTCAGCTTCTCCTTCTACTTCTTCTGCTTCTTCTGATTCACCCTCCAGACTTCACCTTCTCCTTCTCCTTCCTCTGCTTCTTCTGATTCACCCTCCAGACTTCACCTTCTCCTTCTCCTTCTTCTGCTTCTTCTGATTCACCCTCCAGACTTCACCTTCTCCTTCTCCTTATTCTGCTTCTTCTGATTCACCCTCCAGACTTCACCTTCTCCTTCTCCTTCTTCTGCTTCTTCTGATTCACACTGCAGACTTCACCTTCTCCTTCTCCTTCTTCTGCTTCTTCTGATTCACCCTCCAGACTTCACCTTCTCCTTCTCCTTCTTCTGCTTCTTCTGATTCACCCTCCAGACTTCACCTTCTCCTTCTCCTTCTTCTACTTCTTCTGATTCACCCTCCAGACTTCACCTTCTCCTTCTCTTTCTTCTGCTTCTTCTGATTCACCCTCCAGACTTCACCTTCTCCTTCTCCATCTTCTGATTCTTCTGATTCACCCTCCAGACTTCACCTTCTCCTTCTCCTTCTTCTGCTTCTTCTGATTCACCCTCCTGACTTCACCTTCTCCTTCTCCTTCTTCTACTTCTTCTGATTCACCCTCCAGACTTCACCTTCTCCTTCTCCTTCTTCTGCTTCTTCTGATTCACCCTCCAGACTACACCTTCTCCTTCTCCTTCTTCTACTTCTTCTGATTCACCCTCCAGACTTCACCTTCTCCTTCTCCTTCTTCTGTTTCTTCTGATTCACCCTCCAGACTTCACCTTCTCCTTCTCCTTCTTCTGCTTCTTCTGATTCACCCTGCAGACTTCACCTTCTCCTTCTCCTTCTTCTGCTTCTTCTGATTCACCCTCCAGACTTCACCTTCTCCTTCTCCTTCTTCTGCTTCTTCTGATTCACCCTGCAGACTTCACCTTCTCCTTCTCCTTCTTCTACTTCTTCTGATTCACCCTCCAGACTTCATCTTCTCCTTCTCCTTCTTCTGCTTCTTCTGATTCACCCTCCTGACTTCACCTTCTCCTTCTCCTTCTTCTACTTCTTCTGATTCACCATCCTGACTTCACCTTCTCCTTCTCCTTCTTCTACTTCTTCTGCTTCACCCTCCAGACTTCACCTTCTCCTTCTCCTTCTTCTACTTCTTCTGATTCACCCTCCAGACTTGACCTTCTCCTTTTCCTTCTTCTACTTCTTCTGATTCACCCTCCAGACTTCACCTTCTCCTTCTCCTTCTTCTGCTTCTTCTGCTTCACCGTCCTGACTTCACCTTCTCCTTCTCCTTCTTCTACTTATTCTGCTTCATCCCCCTGACATCACCTGCTCCTTCTCCTTCTTCTGCTTCTTCTGATTCACCCTCCTAACTTCACCTTCTCCTTCTCCTTCTTCTGCTTCTTCTGATTCACCCTCCTGACTTCACCTTCTCCTTCTCCTTCTTCTGCTTCTTCTGATTCACCCTCCAGACTTCACCTTCTCCTTCTCCTTCCTCTGCTTCTTCTGATTCACCCTCCAGACTTCACCTTCTCCTTCTCCTTCTTCTGCTTCTTCTGATTCACCCTCCAGACTTCACCTTCTCCTTCTCCTTATTCTGCTTCTTCTGATTCACCCTCCAGACTTCACCTTCTCCTTCTCCTTCTTCTGCTTCTTCTGATTCACCCTGCAGACTTCACCTTCTCCTTCTCCTTCTTCTGCTTCTTCTGATTCACCCTCCAGACTTCACCTTCTCCTTCTCCTTCTTCTGCTTCTTCTGATTCACCCTCCAGACTTCACCTTCTCCTTCTCCTTCTTCTACTTCTTCTGATTCACCCTCCAGACTTCACCTTCTCCTTCTCTTTCTTCTGCTTCTTCTGATTCACCCTCCAGACTTCACCTTCTCCTTCTCCATCTTCTGATTCTTCTGATTCACCCTCCAGACTTCACCTTCTCCTTCTCCTTCTTCTGCTTCTTCTGATTCACCCTCCTGACTTCACCTTCTCCTTCTCCTTCTTCTACTTCTTCTGATTCACCCTCCAGACTTCACCTTCTCCTTCTCCTTCTTCTGCTTCTTCTGATTCACCCTCCAGACTACACCTTCTCCTTCTCCTTCTTCTACTTCTTCTGATTCACCCTCCAGACTTCACCTTCTCCTTCTCCTTCTTCTGTTTCTTCTGATTCACCCTCCAGACTTCACCTTCTCCTTCTCCTTCTTCTGCTTCTTCTGATTCACCCTGCAGACTTCACCTTCTCCTTCTCCTTCTTCTGCTTCTTCTGATTCACCCTCCAGACTTCACCTTCTCCTTCTCCTTCTTCTGCTTCTTCTGATTCACCCTCCAGACTTCACCTTCTCCTTCTCCTTCTTCTACTTCTTCTGATTCACCCTCCAGACTTCACCTTCTCCTTCTCTTTCTTCTGCTTCTTCTGATTCACCCTCCAGACTTCACCTTCTCCTTCTCCTTCTTCTGATTCTTCTGATTCACCCTCCAGACTTCACCTTCTCCTTCTCCTTCTTCTGCTTCTTCTGATTCACCCTCCTGACTTCACCTTCTCCTTCTCCTTCTTCTACTTCTTCTGATTCACCATCCTGACTTCACCTTCTCCTTATCCTTCTTCTACTTCTTCTGCTTCACCCTCCAGACTTCACCTTCTCCTTCTCCTTCTTCTACTTCTTCTGATTCACCCTCCAGACTTGACCTTCTCCTTTTCCTTCTTCTACTTCTTCTGATACCCTCCAGACTTCACCTTCTCCTTCTCCTTCTTCTGCTTCTTCTGCTTCACCGTCCTGACTTCACCTTCTCCTTCTCCTTCTTCTACTTATTCTGCTTCATCCCCCTGACATCACCTGCTCCTTCTCCTTCTTCTGCTTCTTCTGATTCACCCTCCTAACTTCACCTTCTCCTTCTCCTTCTTCTGCTTCTTCTGATTCACCCTCCTGACTTCACCTTCTCCTTCTCCTTCTTCTGCTTCTTCTGATTCACCCTCCAGACTTCACCTTCTCCTTCTCCTTCTTCTGCTTCTTCTGATTCACCCTCCAGACTTCACCTTCTCCTTCTCCTTCTTCTGCTTCTTCTGATTCACCCTCCAGACTACACCTTCTCCTTCTCCTTCTTCTACTTCTTCTGATTCACCCTCCAGACTTCACCTTCTCCTTCTCCTTCTTTTGTTTCTTCTGATTCACCCTCCAGACTTCACCTTCTCCTTCTCCTTCTTCTGCTTCTTCTGATTCACCCTCCAGACTTCACCTTCTCCTTCTCCTTCTTCTGCTTCTTCTGATTCACCATCCAGACCTCACCTTCTCCTTCTCCTTCTTCTGCTTCTTCTGATTCACCCTCCAGACTTCACCTTCTACTTCTCCTTCTTCTGCTTCTTCTGATTCACCCTCCAGACTTCACCTTCTCCTTCTCCTTCTTCTGCTTCTTCTGATTCAGCCTCCAGACTACACCTTCTCCTTCTCCTTCTTCTACTTCTTCTGATTCACCCTCCAGACTTCACCTTCTCCTTCTCCTTCTTCTGTTTCTTCTGATTCACCCTCCAGACTTCGCCTTCTCCTTCTCCTTCTTCTGCTTCTTCTGATTCACCCTCCAGACTTCACCTTCTCCTTCTCCTTCTTCTGCTTCTTCTGATTCACCCTCCAGACCTCACCTTCTCCTTCTCCTTCTTCTACTTCTTCTGATTCACCCTCCAGACTTCATCTTCTCCTTCTCCTTCTTCTGCTTCTTCTGATTCACCCTCCAGACTTCACCTTCTCCTTCTCCTTCTTCTGCTTCTTCTGATTCACCCTCCAGACTTCACCTTCTCCTTCTCCTTCTTCTACTTCTTCTGATTCACCCTCCAGACTTCACCTTCTCCTTCTCCTTCTTCTACTTCTTCTGATTCACCCTCCAGTCTTCACCTTCTCCTTCTCCTTCTTCTGTTTCTTCTGCTTCACCCTCCAGACTTCACCTTCTCCTTCTCTTTCTTCTGCTTCTTCTGATTCACCCTCCAGACTTCACCTTCTCCTTCTCCTTCTTCTGATTCTTCTGATTCACCCTACAGACTTCACCTTCTCCTTCTCCTTCTTCTGCTTCTTCTGATTCACCCTCCTGATTTCACCTTCTCCTTCTCCTTCTTCTACTTCTTCTGATTCACCCTCCTGACTTCACCTTCTCCTTCTCCTTCTTCTGCTTCACCCTCCAGACTTCACCTCCTCCTTCTCCTTCTTCTACTTCTTCTGATTCACCCTCCAGACTTCACCTTCTCCTTCTCCTTCTTCTGCTTCTTCTGATTCACCCTCCAGACTTCACCTTCTCCTTCTCCTTATTCTGCTTCTTCTCATTCACCCTCCAGACTTCACCTTCTCCTTCTCCTTCTTCTGCTTCTTCTGATTCACCCTCCAGACTTCACCTTCTCCTTCTACTTCTTCTGATTCTTCTGATTCACCCTCCAGACTTCACCTTCTCCTTCTCCTTCCTCTGCTTCTTCTGATTCACCCTCCAGACTTCACCTTCTCCTTCTCCTTCTTCTACTTCTTCTGATTCAACCTCCAGACTTCACCATCTCCTTCTCTTTCTTCTGCTTCTTCTGATTCACCCTCCAGACTTCACCTTCTCCTTTTCCTTCTTCTGATTCTTCTGATTCACCCTCCAGACTTCACCTTCTCCTTCTCCTTCTTCTGCTTCTTCTGATTCACCCTCCTGACTTCACCTTCTCCTTCTCCTTCTTCTACTTCTTCTGATTCACCCTCCTGACTTCACCTTCTACTTCTCCTTCTTCTACTTCTTCTGCTTCTCCCTCCAGACTTCACCTTCTCCTTCTCCTTCTTCTACTTCTTCTGATTCAACCTCCAGACTTCACCTTCTCCTTCTCCTTCTTCTACTTCTTCTGATTCTCCCTCCAGACTTCACCTTCTCCTTCTCCTTCTTCTACTTCTTCTGATTCACCCTCCAGACTTCACCTTCTCCTTCTCCTTCTTCTGCTTCTTCTGATTCACCCTCCAGACTTCACCTTCTCCTTCTCCTTCTCCTGCTTCTTCTGATTCACCCTCCAGACTTCACCTTCTCCTTCTCCTTCTTCTACTTCTTCTGATTCACCCTCCAGACTTCACCTTCTCCATCTCCTTCTTCTGCTTCTTCTGATTCACCCTCCAGACTTCACCTTCTCCTTCTCCTTCGTCTACTTCTTCTGATTCACCCTCCAGACTACACCTTCTCCTTCTCCTTCTTCTACTTCTTCTGATTCACCCTCCAGACTTCACCTTATCCTTCTCCTTCTTCTGTTTCTTCTGATACACCGTCCAGACTTCACCTTCTCCTTCTCCTTCTTCTACTACTTCTGATTCACCCTCCAGACTTCACCTTCTCCTTCTCCTTCTTCTACTTCTTCTGATTCACCCTCCAGACTTCATCTTCTCCTTCTCCTTCTTCTGCTTCTTCTGATTCACCCTCCAGACTTCACCTTCTCCTTCTCCTTCTTCTGCTTCTTCTGATTCACCCTCCAGACTTCACCTTCTCCTTCTCCTTCTTCTACTTCTTCTGATTCACCCTCCAGACTTCACCTTCTCCTTCTCCTTCTTCCACTTCTTCTGATTCACCCTCCAGTCTTTACCTTCTCCTTCTCCTTCTTCTGTTTCTTCTGCTTCACCCTCCAGACTTCACCTTCTCCTTCTCTTTCTTCTGCTTCTTCTGATTCACCCTCCAGACTTCACCTTCTCCTTCTCCTTCTTCTGATTCTTCTGATTCACCCTCCAGACTTCACCTTCTCCTTCTCCTTCTTCTGCTTCTTCTGATTCACCCTCCTGACTTCACCTTCTCCTTCTCCTTCTTCTACTTCTTCTGATTCACCCTCCTGACTTCACCTTCTCCTTCTCCTTCTTCTACTTCTTCTGCTTCACCCTCCAGACTTCACCTTCTCCTTCTCCTTCTTCTACTTCTTCTGATTCACCCTCCAGACTTCATCTTCTCCTTCTCCTTCTTCTGCTTCTTCTGATTCACCCTCCAGACTTCACCTTCTCCTTCTCCTTATTCTGCTTCTTCTGATTCACCCTCCAGACTTCACCTTCTCCTTCTCCTTCTTCTGCTTCTTCTGATTCACCCTCCTGACTTTACCTTCTCCTTCTCCTTCTTCTACTTCTTCTGATTCACCCTCCTGACTTCACCTTCTCCTTCTCCTTCTTCTACTTCTTCTGCTTCACCCTCCAGACTTCACCTTCTCCTTCTCCTTCTTCTACTTCTTCTGATTCACCCTCCAGACTTCACCTTCTCCTTCTCCTTCTTCTGCTTCTTCTGATTCACCCTCCATACTTCACCTTCACTTCTCCTTATTCTGCTTCTTCTGATTCACCCTCCAGACTTCAACTTCTCCTTCTCCTTCTTCTGCTTCTTCTGATTCACCCTCCAGACTTCACCTTCTCCTTCTCCTTCTTCTGCTTCTTCTGATTCACCCTCCAGACTTCACCTTCTCCTTCTCCTTCTTCTGCTTCTTCTGATTCACCCTCCAGACTTCACCTTCTCCTTCTCCCTCTTCTACTTCTTCTGATTCACCCTCCAGACTTCACCTTCTCCTTCTCTTTCTTCTGCTTCTTCTGATTCACCCTCCAGACTTCACCTTCTCCTTCTCCTTCTTCTACTTCTTCTGATTCACCCTCCAGACTTCATCTTCTCCTTCTCCTTCTTCTGCTTCTTCTGATTCACCCTCCAGACTTCACCTTCTCCTTCTCCTTCTTCTGCTTCTTCTGATTCACCCTCCAGACTTCATCTTCTCCTTCTCCTTCTTCTACTTCTTCTGATTCACCCTCCAAACTTCACCTTCTCCTTCTCCTTCTTCCACTTCTTCTGATTCACCCTCCAGTCTTCACCTTCTCCTTCTCCTTCTTCTGTTTCTTCTGCTTCACCCTCCAGACTTCACCTTCTCCTTCTCTTTCTTCTGCTTCTTCTGATTCACCCTCCAGACTTCACCTTCTCCTTCTCCTTCTTTTGATTCTTCTGATTCACCCTCCAGACTTCACCTTCTCCTTCTCCTTCTTCTGATTCTTCTGATTCACCCTCCTGACTTCACCTTCTCCTTTTCCTTCTTCTACTTCTTCTGATTCACCCTCCTGACTTCACCTTCTCCTTCTCCTTCTTCTACTTCTTCTGCTTCACCCTCCAGACTTCACCTTCTCCTTCTCCTTCTTCTACTTCTTCTGATTCACCCTCCAGACTTCATCTTCTCCTTCTCCTTCTTCTGCTTCTTCTGATTCACCCTCCAGACTTCACCTTCTCCTTCTCCTTATTCTGCTTCTTCTGATTCACCCTCCAGACTTCACCTTCTCCTTCTCCTTATTCTGCTTCTTCTGATTCACCCTCCAGTCTTCACCTTCTCATTCTCCTTCTTCTGCTTCTTCTGATTCACCCTCCTGACTTCACCTTCTCCTTCTCCTTCTTCTACTTCTTCTGATTCACCCTCCTGACTTCACCTTCTCCTTCTCCTTCTTCTACTTCTTCTGCTTCACCCTCCAGACTTCACCTTCTCCTTCTCCTTCTTCTAATTCTTCTGATTCACCCTCCAGACTTCACCTTCTCCTTCTCCTTCTTCTGCTTCTTCTGATTCACCCTCCATACTTCACCTTCACTTCTCCTTATTCTGCTTCTTCTGATTCACCCTCCAGACTTCAACTTCTCCTTCGCTTTCTTCTGCTTCTTCTGATTCACCCTCCAGACTTCACCTTCTCCTTCTCCTTCTTCTGCTTCTTCTGATTCACCCTCCAGACTTCACCTTCTCCTTCTCCTTCTTCTGCTTCTTCTGATTCACCCTCCAGACTTCACCTTCTCCTTCTCCTTCTTCTGCTTCTTCTGATTCACCCTCCAGACTTCACCTTCTCCTTCTCCTTCTTCTGCTTCTTCTGCTTCACCCTCCAGACTTCACCTTCTCCTTCTCCTTCTTCTACTTCTTCCGATTCACCTTCCAGACTTGACCTTCTCCTTCTCCTTCTTCTACTTCTTCTGATTCACCCTCCAGACTTCATCTTCTCCTTCTCCTTCTTCTGCTTCTTCTGCTTCACCGTCCTGACTTCACCTTCTCCTTCTCCTTCTTCTAATTCTTCTGCTTCATCCCCCTGACATCACCTGCTCCTTCTCCTTCTTCTGCTTCTTCTGATTCACCCTCCTAACTTCACCTTCTCCTTCTCCTTCTTCTGCTTCTTCTGATTCACCCTCCTGACTTCACCTTCTCCTTCTCCTTCTTCAGCTTCTTCTGATTCACCCTCCAGACTTCACCTTCTCCTTCTCTTTCTTCTGCTTCTTCTGATTCACCCTCCAGACTTCACCTTCTCCTTCTCCTTCTTCTGATTCTTCTGATTCACCCTCCAGACTTCACCTTCTCCTTCTCCTTCTTCTGCTTCTTCTGATTCACCCTCCTGACTTCACCTTCTCCTTCTTCTTCTTCTACTTCTTCTGATTCACCCTCCGGACTTCACCTTCTCCTTCTCCTTCTTCTACTTCTTCTGCTTCACCCTCCAGACTTCACCTTCTCCTTCTCCTTCTTCTACTTCTTCTGATTCACCCTCCAGACTTGACCTTCTCCTTCTCCTTCTTCTACTTATTCTGATTCACCCTCCAGACTTCACCTTCTCCTTCTCCTTCTTCTGCTTCTTCTGCTTCACCGTCCTGACTTCACCTTCTCCTCCTCCTTCTTCTACTTCTTCTGCTTCATCCCGCTGACATCACCTGCTCCTTCTCCTTCTTCTGCTTCTTCTGATTCAGCCTCCTAACTTCACCTTCTACTTCTCCTTCTTCTGCTTCTTCTGATTCACCCTCCTGAATTCACCTTCTCCTTCTCCTTCTTCTGCTTCTTCTGATTCACCCTCCAGACTTCACCTTCTCCTTCTCCTTCTTCTGCTTCTTCTGATTCACCCTCCAGACTTCACCTTCTCCTTCTCCTTCTTCTGATTCTTCTGATTCACCCTCCAGACTTCACGTTCTCCTTCTCCTTCTTCTGCTTCTTCTGATTCACCCTCCTGACTTCACCTTCTCCTTCTCCTACTTCTACTTCTTCTGATTCACCCTCCTGACTTCACCTTCTCCTTCTCCTTCTTCTACTTCTTCTGCTTCACCCTCCAGACTTCACCTTATCCTTCTCCTTCTTCTGCTTCTTCTGATTCACCCTCCAGACTCCTCCTTCTCCTTCTCCTTCTTCTGCTTCTTCTGATTCACCCTCCAGACTTCACCTTCTCCTTCTCCTTCTTCTGCTTCTTCTGATTCACCCTCCAGACTTCACCTTCTCCTTCTCCTTCTTCTGCTTCTTCTGATTCACCCTCCAGACTTCACCTTCTCCTTCTCCTTATTCTGCTTCTTCTGATTCACCCTCCAGACTTCACCTTCTCCTTCTCCTTCTTCTGCTTCTTCTGATTCACCCTCCAGACTTCACCTTCTCCTTCTCCTTCTTCTGCTTCTTCTGATTCACCCTGCAGACTTCACCTTCTCCTTCTCCTTCGTCTACTTCTTCTGATTCACCGTCCAGACTACACCTTCTCCTTCTCCTTCTTCTACTTCTTCTGATTCACCCTCCAGACTTCATCTTCTCCTTCTCCTTCTTCTGCTTCTTCTGATTTACCCTCCAGACTTCAACTTCTCCTTCTCCTTCTTCTACTTCTTCTGATTGACCCTTCAGACTTCACCTTGTCCTTCTCCTTCTTCTACTTCTTCTGATTCACCCTCCAGACTTCAACTTCTCCTTCTCCTTCTTCTACTTCTTCTGCTTCTCCCTCCAGACTTCACCTTCTCCTTCTCCTTCTTCTGCTTCTTCTGATTCACCCTCCAGACTTCACATTCTCCTTCTCCTTCTTCTACTTCTTCTGATTCACCCTCCAGACTTCACCTTCTCCTTCTCCTTCTTCTACGTCTTCTGATTCACCCTCCAGACTTAACCTTCTCCTTCTCCTTCTTCTACTTCTTCTGATTCACCCTCCTTACTTCACCTTCTCCTTCTCCTTCTTCTGCTTCTTCTGCTTCACCCTCCAGACTTCACCTTCTCCTTCTCCTTCTTCTGCTTCTTCTGCTTCACCCTCCAGACTTCACCTTCTCCTTCTCCTTCTTCTGCTTCTTCTGCTTCACCCTTCTGACTTCACCTTCTCCTTCTCCTTCTTCTACTTCTTCTGATTCACCCTCCAGACTTCACCTTCTCCTTCTCCTTCTTCTGCTTCTTCTGCTTCACCCTCCAGACTTCACCTTCTCCTTCTCCTTCTTCTGCTTCTTCTGCTTCGCCCTCCAGACTTCACCTTCTCCTTCTCCTTCTTCTGCTTCTTCTGCTTCACCCTCCAGACTTCACCTTCTCCTTCTCCTTCTTCTGCTTCTTCTGCTTCACTCTCCTGGCTTCACCTTCTCCCTCTCCTTCTTCTACTTCTTCTGATTCACCCTCCAGACTTCACCTTCTCCTTCTCCTTCTTCTGCTTCTTCTGCTTCACCCTCCAGACTTCACCTTCTCCTTCTCCTTCTTCGGCTTCTTCTGCTGCTCCCTCCAGACTTCACCTTCTCCTTCTCCTTCTTCTGCTTCTTCTGCTTCACCGTCCTGACTTCACCTTCTCCTTCTCCTTCTTCTACTTCTTCTGCTTCACCCCCCTCACTTCACCTGCTCCTTCTCCTTCTTCTGCTTCTTCTGATTCACCCTCCTAACTTCACCTTCTCCTTCTCCTTCTTCTGCTTCTTCTGATTCACCCTCCTGACTTCACCTTCTCCTTCTCCTTCTTTTGCTTCTTCTGATTCACCCTCCAGACTTCACCTTCTCCTTCTCCTTCTTCTGCTTCTTCTGATTCACCCTCCAGACTTCACCTTCTCCTTCTCCTTCTTCTGCTTCTTCTGATTCACCCTCCAGACATCACCTTCTCCTTCTCCTTCTTCTACTTCTTCTGATTCACCCTCCAGACTTCATCTTCTCCTTCTCCTTCTTCTGCTTCTTCTGATTCACCCTCCAGACTTCACCTTCTCCTTCTCCTTCTTCTGCTTCTTCTGATTCACCCTCCAGACTTCACCTTCTCCTTCGCCTTCTTCTACTTCTTCTGATTCACCCTCCAGACATCACCTTCTCCTTCTCCTTCTTCTACTTCTTCTGATTCACCCTTCAGTCTTCACCTTCTCCTTCTCCTTCTTCTGTTTCTTCTGCTTCACCCTCCAGACTTCACCTTCTCCTTCTCTTTCTTCTGCTTCTTCTGATTCACCCTCCAGACTTCACCTTCTCCTTCTCCTTCTGATTCTTCTATTTCACCCTCCAGACTTCACCTTCTCCTTCTCCATCTTCTGCTTCTTCTGCTTCACCCTCCTGACTTCACCTTCTCCTTCTCCTTCTTCTATTTCTTCTGATTCACCCTCCAGACTTCACCTTCTCCTTCTCCTTCTTCAGCTTCTTCTGCTTCACCCTCCAGACTTCACCTTCTCCTTCTCCTTCTTCTGCTTCTTCTGCTTCACCCTCCAGACTTCACCTTCTCCTTCTCCTTCTTCTGCTTCTTCTGCTTCACTCTCCTGACTTCACCTTCTCCTTCTCCTTCTTCTACTTCTTCTGATTCACCCTCCAGACTTCACCTTCTCCTTCTCCTTCTTCTGCTTCTTCTGCTTCACCCTCCAGACTTCACCTTCTCCTTCTCCTTCTTCTGCTTCTTCTGCTGCGCCCTCCAGACTTCACCTTCTCCTTCTCCTTCTTCTGCCTCTTCTGCTTCACCGTCCTGACTTCACCTTCTCCTTCTCCTTCTTCTACTTCTTCTGCTTCACCCCCCTGACTTCACCTGCTCCTTCTCCTTCTTCTGCTTCTTCTGATACACCCTCCTAACTTCAGCTTCTCCTTCTCCTTCTTCTGCTTCTTCTGATTCACCCTCCTGACTTCACCTTCTCCTTCTCCTTCTTTTGCTTCTTCTGATTCACCCTCCAGACATCACCTTCTCCTTCTCCTTCTTCTGCTTCTTCTGATTCACCCTCCAGACTTCACCTTCTCCTTCTCCTTCTTCTGCTTCTTCTGATTCACCCTCCAGACCTCACCTTCTCCTTCTCCTTCTTCTACTTCTTCTGATTCACCCTCCAGACTTCATCTTCTCCTTCTCCTTCTTCTGCTTCTTCTGATTCACCCTCCAGATTTCACCTTCCCCTTCTCCTTCTTCTGCTTCTTCTGATTCACCCTCCAGACTTCACCTTCTCCTTCTCCTTCTTCTACTTCTTCTGATTCACCCTCCAGACCTCACCTTCTCCTTCTCCTTCTTCTACTTCTTCTGATTCACCCTTCAGTCTTCACCTTCTCCTTCTCCTTCTTCTGTTTCTTCTGCTTCACCCTCCAGACTTCACCTTCTCCTTCTCTTTGTTCTGCTTCTTCTGATTCACCCTCCAGACTTCACCTTCTCCTTCTCCTTCTTCTGATTCTTCTGATTCACCCTCCAGACTTCACCTTCTCCTTCTCCTTCTTCTGCTTCTTCTGAATCACCCTCCTGACTTCACCTTCTCCTTCTCCTTCTTCTACTTCTTCTGATTCACCCTCCTGACTTCACCTTCTCCTTCTCCTTCTTCTACTTCTTCTGCTTCACCCTCCAGACTTCACCTTCTCCTTCTCCTTCTTCTACTTCTTCTGATTCACCCTCCAGACTTCACCTTCTCCTTCTACTTCTTCTGCTTCTTCTGATTCACCCTCCAGACTTCACCTTCTCCTTCTCCTTATTCTGCTTCTTCTGATTCACCCTCCAGACTTCACCTTCTCCTTCTCCTTCTTCTGCTTCTTCTGATTCACCCTCCAGACTTCACCTTCTCCTTCTCCTTCTTCTGCTTCTTCTGATTCACCCTCCAGACTTCACCTTCTCCTTCTCCTTCTTCTACTTCTTCTGATTCACCCTCCAGACTTCATCGTCTCCTTCTCCTTCTTCTGCTTCTTCTGATTCACCCTCCAGACTTCAACTTCTCCTTCTCCTTCTTCTGCTTCTTCTGATTCACCCTCCAGTCTTCACCTTCTCCTTCCCCTTCTTCTACTTCTTCTGATTCACACTCCAGACTTCACCTTCTCCTTCTCCTTCTTCTACTTCTTCTGATTCACCCTCCAGACTTCACCTTCTCCTTCTCCTTCTTCTGCTTCTTCTGATTCACCCTCCAGACTTCACCTTCTCCTTCTCCTTATTCTGCTTCTTCTGATTCACCCTCCAGACTTCACCTTCTCCTTCTCCTTCTTCTGCTTCTTCTGATTCTCCCTCCAGACTTCACCTTCTCCTTCTCCTTCTTCTGCTTCTTCTGATTCACCCTCCAGACTTCACCTTCTCCTTCGCCTTCTTCTACTTCTTCTGATTCACCCTCCAGACTTCACCTTCTCCTTCTCCTTCTTCTACTTCTTCTGATTCACCCTTCAGTCTTCACCTTCTCCTTCTCCTTCTTCTGTTTCTTCTGCTTCACCCTCCAGACTTCACCTTCTCCTTCTCTTTCTTCTGCTTCTTCTGATTCACCCTCCAGACTTCACCTTCTCCTTCTCCTTCTTCTGATTCTTCTGTTTCACCCTCCAGACTTCACCTTCTCCTTCTCCATCTTCTGCTTCTTCTGCTTCACCCTCCTGACTTCACCTTCTCCTTCTCCTTCTTCTACTTCTTCTGATTCACCCTCCAGACTTCACCTTCTCCTTCTCCTTCTTCAGCTTCTTCTGCTTCTTCTGATTCACCCTCCAGACTTCACCTTCTCCTTCTCCTTCTTCTGCTTCTTCTGCTTCACCCTCCAGACTTCACCTTCTCCTTCTCCCTCTTCTGCTTCTTCTGCTGCGCCCTCCAGACTTCACCTTCTCCTTCTCCTTCTTCTGCCTCTTCTGCTTCACCGTCCTGACTTCACCTTCTCCTTCTCCTTCTTCTACTTCTTCTGCTTCACCCCCCTGACTTCACCTGCTCCTTCTCCTTCTTCTGCTTCTTCTGATTCACCCTCCTAACTTCACCTTCTCCTTCTCCTTCTTCTGCTTCTTCTGATTCACCATCCTGACTTCACCTTCTCCTTCTCCTTCTTTTGCTTCTTCTGATTCACCCTCCAGACATCACCTTCTCCTTCTCCTTCTTCTGCTTCTTCTGATTCACCCTCCAGACTTCACCTTCTCCTTCTTCTTCTTCTGCTTCTTCTGATTCACCCTCCAGACCTCACCTTCTCCTTCTCCTTCTTCTACTTCTTCTGATTCACCCTCCAGACTTCATCTTCTCCTTCTCCTTCTTCTGCTTCTTCTGATTCACCCTCCAGACTTCACCTTCTCCTTCTCCTTCTTCTGCTTCTTCTGATTCACCCTCCAGACTTCACCTTCTCCTTCTCCTTCTTCTACTTCTTCTGATTCACCCTCCAGACCTCACCTTCTCCTTCTCCTTCTTCTACTTCTTCTGATTCACCCTTCAGTCTTCACCTTCTCCTTCTCCTTCTTCTGTTTCTTCTGCTTCACCCTCCAGACTTCACCTTCTCCTTCTCTTTCTTCTGCTTCTTCTGATTCACCCTCCAGACTTCACCTTCTCCTTCTCCTTCTTCTGATTCTTCTGATTCACCCTCCAGACTTCACCTTCTCCTTCTCCTTCTTCTGCTTCTTCTGAATCACCCTCCTGACTTCACCTTCTCCTTCTCCTTCTTCTACTTCTTCTGATTCACCCTCCTGACTTCACCTTCTCCTTCTCCTTCTTCTACTTCTTCTGCTTCACCCTCCAGACTTCACCTTCTCCTTCTCCTTCTTCTACTTCTTCTGATTCACCCTCCAGACTTCACCTTCTCCTTCTACTTCTTCTGCTTCTTCTGATTCACCCTCCAGACTTCACCTTCTCCTTCTCCTTATTCTGCTTCTTCTGATTCACCCTCCAGACTTCACCTTCTCCTTCTCCTTCTTCTGCTTCTTCTGATTCACCCTCCAGACTTCACCTTCTCCTTCTCCTTCTTCTGCTTCTTCTGATTCACCCTCCAGACTTCACCTTCTCCTTCTCCTTCTTCTACTTCTTCTGATTCACCCTCCAGACTTCATCGTCTGCTTCTCCTTCTTCTGCTTCTTCTGATTCACCCTCCAGACTTCACCTTCTCCTTCTCCTTCTTCTGCTTCTTCTGATTCACCCTCCAGTCTTCACCTTCTCCTTCTCCTTCTTCTACTTCTTCTGATTCACCCTCCAGACTTCACCTTCTCCTTCTCCTTCTTCTACTTCTTCTGATTCACCCTCCAGACTTCACCTTCTCCTTTTCCTTCTTCTGCTTCTTCTGATTCACCCTCCAGACTTCACCTTCTCCTTCTCCTTCTTCTGCTTTTTCTGATTCACCCTCCAGACTTCACCTTCTCCTTCTCCTTCTTCTGCTACTTCTGATTCACCCTCCAGACTTCACCTTCTCCTTCTGCTTCTTCTACTTCTTCTGATTCACCCTCCAGGCTTCACCTTCTCCTTCTCCTTCTTCTGCTTCTTCTGCTTCACCCTCCAGACTTCACCTTCTCCTTCTCCTTCTTCTGCTTCTTCTGCTGCGCCCTCCAGACTTCACCTTCTCCTTCTCCTTCTTCTGCTTCTTCTGCTTCACCCTCCTGACTTCACCTTCTCCTTCTCCTTCTTCTACTTCTTCTGCTTCACCCCCCTGACTTCACCTGCTCCTTCTCCTTCTTCTGCTTCTTCTGGTTCACCCTCCTAACTTTACCTTCTGCTTCTCCTTCTTCTGCTTCTTCTGATTCACCCCCCTGACTTCACCTTCTCCTTCTCCTTCTTCTGCTTCTTCTAATTCACCCTCCAGACTTCACCTTCTCCTTCTCCTTCTTCTGCTTCTTCTGATTCACCCTCCAGACTTCACCTTCTCCTTCTCCTTCTTCTACTTCTTCTGATTCACCCTCCAGACTTCACCTTCTCCTTCTCCTTCTTCAGCTTCTTCTGCTTCACCCTCCAGACTTCACCTTCTCCTTCTCCTTCTTCTGCTTCTTCTGCTTCGCCCTCCAGACTTCACCTTCTCCTTCTCCTTCTTCTGCTTCTTCTGCTTCACCCTCCAGACTTCACCTTCTCCTTCTCCTTCTTCTGCTTCTTCTGCTTCACTCTCCTGACTTCACCTTCTCCTTCTCCTTCTTCTACTTCTTCTGATTCACCCTCCAGACTTCACCTTCTCCTTCTCCTTCTTCTGCTTCTTCTGCTTCACCCTCCAGACTTCACCTTCTCCTTCTCCCTCTTCTGCTTCTTCTGCTGCGCCCTCCAGACTTCACCTTCTCCTTCTCCTTCTTCTGCCTCTTCTGCTTCACCGTCCTGACTTCACCTTCTCCTTCTCCTTCTTCTACTTCTTCTGCTTCACCCCCCTGACTTCACCTGCTCCTTCTCCTTCTTCTGCTTCTTCTGATTCACCCTCCTAACTTCACCTTCTCCTTCTCCTTCTTCTGCTTCTTCTGATTCACCCTCCTGACTTCACCTTCTCCTTCTCCTTCTTTTGCTTCTTCTGATTCACCCTCCAGACATCACCTTCTCCTTCTCCTTCTTCTGCTTCTTCTGATTCACCCTCCAGACTTCACCTTCTCCTTCTCCTTCTTCTGCTTCTTCTGATTCACCCTCCAGACCTCACCTTCTCCTTCTCCTTCTTCTACCTCTTCTGATTCACCCTCCAGACTTCATCTTCTCCTTCTCCTTCTTCTGCTTCTTCTGATTCACCCTCCAGACTTCACCTTCTCCTTCTCCTTCTTCTGCTTCTTCTGATTCACCCTCCAGACTTCACCTTCTCCTTCTCCTTCTTCTACTTCTTCTGATTCACCCTCCAGACCTCACCTTCTCCTTCTCCTTCTTCTACTTCTTCTGATTCACCCTTCAGTCTTCACCTTCTCCTTCTCCTTCTTCTGTTTCTTCTGCTTCACCCTCCAGACTTCACCTTCTCCTTCTCTTTCTTCTGCTTCTTCTGATTCACCCTCCAGACTTCACCTTCTCCTTCTCCTTCTTCTGATTCTTCTGATTCACCCTCCAGACTTCACCTTCTCCTTCTCCTTCTTCTGCTTCTTCTGAATCACCCTCCTGACTTCACCTTCTCCTTCTCCTTCTTCTACTTCTTCTGATTCACCCTCCTGACTTCACCTTCTCCTTCTCCTTCTTCTACTTCTTCTGCTTCACCCTCCAGACTTCACCTTCTCCTTCTCCTTCTTCTACTTCTTCTGATTCACCCTCCAGACTTCACCTTCTCCTTCTCCTTCTTCTGCTTTTTCTGATTCACCCTCCAGACTTCACCTTCTCCTTCTCCTTCTTCTGCTACTTCTGATTCACCCTCCAGACTTCACCTTCTCCTTCTGCTTCTTCTACTTCTTCTGATTCACCCTCCAGGCTTCACCTTCTCCTTCTCCTTCTTCTGCTTCTTCTGCTTCACCCTCCAGACTTCACCTTCTCCTTCTCCTTCTTCTGCTTCTTCTGCTGCGCCCTCCAGACTTCACCTTCTCCTTCTCCTTCTTCTGCTTCTTCTGCTTCACCCTCCTGACTTCACCTTCTCCTTCTCCTTCTTCTACTTCTTCTGCTTCACCCCCCTGACTTCACCTGCTCCTTCTCCTTCTTCTGCTTCTTCTGGTTCACCCTCCTAACTTTACCTTCTGCTTCTCCTTCTTCTGCTTCTTCTGATTCACCCCCCTGACTTCACCTTCTCCTTCTCCTTCTTCTGCTTCTTCTAATTCACCCTCCAGACTTCACCTTCTCCTTCTCCTTCTTCTGCTTCTTCTGATTCACCCTCCAGACTTCACCTTCTCCTTCTCCTTCTTCTACTTCTTCTGATTCACCCTCCAGACTTCACCTTCTCCTTCTCCTTCTTCAGCTTCTTCTGCTTCACCCTCCAGACTTCACCTTCTCCTTCTCCTTCTTCTGCTTCTTCTGCTTCGCCCTCCAGACTTCACCTTCTCCTTCTCCTTCTTCTGCTTCTTCTGCTTCACCCTCCAGACTTCACCTTCTCCTTCTCCTTCTTCTGCTTCTTCTGCTTCACTCTCCTGACTTCACCTTCTCCTTCTCCTTCTTCTACTTCTTCTGATTCACCCTCCAGACTTCACCTTCTCCTTCTCCTTCTTCTGCTTCTTCTGCTTCACCCTCCAGACTTCACCTTCTCCTTCTCCCTCTTCTGCTTCTTCTGCTGCGCCCTCCAGACTTCACCTTCTCCTTCTCCTTCTTCTGCCTCTTCTGCTTCACCGTCCTGACTTCACCTTCTCCTTCTCCTTCTTCTACTTCTTCTGCTTCACCCCCCTGACTTCACCTGCTCCTTCTCCTTCTTCTGCTTCTTCTGATTCACCCTCCTAACTTCACCTTCTCCTTCTCCTTCTTCTGCTTCTTCTGATTCACCCTCCTGACTTCACCTTCTCCTTCTCCTTCTTTTGCTTCTTCTGATTCACCCTCCAGACATCACCTTCTCCTTCTCCTTCTTCTGCTTCTTCTGATTCACCCTCCAGACTTCACCTTCTCCTTCTCCTTCTTCTGCTTCTTCTGATTCACCCTCCAGACCTCACCTTCTCCTTCTCCTTCTTCTACTTCTTCTGATTCACCCTCCAGACTTCATCTTCTCCTTCTCCTTCTTCTGCTTCTTCTGATTCACCCTCCAGACTTCACCTTCTCCTTCTCCTTCTTCTGCTTCTTCTGATTCACCCTCCAGACTTCACCTTCTCCTTCTCCTTCTTCTACTTCTTCTGATTCACCCTCCAGACCTCACCTTCTCCTTCTCCTTCTTCTACTTCTTCTGATTCACCCTTCAGTCTTCACCTTCTCCTTCTCCTTCTTCTGTTTCTTCTGCTTCACCCTCCAGACTTCACCTTCTCCTTCTCTTTCTTCTGCTTCTTCTGATTCACCCTCCAGACTTCACCTTCTCCTTCTCCTTCTTCTGATTCTTCTGATTCACCCTCCAGACTTCACCTTCTCCTTCTCCTTCTTCTGCTTCTTCTGAATCACCCTCCTGACTTCACCTTCTCCTTCTCCTTCTTCTACTTCTTCTGATTCACCCTCCTGACTTCACCTTCTCCTTCTCCTTCTTCTACTTCTTCTGCTTCACCCTCCAGACTTCACCTTCTCCTTCTCCTTCTTCTACTTCTTCTGATTCACCCTCCAGACTTCACCTTCTCCTTCTACTTCTTCTGCTTCTTCTGATTCACCCTCCAGACTTCACCTTCTCCTTCTCCTTATTCTGCTTCTTCTGATTCACCCTCCAGACTTCACCTTCTCCTTCTCCTTCTTCTGCTTCTTCTGATTCACCCTCCAGACTTCACCTTCTCCTTCTCCTTCTTCTGCTTCTTCTGATTCACCCTCCAGACTTCACCTTCTCCTTCTCCTTCTTCTACTTCTTCTGATTCACCCTCCAGACTTCATCGTCTCCTTCTCCTTCTTCTGCTTCTTCTGATTCACCCTCCAGACTTCACCTTCTCCTTCTCCTTCTTCTGCTTCTTCTGATTCACCCTCCAGACTTCACCTTCTCCTTCTGCTTCTTCTACTTCTTCTGATTCACCCTCCAGACTTCACCTTCTCCTTCTCCTTCTTCTGCTTCTTCTGATTCACCCTCCAGACTTCACCTTCTCCTTCTCCTTCTTCTGCTTCTTCTGATTCACCCTCCAGACTTCACCTTCTCCTTCTCCTTCTTCTACTTCTTCTGATTCACCCTCCAGACTTCATCGTCTCCTTCTCCTTCTTCTGCTTCTTCTGATTCACCCTCCAGACTTCACCTTCTCCTTCTCCTTCTTCTGCTTCTTCTGATTCACCCTCCAGACTTCACCTTCTCCTTCTGCTTCTTCTACTTCTTCTGATTCACCCTCCAGACTTCACCTTCCCCTTCTCCTTCTTCTGCTTCTTCTGCTTCGCCCTCCAGACTTCACCTTCTCCTTCTCCTTCTTCTGCTTCTTCTGCTTCACCCTCCAGACTTCACCTTCTCCTTCTCCTTCTTCTGCTTCTTCTGCTTCACTCTCCTGACTTCACCTTCTCCTTCTCCTTCTTCCACTTCTTCTGATTCACCCTCCAGACTTCACCTTCTCCTTCTCCTTCTTCTGCTTCTTCTGCTTCACCCTCCAGACTTCACCTTCTCCTTCTCCTTCTTCTGCTTCTTCTGCTGCGCCCTCCAGACTTCACCTTCTCCTTCTCCTTCTTCTGCTTCTTCTGCTTCACCCTCCTGACTTCACCTTCTCCTTCTCCTTCTTCTACTTCTTCTGCTTCACCCCCCTGACTTCACCTGCTCCTTCTCCTTCTTCTGCTTCTTCTGGTTCACCCTCCTAACTTTACCTTCTGCTTCTCCTTCTTCTGCTTCTTCTGATCCACCCCCCTGACTTCACCTTCTCCTTCTCCTTCTTCTGCTTCTTCTGATTCACCCTCCAGACTTCACCTTCTCCTTCTCCTTCTTCTGCTTCTTCTGATTCACCCTCCTAACTTCACCTTCTCCTTCTCCTTCTTCTGCTTCTTCTGATTCACCCTCCTGACTTCACCTTCTCCTTCTCCTTCTTCTGCTTCTTCTGATTCACCCTCCAGACTTCACCTTCTCCTTCTCCTTCTTCTGCTTCTTCTGATTCACCCTCCAGACTTCACCTTCTCCTTCTCCTTCTTCTGCTTCTTCTGATTCACCCTCCAGACCTCACCTTCTCCTTCTACTTCTTCTACTACTTCTGATTCACCCTCCAGACTTCATCTTCTCCTTCTCCTTCTTCTGCTTCTTCTGATTCACCCTCCAGACTTCACCTTCTCCTTCTCCTTCTTCTGCTTCTTCTGATTCAGCCTCCAGACTTCACCTTCTCCTTCTCCTTCTTCTACTTCTTCTGATTCACCCTCCAGACCTCACCTTCTCCTTCTCCTTCTTCTACTTCTTCTGATACATCCTCCAGTCTTCACCTTCTCCTTCTCCTTCTTCTGTTTCTTCTGCTTCACCCTCCAGAATTCACCTTCTCCTTCTCTTTCTTCTGCTTCTTCTGATTCACCCTCCAGACTTCACCTTCTCCTTCTCCTTCTTCTGATTCTTCTGATTCACCCTCCAGACTTCACCTTCTCCTTCTCCTTCTTCTGCTTCTTCAGATTCACACTCCTGACTTCACCTTCTCCTTCTCCTTCTTCTACTTCTTCTGATTCACCCTCCTGTCTTCACCTTCTCCTTCTCCTTCTTCTACTTCTTCTGCTTCACCCTCCAGACTTCACCTTCTCCTTCTCCTTCTTCTACTGCTTCTGATTCACCCTCCAGACTTCACCTTCTCCTTCTCCTTCTTCTACTTCTTCTGATTCACCCTCCAGACTTCACCTTCTCCTTCTCCTTCTTCTACTTCTTCTGATTCACCCTCCAGACTTCACCTTCTCCTTCTCCTTCTTCTGCTTCTTCTGATTCACCCGCCAGACTTCACCTTCTCCTTCTCCTTATTCTGCTTCTTCTGATTCTCCCTCCAGACTTCACCTTCTCCTTCTCCTTCTTCTGCTTCTTCTGATTCACCCTCCAGACTTCACCTTCTCCTTCTCCTTCTTCTGCTTCTTCTGATTCATCCTCCAGACTTCACCTTCTCATTCTCCTTCTTCTACTTCTTCTGATTCACCCTCCAGACTTCACCTTCTCCTTCTCGTTCTTCTGCTTCTTCTGATTCACCCTCCAGACTTCACCTTCTCCTTCTCCTTCGTCAACTTCTTCTGATTCACCCTCCAGACTACACCTTCTCCTTCTCCTTTTTCTACTTCTGCTGATTCACCCTCCAGACTTCACCTTCTCCTTCTCGTTCTTCTGCTTCTTCTGATTCACCCTCCAGACTTCACCTTCTCCTTCTCCGTCTTCTACTTCTTCTGATTCACCCTCCAGACTTCACCTTCTCCTTCTCCTTCTTCTACTTCTTCTGATTCACCCTCCAGACTTCACCTTCTCCTTCTCCTTCTTCTGCTTCTTCTGCTTCACTCTTCTGACTTCACCTTCTCCTTCTCCTTCTTCTACTTCTTCTGATTCACCCTCCAGACTTCACCTTCTCCTTCTCCTTCTTCTGCTTCTTCTGCTTCACCCTCCAGACTTCACCTTCTCCTTCTCCCTCTTCTGCTTCTTCTGCTGCGCCCTCCAGACTTCACCTTCTCCTTCTCCTTCTTCTGCCTCTTCTGCTTCACCGTCCTGACTTCACCTTCTCCTTCTCCTTCTTCTACTTCTTCTGCTTCACCCCCCTGACTTCACCTGCTCCTTCTCCTTCTTCTGCTTCTTCTGATTCACCCTCCTAACTTCACCTTCTCCTTCTCCTTCTTCTGCTTCTTCTGATTCACCCTCCTGACTTCACCTTCTCCTTCTCCTTCTTTTGCTTCTTCTGATTCACCCTCCAGACATCACCTTCTCCTTCTCCTTCTTCTGCTTCTTCTGATTCACCCTCCAGACTTCACCTTCTCCTTCTCCTTCTTCTGCTTCTTCTGATTCACCCTCCAGACCTCACCTTCTCCTTCTCCTTCTTCTACTTCTTCTGATTCACCCTCCAGACTTCATCTTCTCCTTCTCCTTCTTCTGCTTCTTCTGATTCACCCTCCAGACTTCACCTTCTCCTTCTCCTTCTTCTGCTTCTTCTGATTCACCCTCCAGACTTCACCTTCTCCTTCTCCTTCTTCTACTTCTTCTGATTCACCCTCCAGACCTCACCTTCTCCTTCTCCTTCTTCTACTTCTTCTGATTCACCCTTCAGTCTTCACCTTCTCCTTCTCCTTCTTCTGTTTCTTCTGCTTCACCCTCCAGACTTCACCTTCTCCTTCTCTTTCTTCTGCTTCTTCTGATTCACCCTCCAGACTTCACCTTCTCCTTCTCCTTCTTCTGATTCTTCTGATTCACCCTCCAGACTTCACCTTCTCCTTCTCCTTCTTCTGCTTCTTCTGAATCACCCTCCTGACTTCACCTTCTCCTTCTCCTTCTTCTACTTCTTCTGATTCACCCTCCTGACTTCACCTTCTCCTTCTCCTTCTTCTACTTCTTCTGCTTCACCCTCCAGACTTCACCTTCTCCTTCTCCTTCTTCTACTTCTTCTGATTCACCCTCCAGACTTCACCTTCTCCTTCTACTTCTTCTGCTTCTTCTGATTCACCCTCCAGACTTCACCTTCTCCTTCTCCTTATTCTGCTTCTTCTGATTCACCCTCCAGACTTCACCTTCTCCTTCTCCTTCTTCTGCTTCTTCTGATTCACCCTCCAGACTTCACCTTCTCCTTCTCCTTCTTCTGCTTCTTCTGATTCACCCTCCAGACTTCACCTTCTCCTTCTCCTTCTTCTACTTCTTCTGATTCACCCTCCAGACTTCATCGTCTCCTTCTCCTTCTTCCACTTCTTCTGATTCACCCTCCAGACTTCACCTTCTCCTTCTCCTTCTTCTGCTTCTTCTGCTTCACCCTCCAGACTTCACCTTCTCCTTCTCCTTCTTCTGCTTCTTCTGCTGCGCCCTCCAGACTTCACCTTCTCCTTCTCCTTCTTCTGCTTCTTCTGCTTCACCCTCCTGACTTCACCTTCTCCTTCTCCTTCTTCTACTTCTTCTGCTTCACCCCCCTGACTTCACCTGCTCCTTCTCCTTCTTCTGCTTCTTCTGGTTCACCCTCCTAACTTTACCTTCTGCTTCTCCTTCTTCTGCTTCTTCTGATCCACCCCCCTGACTTCACCTTCTCCTTCTCCTTCTTCTGCTTCTTCTGATTCACCCTCCAGACTTCACCTTCTCCTTCTCCTTCTTCTGCTTCTTCTGATTCACCCTCCTAACTTCACCTTCTCCTTCTCCTTCTTCTGCTTCTTCTGATTCACCCTCCTGACTTCACCTTCTCCTTCTCCTTCTTCTGCTTCTTCTGATTCACCCTCCAGACTTCACCTTCTCCTTCTCCTTCTTCTGCTTCTTCTGATTCACCCTCCAGACTTCACCTTCTCCTTCTCCTTCTTCTGCTTCTTCTGATTCACCCTCCAGACCTCACCTTCTCCTTCTACTTCTTCTACTACTTCTGATTCACCCTCCAGACTTCATCTTCTCCTTCTCCTTCTTCTGCTTCTTCTGATTCACCCTCCAGACTTCACCTTCTCCTTCTCCTTCTTCTGCTTCTTCTGATTCAGCCTCCAGACTTCACCTTCTCCTTCTCCTTCTTCTACTTCTTCTGATTCACCCTCCAGACCTCACCTTCTCCTTCTCCTTCTTCTACTTCTTCTGATACATCCTCCAGTCTTCACCTTCTCCTTCTCCTTCTTCTGTTTCTTCTGCTTCACCCTCCAGAATTCACCTTCTCCTTCTCTTTCTTCTGCTTCTTCTGATTCACCCTCCAGACTTCACCTTCTCCTTCTCCTTCTTCTGATTCTTCTGATTCACCCTCCAGACTTCACCTTCTCCTTCTCCTTCTTCTGCTTCTTCAGATTCACACTCCTGACTTCACCTTCTCCTTCTCCTTCTTCTACTTCTTCTGATTCACCCTCCTGTCTTCACCTTCTCCTTCTCCTTCTTCTACTTCTTCTGCTTCACCCTCCAGACTTCACCTTCTCCTTCTCCTTCTTCTACTGCTTCTGATTCACCCTCCAGACTTCACCTTCTCCTTCTCCTTCTTCTACTTCTTCTGATTCACCCTCCAGACTTCACCTTCTCCTTCTCCTTCTTCTACTTCTTCTGATTCACCCTCCAGACTTCACCTTCTCCTTCTCCTTCTTCTGCTTCTTCTGATTCACCCGCCAGACTTCACCTTCTCCTTCTCCTTATTCTGCTTCTTCTGATTCTCCCTCCAGACTTCACCTTCTCCTTCTCCTTCTTCTGCTTCTTCTGATTCACCCTCCAGACTTCACCTTCTCCTTCTCCTTCTTCTGCTTCTTCTGATTCATCCTCCAGACTTCACCTTCTCATTCTCCTTCTTCTACTTCTTCTGATTCACCCTCCAGACTTCACCTTCTCCTTCTCGTTCTTCTGCTTCTTCTGATTCACCCTCCAGACTTCACCTTCTCCTTCTCCTTCGTCAACTTCTTCTGATTCACCCTCCAGACTACACCTTCTCCTTCTCCTTTTTCTACTTCTGCTGATTCACCCTCCAGACTTCACCTTCTCCTTCTCGTTCTTCTGCTTCTTCTGATTCACCCTCCAGACTTCACCTTCTCCTTCTCCGTCTTCTACTTCTTCTGATTCACCCTCCAGACTTCACCTTCTCCTTCTCCTTCTTCTACTTCTTCTGATTCACCCTCCAGACTTCACCTTCTCCTTCTCCTTCTTCTGCTTCTTCTGCTTCACTCTTCTGACTTCACCTTCTCCTTCTCCTTCTTCTACTTCTTCTGATTCACCCTCCAGACTTCACCTTCTCCTTCTCCTTCTTCTGCTTCTTCTGCTTCACCCTCCAGACTTCACCTTCTCCTTCTCCCTCTTCTGCTTCTTCTGCTGCGCCCTCCAGACTTCACCTTCTCCTTCTCCTTCTTCTGCCTCTTCTGCTTCACCGTCCTGACTTCACCTTCTCCTTCTCCTTCTTCTACTTCTTCTGCTTCACCCCCCTGACTTCACCTGCTCCTTCTCCTTCTTCTGCTTCTTCTGATTCACCCTCCTAACTTCACCTTCTCCTTCTCCTTCTTCTGCTTCTTCTGATTCACCCTCCTGACTTCACCTTCTCCTTCTCCTTCTTTTGCTTCTTCTGATTCACCCTCCAGACATCACCTTCTCCTTCTCCTTCTTCTGCTTCTTCTGATTCACCCTCCAGACTTCACCTTCTCCTTCTCCTTCTTCTGCTTCTTCTGATTCACCCTCCAGACCTCACCTTCTCCTTCTCCTTCTTCTACTTCTTCTGATTCACCCTCCAGACTTCATCTTCTCCTTCTCCTTCTTCTGCTTCTTCTGATTCACCCTCCAGACTTCACCTTCTCCTTCTCCTTCTTCTGCTTCTTCTGATTCACCCTCCAGACTTCACCTTCTCCTTCTCCTTCTTCTACTTCTTCTGATTCACCCTCCAGACCTCACCTTCTCCTTCTCCTTCTTCTACTTCTTCTGATTCACCCTTCAGTCTTCACCTTCTCCTTCTCCTTCTTCTGTTTCTTCTGCTTCACCCTCCAGACTTCACCTTCTCCTTCTCTTTCTTCTGCTTCTTCTGATTCACCCTCCAGACTTCACCTTCTCCTTCTCCTTCTTCTGATTCTTCTGATTCACCCTCCAGACTTCACCTTCTCCTTCTCCTTCTTCTGCTTCTTCTGAATCACCCTCCTGACTTCACCTTCTCCTTCTCCTTCTTCTACTTCTTCTGATTCACCCTCCTGACTTCACCTTCTCCTTCTCCTTCTTCTACTTCTTCTGCTTCACCCTCCAGACTTCACCTTCTCCTTCTCCTTCTTCTACTTCTTCTGATTCACCCTCCAGACTTCACCTTCTCCTTCTACTTCTTCTGCTTCTTCTGATTCACCCTCCAGACTTCACCTTCTCCTTCTCCTTATTCTGCTTCTTCTGATTCACCCTCCAGACTTCACCTTCTCCTTCTCCTTCTTCTGCTTCTTCTGATTCACCCTCCAGACTTCACCTTCTCCTTCTCCTTCTTCTGCTTCTTCTGATTCACCCTCCAGACTTCACCTTCTCCTTCTCCTTCTTCTACTTCTTCTGATTCACCCTCCAGACTTCATCGTCTCCTTCTCCTTCTTCTGCTTCTTCTGATTCACCCTCCAGACTTCACCTTCTCCTTCTCCTTCTTCTGCTTCTTCTGATTCACCCTCCAGACTTCACCTTCTCCTTCTCCTTCTTCTGCTTCTTCTGATTCACCCTCCAGACTTCACCTTCTCCTTCTGCTTCTTCTACTTCTTCTGATTCACCCTCCAGACTTCACCTTCCCCTTCTCCTTCTTCTGCTTCTTCTGCTTCGCCCTCCAGACTTCACCTTCTCCTTCTCCTTCTTCTGCTTCTTCTGCTTCACCCTCCAGACTTCACCTTCTCCTTCTCCTTCTTCTGCTTCTTCTGCTTCACTCTCCTGACTTCACCTTCTCCTTCTCCTTCTTCTACTTCTTCTGATTCACCCTCCAGACTTCACCTTCTCCTTCTCCTTCTTCTGCTTCTTCTGCTTCACCCTCCAGACTTCACCTTCTCCTTCTCCTTCTTCTGCTTCTTCTGCTGCGCCCTCCAGACTTCACCTTCTCCTTCTCCTTCTTCTGCTTCTTCTGCTTCACCCTCCTGACTTCACCTTCTCCTTCTCCTTCTTCTACTTCTTCTGCTTCACCCCCCTGACTTCACCTGCTCCTTCTCCTTCTTCTGCTTCTTCTGGTTCACCCTCCTAACTTTACCTTCTGCTTCTCCTTCTTCTGCTTCTTCTGATTCACCCCCCTGACTTCACCTTCTCCTTCTCCTTCTTCTGCTTCTTCTAATTCACCCTCCAGACTTCACCTTCTCCTTCTCCTTCTTCTGCTTCTTCTGATTCACCCTCCAGACTTCACCTTCTCCTTCTCCTTCTTCTGCTTCTTCTGATTCACCCTCCTAACTTCACCTTCTCCTTCTCCTTCTTCTGCTTCTTCTGATTCACCCTCCTGACTTCACCTTCTCCTTCTCCTTCTTCTGCTTCTTCTGATTCACCCTCCAGACTTCACCTTCTCCTTCTCCTTCTTCTGCTTCTTCTGATTCACCCTCCAGACTTCACCTTCTCCTTCTCCTTCTTCTGCTTCTTCTGATTCACCCTCCAGACCTCACCTTCTCCTTCTACTTCTTCTACTACTTCTGATTCACCCTCCAGACTTCATCTTCTCCTTCTCCTTCTTCTGCTTCTTCTGATTCACCCTCCAGACTTCACCTTCTCCTTCTCCTTCTTCTGCTTCTTCTGATTCAGCCTCCAGACTTCACCTTCTCCTTCTCCTTCTTCTACTTCTTCTGATTCACCCTCCAGACCTCACCTTCTCCTTCTCCTTCTTCTACTTCTTCTGATACATCCTCCAGTCTTCACCTTCTCCTTCTCCTTCTTCTGTTTCTTCTGCTTCACCCTCCAGAATTCACCTTCTCCTTCTCTTTCTTCTGCTTCTTCTGATTCACCCTCCAGACTTCACCTTCTCCTTCTCCTTCTTCTGATTCTTCTGATTCACCCTCCAGACTTCACCTTCTCCTTCTCCTTCTTCTGCTTCTTCAGATTCACACTCCTGACTTCACCTTCTCCTTCTCCTTCTTCTACTTCTTCTGATTCACTCTCCTGTCTTCACCTTCTCCTTCTCCTTCTTCTACTTCTTCTGCTTCACCCTCCAGACTTCACCTTCTCCTTCTCCTTCTTCTACTGCTTCTGATTCACCCTCCAGACTTCACCTTCTCCTTCTCCTTCTTCTACTTCTTCTGATTCACCCTCCAGACTTCACCTTCTCCTTCTCCTTCTTCTGCTTCTTCTGATTCACCCGCCAGACTTCACCTTCTCCTTCTCCTTATTCTGCTTCTTCTGATTCTCCCTCCAGACTTCACCTTCTCCTTCTCCTTCTTCTGCTTCTTCTGATTCACCCTCCAGACTTCCCCTTCTCCTTCTCCTTCTTCTGCTTCTTCTGATTCATCCTCCAGACTTCACCTTCTCATTCTCCTTCTTCTACTTCTTCTGATTCACCCTCCAGACTTCACCTTCTCCTTCTCGTTCTTCTGCTTCTTCTGATTCACCCTCCAGACTTCACCTTCTCCTTCTCCTTCGTCAACTTCTTCTGATTCACCCTCCAGACTACACCTTCTCCTTCTCCTTTTTCTACTTCTGCTGATTCACCCTCCAGACTTCACCTTCTCCTTCTCGTTCTTCTGCTTCTTCTGATTCACCCTCCAGACTTCACCTTCTCCTTCTCCGTCTTCTACTTCTTCTGATTCACCCTCCAGACTTCACCTTCTCCTTCTCCTTCTTCTACTTCTTCTGATTCACCCTCCAGACTTCACCTTCTCCTTCTCCTTCTTCTACTTCTTCTGCTTCTCCCTCCAGACGTCACCTTCTCCTTCTCCTTCTTCTGCTTCTTCTGATTCACCCTCCAGACTTCACCTTCTCCTTCTCCTTCTTCTACTTCTTCTGATTCACCCTCCAGACATCACCTTCTCCTTCTCCTTCTTCTACTTCTTCTGATTCACCCTCCAGACTTCACCTTCTCCTTCTCCTTCTTCTACTTCTTCCGATTCACCCTCCTGACTTCACCTTCTCCTTCTCCTTCTTCTGCTTCTTCTGCTTCACCCTCCTGACTTCACCTTCTCCTTCTCCTTCTTCTACTTCTTCTGATTCACCCTCCAGACTTCACCTTCTCCTTCTCCTTCTTCTGCTTCTTCTGCTTCACCCTCCAGACTTCACCTTCTCCTTCTCCTTCTTCTCCTTCTTCTGCTTCGCCCTCCAGACTTCACCTTCTCCTTCTCCTTCTTCTGCTTCTTCTGCTTCACCCTCCAGACTTCACCTTCTCCTTCTCCTTCTTCTGCTTGTTCTGCTTCACTCTCCTGACTTCACCTTCTCCTTCTCCTTCTTCTACTTCTTCTGATTCACCCTGCAGACTTCACCTTCTCCTTCTCCTTCTTCTGCTTCTTCTGCTGCGCCCTCCAGACTTCACCTTCTCCTTCTCCTTCTTCTGCTTCTTCTGCTTCAATCTCCTGACTTCACCTTCTCCTTCTCCTTCTTCTACTTCTTCTGCTTCACCCCCCTGACTTCACCTGCTCCTTCTCCTTCTTCTGCTTCTTCTGATTCACCCTCCTGACTTCACCTTCTCCTTCTCCTTCTTCTGCTTCTTCTAATTCACCCTCCAGACTTCACCTTCTCCTTCTCCTTCTTCTGCTTCTTCTGATTCACCCTCCAGACTTCACCTTCTCCTTCTCCTTCTTCTGCTTCTTCTGATTCACCCTCCAGACCTCATCTTCTCCTTCTCCTTCTTCTACTTCTTCTGATTCACCCTCCAGACTTCATCTTCTCCTTCTCCTTCTTCTGCTTCTTCTGCTTCACCCTCCTGACTTCACCTTCTCCTTCTCCTTCTTCTACTTCTTCTGATTCACCCTCCAGACTTCACCTACTCCTTCTCCTTCTTCTGCTTCTTCTGCTTCACCCTCCAGACTTCACCTTCTCCTTCTCCTTCTTCTGCTTCTTCTGCTTCGCCCTCCAGACTTCACCTTCTCCTTCTCCTTCTTCTGCTTCTTCTGCTTCACTCTCCTGACTTCACCTTCTCCTTCTCCTTCTTCTACTTCTTCTGATTCACCCTCCAGACTTCACCCTCTCCTTCTCCTTCTTCTGCTTCTTCTGCTTCACCCTCCAGACTTCACCTTCTCTTTCTCCTTCTTCTGCTTCTTCTGCTGCGCCCTCCAGACTTCACCTTCTCCTTCTCCTTCTTCTGCTTCTTCTGATTCACCCTCCAGACTTCACCTTCTCCTTCTCCTTCTTCTACTTCTTCTGATCCACCCTCCTGACTTCACCTTCTCCTTCTCCTTCTTCTGCTTCTTCTGCTTCACCCTCCAGACTTCACCTTCTCCTTCTCCTTCTTCTACTTCTTCTGCTTCACCCTCCAGACTTCACCTTCTCCTTCTCCTTCTTCTGCTTCTTCTGCTTCACCATCCTGACTTCACCTTAGCCTTCTCCTTCTTCTACTTCTTCTGATTCACCCTCCAGACTTCACCTACTCCTTCTCCTTCTTCTGCTTCTTCTGCTTCACCCTCCAGACTTCACCTTCTCCTTCTCCTTCTTCTGCTTCTTCTGCTTCACTCTCCTGACTTCACATTCTCCTTCTCCTTCTTCTACTTCTTCTGATTCACCCTCCAGACTTCACCCTCTCCTTCTCCTTCTTCTGCTTCTTCTGCTTCACCCTCCAGACTTCACCTTCTCCTTCTCCTTCTTCTGCTTCTTCTGCTTCACCGTCCTGACTTCACCTTCTCCTTCTCCTTCTTCTACTTCTTCTGCTTCACCCCCCTGACTTCACCTGCTCCTTCTCCTTCTTCTGCTTCTTCTGATTCACCCTCCTAACTTCACCTTCTCCTTCTCCTTCTTCTGCTTCTTCTGATTCACGCTCCTGACTTCACCTTTTCCTTCTCCTTCTTCTGCTTCTTCTGATTCACCCTCCAGACTTCACCTTCTCCTTCTCCTTCCTCTGCTTCTTCTGATTCACCCTCCAGACTTCACCTTCTCCTTCTCCTTCTTCTGCTTCTTCTGATACACCCTCCAGACCTCACCTTCTCCTTCTCCTTCTTCTACTTCTTCTGATTCACCCTCCAGACTTCATCTTCTCCTTCTCCTTCTTCTGCTTCTTCTGATTCACCCTCCAGACTTCACCTTCTCCTTCTCCTTCTTCTACTTCTTCTGATTCACCCTCCAGACTTCACCTTCTCCTTCTCCTTCTTCTACTTCGTCTGATTCACCCTCCAGACTTCACCTTCTCCTTCTCCTTCTTCTACTTCTTCTGATTCACCCTCCAGTCTTCACCTTCTCCTTCTCCTTCTTCTGTTTCTTCTGATTCACCCTCCAGACTTCATCTTCTCCTTCTCCTTCTTCTGTTTCTTCTGATTCACCCTCCAGACTTCATCTTCTCCTTCTCCTTCTTCGACTTCTTCTGATTCACCCTCCAGACTTCACCTTCTCCTTCTCCTTCTTCTACTTCTTCTGATTCACCCTCCGGACTTCATCTTCTCCTTCTCCTTCTTCTGCTTCTTCTGATTCACCCTCCAGACTTTACCTTCTCCTTCTCCTTCTTCTGCTTCTTCTGATTCACCCTCCAGACTTCAACTTCTCCTTCTCCTTCTTCTACTTCTTCTGATTCACCCTCCAGACTTCACCTTCTCCTTCTCCTTCTTCTACTTCTTCTGATTCACCCTCCAGTCTTCACCTTCTCCTTCTCCTTCTTCTGTTTCTTCTGCTTCACCCTCCAGACTTCACCTTCTCCTTCTCTTTCTTCTGCTTCTTCTGATTCACCCTCCAGACTTCACCTTCTCCTTCTCCTTCTTCTGATTCTTCTGATTCACCCTCCAGACTTCACCTTCTCCTTCTCCTTCTTCTGCTTCTTCTGATTCACCCTCCTGACTTCACCTTCTCCTTCTCCTTCTTCTACTTCTTCTGATTCACCCTCCTGACTTCACCTTCTCCTTCTCCTTCTTCTACTTCTTCTGCTTCACCCTCCAGACTTCACCTTCTCCTTCTCCTTCTTCTACTTCTTCTGATTCACCCTCCAGACTTCACCTTCTCCTTCTCCTTCTTCTGCTTCTTCTGATTCACCCTCCAGACTTCACCTTCTCATTCTCCTTCTTCTCCTTCTTCTGCTGCGCCCTCCAGACTTCACCTTCTCCTTCTCCTTCTTCTGCTTCTTCTGCTTCACACTCCAGACTTCACCTTCTCCTTCTCCTTCTTCTGCTTCTTCTGCTGCGCCCTCCAGGCTTCACCTTCTCCTTCTCCTTCTTCTGCTTCTTCTGCTTCACCGTCCTGACTTCACCTTCTCCTTCTCCTTCTTCTACTTCTTCTGCTACACCCCCCTGACCTCACCTGCTCCTTCTCCTTCTTCTGCTTCTTCTGATTCACCCTCCTGACTTCACCTTCTCCTTCTCCTTCTTCTGCTTCTTCTGATTCACCCTCCAGACTTCACCTTCTCCTTCTCCTTCTTCTGCTTCTTCTGATTCACCCTCCAGACTTCACCTTCTCCTTCTCCTTCTTCTGCTTCTTCTGATTCACCCTCCAGACTTCACCTTCTCCTTCTCCTTCTTCTGCTTCTTCTGATTCACCCTCCAGACTTCACCTTCTCCTTCTCCTTCTTCTACTTCTTCTGATTCACCCTCCAGACTTCACCTTCTCCTTCTCCTTCTTCTACTTCTTCTGATTCACCCTCCAGTCTTCACCTTCTCCTTCTCCTTCTTCTGTTTCTTCTGCTTCACCCTCCAGACTTCACCTTCTCCTTCTCTTTCTTCTGTTTCTTCTGCTTCACCCTCCAGACTTCACCTTCTCCTTCTCCTTCTTCTGATTCTTCTGATTCACCCTCCAGACTTCACCTTCTCTATCTCCTTCTTCTGCTTCTTCTGATTCACCCTCCTGACTTCACCTTCTCCTTCTCCTTCTTCTACTTCTTCTGATTCACCCTCCTGACTTCACCTTCTCCTTCTCCTTCTTCTACTTCTTCAGCTTCACCCTCCAGACTTCACCTTCTCCTTCTCCTTCTTCTACTTCTTCTGATTCACCCTCCAGACTTCACCTTCTCCTTCTCCTTCTTCTGCTTCTTCTGATTCACCCTCCAGACTTCACCTTCTCCTTCTCCTTATTCTGCTTCTTCTGATTCACCCTCCAGACTTCACCTTCTCCTTCTCCTTCTTCTGCTTCTTCTGATTCACCCTCCAGACTTCACCTTCTCCTTCTCCTTCTTCTGCTTCTTCTGATTCACCCTCCAGACTTCACCTTCTCCTTCTCCTTCTTCTGCTTCTTCTGATTCACCCTCCAGACTTCACCTTCTCCTTCTCCTTCTTCTACTTCTTCTGATTCACCCTCCAGACTTCACCTTCTCCTTCTCCTTCTTCTGCTTCTTCTGATTCACCCTCCTGACTTCACCTTCTCCTTCTCCTTCTTCTACATCTTCTGATTCACCCTCCTGACTTCACCTTCTCCTTCTCCTTCTTCTACTTCTTCTGCTTCACCCTCCAGACTTCACCTTCTCCTTCTCCTTCTTCTACCTCTTCTGATTCACCTTCCAGACTTCACCTTCTCCTTCTCCTTCTTCTACTTCTTCTGATTCACCCTCCAGACTTCACCTTCTCCTTCTCCTTCTTCTACTTCTTCTGATTCACCCTCCAGACTTCACCTTCTACTTCTCCTTCTTCTGCTTCTTCTGATTCACCCTCCAGACTTCACCTTCTCCTTCTCCTTATTCTGCTTCTTCTGAATCAACCTCCAGACTTCACCTTCTCCTTCTCCTTCTTCTGCTTCTTCTGATTCACCCTCCAGACTTCACCTTCTCCTTCTCCTTCTTCTGCTTCTTCTGATTCACCCTCCAGACTTCACCTTCACCTTCTCCTTCTTCTAATTCTTCTGATTCACCCTCCAGACTTCACCTTCTCCATCTCCTTCTTCTGCTTCTTCTGATTCACCCTCCAGACTTCACCTTCTCCTTCTCCTTCGTCTACTTCTTCTGATTCACCCTCCAGACTTCACCTTCTCCTTCTCCTTCTTCTGCTTCTTCTGATTCACCCTCCAGACTTCACCTTCTCCTTCTCCTTCTTCTACTTCTTCTGATTCACCCTCCAGACTTCACCTTCTCCTTCTCCTTCTTCTGATTCTTCTGATTCACCCTCCAGACTTCACCTTCTCCTTCTCCTTCTTCTGCTTCTTCTGATGCACCCTCCTGACTTCACCTTCTCCTTCTCCTTCTGCTACATCTTCTGATTCACCCTCCTGACTTCACCTTCTCCTTCTCCTTCTTCTACTTCTTCTGCTTCCCCCTCCAGACTTCACCTTCTCCTTCTCCTTCTTCTACTTCTTCTGATTCACTCTCCAGACTTCACCTTCTCCTTCTCCTTCTTCTACTTCTTCTGATTCACCCTCCAGACTTCACCTTCTCCTTCTCCTTCTTCTACTTCTTCTGATTCACCCTCCAGACTTCACCTTCTCCTTCTCCTTCTTCTGCTTCTTCTGATTCACCCTCCAGACATCACCTTCTCCTTCTCCTTATTCTGCTTCTTCTGAATCACCCTCCAGACTTCACCTTCTCCTTCTCCTTCTTCTGCTTCTTCTGATTCACCCTCCAGACTTCACCTTCTCCTTCTCCTTCTTCTACTTCTTCTGATTCACCCTCCAGACTTCACCTTCTCCATCTCCTTCTTCTGCTTCTTCTGATTCACCCTCCAGACTTCACCTTCTCCTTCTCCTTCGTCTACTTCTTCTGATTCACCCTCCAGACTACACCTTCTCCTTCTCCTTCTTCTACTTCTTCTGATTCACCCTCCAGACTTCACCTTCTCCTTCTCCTTCTTCTGATTCTTCTGATTCACCCTCCAGACTTCACCTTCTCCTTCTCCATCTTCTGCTTCTTCTGATTCACCCTCCTGACTTCACCTTCTCCTTCTCCTTCTTCTACTTCTTCTGATTCACCCTCCTGACTTCACCTTCTCCTTCTCCATCTTCTACTTCTTCTGCTTCACCCTCCAGACTTCAACTTCTCCTTCTCCTTCTTCTACTTCTTCTGATTCACCCTCCAGACTTCACCTTCTCCTTCTCCTTCTTCTGCTTCTTCTGATTCACCCTCCAGACTTCACCTTCTCCTTCTCCTTCTTCTGCTTCTTCTGATTCACCCTCCAGACTTCACCTTCTCCTTCTCCTTCTTCTACTTCTTCTGATTCACCCTCCAGACTTCACCTTCTCCTTCTCCTTCTTCTGCTTCTTCTGATTCACCCTCCAGACTTCACCTTCTCCTTCTCCTTCTTCTGCTTCTTCTGATTCACCCTCCAGACTTCACCTTCTCCTTCTCCTTCTTCTGATTCTTCTGATTCACCCTCCAGACTTCACCTTCTCCTTCTCCATCTTCTGCTTCTTCTGATTCACCCTCCTGACTTCACCTTCTCCTTCTCCTTCTTCTACTTCTTCTGATTCACCCTCCTGACTTCACCTTCTCCTTCTCCATCTTCTACTTCTTCTGCTTCACCCTCCAGACTTCAACTTCTCCTTCTCCTGCTTCTACTTCTTCTGATTCACCCTCCAGACTTCACCTTCTCCTTCTCCTTCTTCTGCTTCTTCTGATTCACCCTCCAGACTTCACCTTCTCCTTCTCCTTCTTCTGCTTCTTCTGATTCACCCTCCAGACTTCACCTTCTCCTTCTCCTTCTTCTACTTCTTCTGATTCACCCTCCAGACTTCACCTTCTCCTTCTCCTTCTTCTGCTTCTTCTGATTCACCCTCCAGACTTCACCTTCTCCTTCTCCTTCTTCTGCTTCTTCTGATTCACCCTCCAGACTTCACCTTCTCCTTCTCCTTCTTCTACTTCTTCTGATTCACCCTCCAGACTTCACCTTCTCCTTCTCCTTCTTCTGCTTCTTCTGATTCACCCTCCAGACTTCATCTTCTCCTTCTCCTTCTTCTCCTTCTTCTGATTCACCCTCCAGACTTCACCTTCTCCTTCTCCTTCTTCTACTTCTTCTGATTCACCCTCCAGACTTCACCTTCTCCTTCTCCTTCTTCTGCTTCTTCTGATTCACCCTCCAGACTTCACCTTCTCCTTCTCCTTCTTCTGCTTCTTCTGATTCACCCTCCAGACTTCACCTTCTCCTTCTCCTTCTTCTACTTCTTCTGATTCACCCTCCAGACTTCACCTTCTCCTTCTCCTTCTTCTGCTTCTTCTGATTCACCCTCCAGACTTCATCTTCTCCTTCTCCTTCTTCTCCTTCTTCTGATTCACCCTCCAGACTTCACCTTCTCCTTCTCCTTCTTCTACTTCTTCTGATTCACCCTCCAGACTTCATCTTCTCCTTCTCCTTCTTCTCCTTCTTCTGATTCACCCTCCAGACTTCACCTTCTCCTTCTCCTTCTTCTACTTCTTCTGATTCACCCTCCAGACTTCATCTTCTCCTTCTCCTTCTTCTACTTCTTCTGATTCACCCTCCAGACTTCACCTTCTCCTTCTCCTTCTTCTGCTTCTTCTGATTCACCCTCCAGACTTCACCTTCTCCTTCTCCTTATTCTGCTTCTTCTGATTCACCTCCAGACTTCACCTTCTCCTTCTCCTTCTTCTGCTTCTTCTGATTCACCCTCCAGACTTCACCTTCTCCTTCTCCTTCTTCTACTTCTTCTGCTTCACCCTCCAGACTTCACCTTCTCCTTCTCCTTCTTCTACTGCTTCTGATTCACCCTCCAGACTTCACCTTCTCCTTCTCCTTCTTCTACTTCTTCTGATTCACCCTCCAGACTTCACCTTCTCCTTCTCCTTCTTCTACTTCTTCTGATTCACCCTCCAGACTTCACCTTCTCCTTCTCCTTCTTCTGCTTCTTCTGATTCACCCGCCAGACTTCACCTTCTCCTTCTCCTTATTCTGCTTCTTCTGATTCTCCCTCCAGACTTCACCTTCTCCTTCTCCTTCTTCTGCTTCTTCTGATTCACCCTCCAGACTTCCCCTTCTCCTTCTCCTTCTTCTGCTTCTTCTGATTCATCCTCCAGACTTCACCTTCTCATTCTCCTTCTTCTACTTCTTCTGATTCACCCTCCAGACTTCACCGTCTCCTTCTCGTTCTTCTGCTTCTTCTGATTCACCCTCCAGACTTCACCTTCTCCTTCTCCTTCGTCAACTTCTTCTGATTCACCCTCCAGACTACACCTTCTCCTTCTCCTTTTTCTACTTCTGCTGATTCACCCTCCAGACTTCACCTTCTCCTTCTCGTTCTTCTGCTTCTTCTGATTCACCCTCCAGACTTCACCTTCTCCTTCTCCGTCTTCTACTTCTTCTGATTCACCCTCCAGACTTCACCTTCTCCTTCTCCTTCTTCTACTTCTTCTGATTCACCCTCCAGACTTCACCTTCTCCTTCTCCTTCTTCTACTTCTTCTGCTTCTCCCTCCAGACGTCACCTTCTCCTTCTCCTTCTTCTGCTTCTTCTGATTCACCCTCCAGACTTCACCTTCTCCTTCTCCTTCTTCTACTTCTTCTGATTCACCCTCCAGACATCACCTTCTCCTTCTCCTTCTTCTACTTCTTCTGATTCACCCTCCAGACTTCACCTTCTCCTTCTCCTTCTTCTACTTCTTCCGATTCACCCTCCTGACTTCACCTTCTCCTTCTCCTTCTTCTGCTTCTTCTGCTTCACCCTCCTGACTTCACCTTCTCCTTCTCCTTCTTCTACTTCTTCCGATTCACCCTCCTGACTTCACCTTCTCCTTCTCCTTCTTCTGCTTCTTCTGCTTCACCCTCCTGACTTCACCTTCTCCTTCTCCTTCTTCTACTTCTTCTGCTTCACCCTCCAGACTTCACCTTCTCCTTCTCCTTCTTCTGCTTGTTCTGCTTCACTCTCCTGACTTCACCTTCTCCTTCTCCTTCTTCTACTTCTTCTGATTCACCCTGCAGACTTCACCTTCTCCTTCTCCTTCTTCTGCTTCTTCTGCTGCGCCCTCCAGACTTCACCTTCTCCTTCTCCTTCTTCTGCTTCTTCTGCTTCAATCTCCTGACTTCACCTTCTCCTTCTCCTTCTTCTACTTCTTCTGCTTCACCCCCCTGACTTCACCTGCTCCTTCTCCTTCTTCTGCTTCTTCTGATTCACCCTCCTGACTTCACCTTCTCCTTCTCCTTCTTCTGCTTCTTCTAATTCACCCTCCAGACTTCACCTTCTCCTTCTCCTTCTTCTGCTTCTTCTGATTCACCCTCCAGACTTCACCTTCTCCTTCTCCTTCTTCTGCTTCTTCTGATTCACCCTCCAGACCTCATCTTCTCCTTCTCCTTCTTCTACTTCTTCTGATTCACCCTCCAGACTTCATCTTCTCCTTCTCCTTCTTCTGCTTCTTCTTATTCACCCTCCAGACTTCACCTTCTCCTTCTCCTTCTTCTGCTTCTTCTGATTCACCCTCCAGACTTCACCTTCTCCTTCTCCTTCTTCTGCTTCTTCTGATTCACCCTCCAGACTTCACCTTCTCCTTCTCCTTCTTCTGCTTCTTCTGCTTCACCCTCCTGACTTCACCTTCTCCTTCTCCTTCTTCTACTTCTTCTGATTCACCCTCCAGACTTCACCTACTCCTTCTCCTTCTTCTGCTTCTTCTGCTTCACCCTCCAGACTTCACCTTCTCCTTCTCCTTCTTCTGCTTCTTCTGCTTCGCCCTCCAGACTTCACCTTCTCCTTCTCCTTCTTCTGCTTCTTCTGCTTCACTCTCCTGACTTCACCTTCTCCTTCTCCTTCTTCTACTTCTTCTGATTCACCCTCCAGACTTCACCCTCTCCTTCTCCTTCTTCTGCTTCTTCTGCTTCACCCTCCAGACTTCACCTTCTCTTTCTCCTTCTTCTGCTTCTTCTGCTGCGCCCTCCAGACTTCACCTTCTCCTTCTCCTTCTTCTGCTTCTTCTGATTCACCCTCCAGACTTCACCTTCTCCTTCTCCTTCTTCTACTTCTTCTGATCCACCCTCCTGACTTCACCTTCTCCTTCTCCTTCTTCTGCTTCTTCTGCTTCACCCTCCAGACTTCACCTTCTCCTTCTCCTTCTTCTACTTCTTCTGCTTCACCCTCCAGACTTCACCTTCTCCTTCTCCTTCTTCTGCTTCTTCTGCTTCACCATCCTGACTTCACCTTAGCCTTCTCCTTCTTCTACTTCTTCTGATTCACCCTCCAGACTTCACCTACTCCTTCTCCTTCTTCTGCTTCTTCTGCTTCACCCTCCAGACTTCACCTTCTCCTTCTCCTTCTTCTGCTTCTTCTGCTTCACTCTCCTGACTTCACATTCTCCTTCTCCTTCTTCTACTTCTTCTGATTCACCCTCCAGACTTCACCCTCTCCTTCTCCTTCTTCTGCTTCTTCTGCTTCACCCTCCAGACTTCACCTTCTCCTTCTCCTTCTTCTGCTTCTTCTGCTTCACCGTCCTGACTTCACCTTCTCCTTCTCCTTCTTCTACTTCTTCTGCTTCACCCCCCTGACTTCACCTGCTCCTTCTCCTTCTTCTGCTTCTTCTGATTCACCCTCCTAACTTCACCTTCTCCTTCTCCTTCTTCTGCTTCTTCTGATTCACGCTCCTGACTTCACCTTTTCCTTCTCCTTCTTCTGCTTCTTCTGATTCACCCTCCAGACTTCACCTTCTCCTTCTCCTTCCTCTGCTTCTTCTGATTCACCCTCCAGACTTCACCTTCTCCTTCTCCTTCTTCTGCTTCTTCTGATACACCCTCCAGACCTCACCTTCTCCTTCTCCTTCTTCTACTTCTTCTGATTCACCCTCCAGACTTCATCTTCTCCTTCTCCTTCTTCTGCTTCTTCTGATTCACCCTCCAGACTTCACCTTCTCCTTCTCCTTCTTCTACTTCTTCTGATTCACCCTCCAGACTTCACCTTCTCCTTCTCCTTCTTCTACTTCGTCTGATTCACCCTCCAGACTTCACCTTCTCCTTCTCCTTCTTCTACTTCTTCTGATTCACCCTCCAGTCTTCACCTTCTCCTTCTCCTTCTTCTGTTTCTTCTGATTCACCCTCCAGACTTCATCTTCTCCTTCTCCTTCTTCTGTTTCTTCTGATTCACCCTCCAGACTTCATCTTCTCCTTCTCCTTCTTCGACTTCTTCTGATTCACCCTCCAGACTTCACCTTCTCCTTCTCCTTCTTCTACTTCTTCTGATTCACCCTCCGGACTTCATCTTCTCCTTCTCCTTCTTCTGCTTCTTCTGATTCACCCTCCAGACTTTACCTTCTCCTTCTCCTTCTTCTGCTTCTTCTGATTCACCCTCCAGACTTCAACTTCTCCTTCTCCTTCTTCTACTTCTTCTGATTCACCCTCCAGACTTCACCTTCTCCTTCTCCTTCTTCTACTTCTTCTGATTCACCCTCCAGTCTTCACCTTCTCCTTCTCCTTCTTCTGTTTCTTCTGCTTCACCCTCCAGACTTCACCTTCTCCTTCTCTTTCTTCTGCTTCTTCTGATTCACCCTCCAGACTTCACCTTCTCCTTCTCCTTCTTCTGATTCTTCTGATTCACCCTCCAGACTTCACCTTCTCCTTCTCCTTCTTCTGCTTCTTCTGATTCACCCTCCTGACTTCACCTTCTCCTTCTCCTTCTTCTACTTCTTCTGATTCACCCTCCTGACTTCACCTTCTCCTTCTCCTTCTTCTACTTCTTCTGCTTCACCCTCCAGACTTCACCTTCTCCTTCTCCTTCTTCTACTTCTTCTGATTCACCCTCCAGACTTCACCTTCTCCTTCTCCTTCTTCTGCTTCTTCTGATTCACCCTCCAGACTTCACCTTCTCATTCTCCTTCTTCTCCTTCTTCTGCTGCGCCCTCCAGACTTCACCTTCTCCTTCTCCTTCTTCTGCTTCTTCTGCTTCACACTCCAGACTTCACCTTCTCCTTCTCCTTCTTCTGCTTCTTCTGCTGCGCCCTCCAGGCTTCACCTTCTCCTTCTCCTTCTTCTGCTTCTTCTGCTTCACCGTCCTGACTTCACCTTCTCCTTCTCCTTCTTCTACTTCTTCTGCTACACCCCCCTGACCTCACCTGCTCCTTCTCCTTCTTCTGCTTCTTCTGATTCACCCTCCTGACTTCACCTTCTCCTTCTCCTTCTTCTGCTTCTTCTGATTCACCCTCCAGACTTCACCTTCTCCTTCTCCTTCTTCTGCTTCTTCTGATTCACCCTCCAGACTTCACCTTCTCCTTCTCCTTCTTCTGCTTCTTCTGATTCACCCTCCAGACTTCACCTTCTCCTTCTCCTTCTTCTGCTTCTTCTGATTCACCCTCCAGACTTCACCTTCTCCTTCTCCTTCTTCTACTTCTTCTGATTCACCCTCCAGACTTCACCTTCTCCTTCTCCTTCTTCTACTTCTTCTGATTCACCCTCCAGTCTTCACCTTCTCCTTCTCCTTCTTCTGTTTCTTCTGCTTCACCCTCCAGACTTCACCTTCTCCTTCTCTTTCTTCTGTTTCTTCTGCTTCACCCTCCAGACTTCACCTTCTCCTTCTCCTTCTTCTGATTCTTCTGATTCACCCTCCAGACTTCACCTTCTCTATCTCCTTCTTCTGCTTCTTCTGATTCACCCTCCTGACTTCACCTTCTCCTTCTCCTTCTTCTACTTCTTCTGATTCACCCTCCTGACTTCACCTTCTCCTTCTCCTTCTTCTACTTCTTCAGCTTCACCCTCCAGACTTCACCTTCTCCTTCTCCTTCTTCTACTTCTTCTGATTCACCCTCCAGACTTCACCTTCTCCTTCTCCTTCTTCTGCTTCTTCTGATTCACCCTCCAGACTTCACCTTCTCCTTCTCCTTATTCTGCTTCTTCTGATTCACCCTCCAGACTTCACCTTCTCCTTCTCCTTCTTCTGCTTCTTCTGATTCACCCTCCAGACTTCACCTTCTCCTTCTCCTTCTTCTGCTTCTTCTGATTCACCCTCCAGACTTCACCTTCTCCTTCTCCTTCTTCTGCTTCTTCTGATTCACCCTCCAGACTTCACCTTCTCCTTCTCCTTCTTCTACTTCTTCTGATTCACCCTCCAGACTTCACCTTCTCCTTCTCCTTCTTCTGCTTCTTCTGATTAACCCTCCTGACTTCACCTTCTCCTTCTCCTTCTTCTACATCTTCTGATTCACCCTCCTGACTTCACCTTCTCCTTCTCCTTCTTCTACTTCTTCTGCTTCACCCTCCAGACTTCACCTTCTCCTTCTCCTTCTTCTACCTCTTCTGATTCACCTTCCAGACTTCACCTTCTCCTTCTCCTTCTTCTACTTCTTCTGATTCACCCTCCAGACTTCACCTTCTCCTTCTCCTTCTTCTACTTCTTCTGATTCACCCTCCAGACTTCACCTTCTACTTCTCCTTCTTCTGCTTCTTCTGATTCACCCTCCAGACTTCACCTTCTCCTTCTCCTTATTCTGCTTCTTCTGAATCAACCTCCAGACTTCACCTTCTCCTTCTCCTTCTTCTGCTTCTTCTGATTCACCCTCCAGACTTCACCTTCTCCTTCTCCTTCTTCTGCTTCTTCTGATTCACCCTCCAGACTTCACCTTCACCTTCTCCTTCTTCTAATTCTTCTGATTCACCCTCCAGACTTCACCTTCTCCATCTCCTTCTTCTGCTTCTTCTGATTCACCCTCCAGACTTCACCTTCTCCTTCTCCTTCGTCTACTTCTTCTGATTCACCCTCCAGACTTCACCTTCTCCTTCTCCTTCTTCTGCTTCTTCTGATTCACCCTCCAGACTTCACCTTCTCCTTCTCCTTCTTCTACTTCTTCTGATTCACCCTCCAGACTTCACCTTCTCCTTCTCCTTCTTCTGATTCTTCTGATTCACCCTCCAGACTTCACCTTCTCCTTCTCCTTCTTCTGCTTCTTCTGATGCACCCTCCTGACTTCACCTTCTCCTTCTCCTTCTGCTACATCTTCTGATTCACCCTCCTGACTTCACCTTCTCCTTCTCCTTCTTCTACTTCTTCTGCTTCCCCCTCCAGACTTCACCTTCTCCTTCTCCTTCTTCTACTTCTTCTGATTCACCCTCCAGACTTCACCTTCTCCTTCTCCTTCTTCTTCTTCTTCTGATTCACCCTCCAGACTTCACCTTCTCCTTCTCCTTCTTCTACTTCTTCTGATTCACCCTCCAGACTTCACCTTCTCCTTCTCCTTCTTCTGCTTCTTCTGATTCACCCTCCAGACATCACCTTCTCCTTCTCCTTATTCTGCTTCTTCTGAATCACCCTCCAGACTTCACCTTCTCCTTCTCCTTCTTCTGCTTCTTCTGATTCACCCTCCAGACTTCACCTTCTCCTTCTCCTTCTTCTACTTCTTCTGATTCACCCTCCAGACTTCACCTTCTCCATCTCCTTCTTCTGCTTCTTCTGATTCACCCTCCAGACTTCACCTTCTCCTTCTCCTTCGTCTACTTCTTCTGATTCACCCTCCAGACTACACCTTCTCCTTCTCCTTCTTCTACTTCTTCTGATTCACCCTCCAGACTTCACCTTCTCCTTCTCCTTCTTCTGATTCTTCTGATTCACCCTCCAGACTTCACCTTCTCCTTCTCCATCTTCTGCTTCTTCTGATTCACCCTCCTGACTTCACCTTCTCCTTCTCCTTCTTCTACTTCTTCTGATTCACCCTCCTGACTTCACCTTCTCCTTCTCCATCTTCTACTTCTTCTGCTTCACCCTCCAGACTTCAACTTCTCCTTCTCCTTCTTCTACTTCTTCTGATTCACCCTCCAGACTTCACCTTCTCCTTCTCCTTCTTCTGCTTCTTCTGATTCACCCTCCAGACTTCACCTTCTCCTTCTCCTTCTTCTGCTTCTTCTGATTCACCCTCCAGACTTCACCTTCTCCTTCTCCTTCTTCTACTTCTTCTGATTCACCCTCCAGACTTCACCTTCTCCTTCTCCTTCTTCTGCTTCTTCTGATTCACCCTCCAGACTTCACCTTCTCCTTCTCCTTCTTCTGCTTCTTCTGATTCACCCTCCAGACTTCACCTTCTCCTTCTCCTTCTTCTACTTCTTCTGATTCACCCTCCAGACTTCACCTTCTCCTTCTCCTTCTTCTGCTTCTTCTGATTCACCCTCCAGACTTCATCTTCTCCTTCTCCTTCTTCTCCTTCTTCTGATTCACCCTCCAGACTTCACCTTCTCCTTCTCCTTCTTCTACTTCTTCTGATTCACCCTCCAGACTTCACCTTCTCCTTCTCCTTCTTCTGCTTCTTCTGATTCACCCTCCAGACTTCACCTTCTCCTTCTCCTTCTTCTGCTTCTTCTGATACACCCTCCAGACTTCACCTTCTCCTTCTCCTTCTTCTGCTTCTTCTGATTCACCCTCCAGACTTCACCTTCTCCTTCTCCTTCTTCTACTTCTTCTGATTCACCCTCCAGACTTCACCTTCTCCTTCTCCTTCTTCTGCTTCTTCTGATTCACCCTCCAGACTTCATCTTCTCCATCTCCTTCTTCTCCTTCTTCTGATTCACCCTCCAGACTTCACCTTCTCCTTCTCCTTCTTCTACTTCTTCTGATTCACCCTCCAGACTTCATCTTCTCCTTCTCCTTCTTCTCCTTCTTCTGATTCACCCTCCAGACTTCACCTTCTCCTTCTCCTTCTTCTACTTCTTCTGATTCACCCTCCAGACTTCATCTTCTCCTTCTCCTTCTTCTACTTCTTCTGATTCACCCTCCAGACTTCACCTTCTCCTTCTCCTTCTTCTGCTTCTTCTGATTCACCCTCCAGACTTCACCTTCTCCTTCTCCTTATTCTGCTTCTTCTGATTCACCTCCAGACTTCACCTTCTCCTTCTCCTTCTTCTGCTTCTTCTGATTCACCCTCCAGACTTCACCTTCTCCTTCTCCTTCTTCTGCTTCTTCTGATTCACCCTCCAGACTTCACCTTCTCCTTCTCCTTCTTCTACTTCTTCTGATTCACCCTCCAGACTTAACCTTCTCCTTCTCCTTCTTCTGCTTCTTCTGATTCACCCTCCAGACTTCACCTTCTCCTTCTCCTTCGTCTACTTCTTCTGATTCACCCTCCAGACGACACCTTCTCCTTCTCCTTCTTCTACTTCTTCTGATTCACCCTCCAGACTTCACCTTCTCCTTCTCCTTCTTCTGTTTCTTCTGATTCACCCTCCAGACTTCATCTTCTCCTTCTCCTTCTTCTACTTCTTCTGATTCACCCTCCAGACTTCACCTTCTCCTTCTCCTTCTTCTACTTCTTCTGATTCACCCTCCGGACTTCATCTTCTCCTTCTCCTTCTTCTGCTTCTTCTGATTCACCCTCCAGACTTCACCTTCTCCTTCTCCTTCTTCTGCTTCTTCTGATTCACCCTCCAGACTTCAACTTCTCCTTCTCCTTCTTCTACTTCTTCTGATTCACCCTCCAGACTTCACCTTCTCCTTCTCCTTCTTCTACTTCTTCTGATTCACCCTCCAGTCTTCACCTTCTCCTTCTCCTTCTTCTGTTTCTTCTGCTTCACCATCCAGACTTCAACTTCTCCTTCTCTTTCTTCTGCTTCTTCTGATTCACCCTCCAGACTTCACCTTCTCCTTCTCCTTCTTCTGATTCTTCTGATTCACCCTCCAGACTTCACCTTCTCCTTCTCCTTCTTCTGCTTCTTCTGTTTCACCCTCCTGACTTCACCTTCTCCTTCTCCTTCTTCTACTTCTTCTGATTCACCCTCCTGACTTCACCTTCTCCTTCTCCTTCTTCTACTTCTTCTGCTTCACCCTCCAGACTTCACCTTCTCCTTCTCCTTCTTCTACTTCTTCTGATTCACCCTCCAGACTTCACCTTCTCCTTCTCCTTCTTCTGCTTCTTCTGATTCACCCTCCAGACTTCACCTTCTCATTCTCCTTCTTCTCCTTCTTCTGCTGCGCCCTCCAGACTTCACCTTCTCCTTCTCCTTCTTCTGCTTCTTCTGCTTCACACTCCAGACTTCACCTTCTCCTTCTCCTTCTTCTGCTTCTTCTGCTGCGCCCTCCAGGCTTCACCTTCTCCTTCTCCTTCTTCTGCTTCTTCTGCTTCACCGTCCTGACTTCACCTTCTCCTTCTCCTTCTTCTACTTCTTCTGCTACACCCCCCTGACTTCACCTGCTCCTTCTCCTTCTTCTGCTTCTTCTGATTAACCCTCCTGACTTCACCTTCTCCTTCTCCTTCTTCTGCTTCTTCTGATTCACCCTCCAGACTTCACCTTCTCCTTCTCCTTCTTCTGCTTCTTCTGATTCACCCTCCAGACTTCACCTTCTCCTGCTCCTTCTTCTGCTTCTTCTGATTCACCCTCCAGACTTCACCTTCTCCTTCTCCTTCTTCTGCTTCTTCTGATTCACCCTCCAGACTTCACCTTCTCCTTCTCCTTCTTCTACTTCTTCTGATTCACCCTCCAGACTTCACCTTCTCCTTCTCCTTCTTCTACTTCTTCTGATTCACCCTCCAGTCTTCACCTTCTCCTTCTCCTTCTTCTGTTTCTTCTGCTTCACCCTCCAGACTTCACCTTCTCCTTCTCTTTCTTCTGCTTCTTCTGCTTCACCCTCCAGACTTCACCTTCTCCTTCTACTTCTTCTGATTCTTCTGATTCACCCTCCAGACTTCACCTTCTCTATCTCCTTCTTCTGCTTCTTCTGATTCACCCTCCTGACTTCACCTTCTCCTTCTCCTTCTTCTACTTCTTCTGATTCACCCTCCTGACTTCACCTTCTCCTTCTCCTTCTTCTACTTCTTCAGCTTCACCCTCCAGACTTCACCTTCTCCTTCTCCTTCTTCTACTTCTTCTGATTCACCCTCCAGACTTCACCTTCTCCTTCTCCTTCTTCAGCTTCTTCTGATTCACCCTCCAGACTTCACCTTCTCCTTCTCCTTATTCTGCTTCTTCTGATTCACCTTCCAGACTTCACCTTCTCCTTCTCCTTCTTCTGCTTCTTCTGATTCACCCTCCAGACTTCACCTTCTCCTTCTCCTTCTTCTGCTTCTTCTGATTCACCCTCCAGACTTCACCTTCTCCTTCTCCTTCTTCTGCTTCTTCTGATTCACCCTCCAGACTTCACCTTCTCCTTCTCCTTCTTCTACTTCTTCTGATTCACCCTCCAGACTTCACCTTCTCCTTCTCCTTCTTCTGCTTCTTCTGATTCACCCTCCAGACTTCACCTTCTCATTCTCCTTCTTCTCCTTCTTCTGCTGCGCCCTCCAGACTTCACCTTCTCCTTCTCCTTCTTCTGCTTCTTCTGCTTCACACTCCAGACTTCACCTTCTCCTTCTCCTTCTTCTGCTTCTTCTGCTGCGCCCTCAAGGCTTCACCTTCTCCTTCTCCTTCTTCTGCTTCTTCTGCTTCACCGTCCTGACTTCACCTTCTCCTTCTCCTTCTTCTACTTCTTCTGCTACACCCCCCTGACTTCACCTGCTCCTTCTCCTTCTTCTGCTTCTTCTGATTAACCCTCCTGACTTCACCTTCTCCTTCTCCTTCTTCTGCTTCTTCTGATTCACCCTCCAGACTTCACCTTCTCCTGCTCCTTCTTCTACTTCTTCTGATTCACCCTCCAGACTTAACCTTCTCCTTCTCCTTCTTCTGCTTCTTCTGATTCACCCTCCAGACTTCACCTTCTCCTTCTCCTTCGTCTACTTCTTCTGATTCACCCTCCAGACGACACCTTCTCCTTCTCCTTCTTCTACTTCTTCTGATTCACCCTCCAGACTTCACCTTCTCCTTCTCCTTCTTCTGTTTCTTCTGATTCACCCTCCAGACTTCATCTTCTCCTTCTCCTTCTTCTACTTCTTCTGATTCACCCTCCAGACTTCACCTTCTCCTTCTCCTTCTTCTACTTCTTCTGATTCACCCTCCGGACTTCATCTTCTCCTTCTCCTTCTTCTGCTTCTTCTGATTCACCCTCCAGACTTCACCTTCTCCTTCTCCTTCTTCTGCTTCTTCTGATTCACCCTCCAGACTTCAACTTCTCCTTCTCCTTCTTCTACTTCTTCTGATTCACCCTCCAGACTTCACCTTCTCCTTCTCCTTCTTCTACTTCTTCTGATTCACCCTCCAGTCTTCACCTTCTCCTTCTCCTTCTTCTGTTTCTTCTGCTTCACCATCCAGACTTCAACTTCTCCTTCTCTTTCTTCTGCTTCTTCTGATTCACCCTCCAGACTTCACCTTCTCCTTCTCCTTCTTCTGATTCTTCTGATTCACCCTCCTGACTTCACCTTCTCCTTCTCCTTCTTCTACTTCTTCTGATTCACCCTCCTGACTTCACCTTCTCCTTCTCCTTCTTCTACTTCTTCTGCTTCACCCTCCAGACTTCACCTTCTCCTTCTCCTTCTTCTACTTCTTCTGATTCACCCTCCAGACTTCACCTTCTCCTTCTCCTTCTTCTGCTTCTTCTGATTCACCCTCCAGACTTCACCTTCTCATTCTCCTTCTTCTCCTTCTTCTGCTGCGCCCTCCAGACTTCACCTTCTCCTTCTCCTTCTTCTGCTTCTTCTGCTTCACACTCCAGACTTCACCTTCTCCTTCTCCTTCTTCTGCTTCTTCTGCTGCGCCCTCCAGGCTTCACCTTCTCCTTCTCCTTCTTCTGCTTCTTCTGCTTCACCGTCCTGACTTCACCTTCTCCTTCTCCTTCTTCTACTTCTTCTGCTACACCCCCCTGACTTCACCTGCTCCTTCTCCTTCTTCTGCTTCTTCTGATTAACCCTCCTGACTTCACCTTCTCCTTCTCCTTCTTCTGCTTCTTCTGATTCACCCTCCAGACTTCACCTTCTCCTTCTCCTTCTTCTGCTTCTTCTGATTCACCCTCCAGACTTCACCTTCTCCTGCTCCTTCTTCTGCTTCTTCTGATTCACCCTCCAGACTTCACCTTCTCCTTCTCCTTCTTCTGCTTCTTCTGATTCACCCTCCAGACTTCACCTTCTCCTTCTCCTTCTTCTACTTCTTCTGATTCACCCTCCAGACTTCACCTTCTCCTTCTCCTTCTTCTACTTCTTCTGATTCACCCTCCAGTCTTCACCTTCTCCTTCTCCTTCTTCTGTTTCTTCTGCTTCACCCTCCAGACTTCACCTTCTCCTTCTCTTTCTTCTGCTTCTTCTGCTTCACCCTCCAGACTTCACCTTCTCCTTCTACTTCTTCTGATTCTTCTGATTCACCCTCCAGACTTCACCTTCTCTATCTCCTTCTTCTGCTTCTTCTGATTCACCCTCCTGACTTCACCTTCTCCTTCTCCTTCTTCTACTTCTTCTGATTCACCCTCCTGACTTCACCTTCTCCTTCTCCTTCTTCTACTTCTTCAGCTTCACCCTCCAGACTTCACCTTCTCCTTCTCCTTCTTCTACTTCTTCTGATTCACCCTCCAGACTTCACCTTCTCCTTCTCCTTCTTCAGCTTCTTCTGATTCACCCTCCAGACTTCACCTTCTCCTTCTCCTTATTCTGCTTCTTCTGATTCACCTTCCAGACTTCACCTTCTCCTTCTCCTTCTTCTGCTTCTTCTGATTCACCCTCCAGACTTCACCTTCTCCTTCTCCTTCTTCTGCTTCTTCTGATTCACCCTCCAGACTTCACCTTCTCCTTCTCCTTCTTCTGCTTCTTCTGATTCACCCTCCAGACTTCACCTTCTCCTTCTCCTTCTTCTACTTCTTCTGATTCACCCTCCAGACTTCACCTTCTCCTTCTCCTTCTTCTGCTTCTTCTGATTCACCCTCCAGACTTCACCTTCTCATTCTCCTTCTTCTCCTTCTTCTGCTGCGCCCTCCAGACTTCACCTTCTCCTTCTCCTTCTTCTGCTTCTTCTGCTTCACACTCCAGACTTCACCTTCTCCTTCTCCTTCTTCTGCTTCTTCTGCTGCGCCCTCAAGGCTTCACCTTCTCCTTCTCCTTCTTCTGCTTCTTCTGCTTCACCGTCCTGACTTCACCTTCTCCTTCTCCTTCTTCTACTTCTTCTGCTACACCCCCCTGACTTCACCTGCTCCTTCTCCTTCTTCTGCTTCTTCTGATTAACCCTCCTGACTTCACCTTCTCCTTCTCCTTCTTCTGCTTCTTCTGATTCACCCTCCAGACTTCACCTTCTCCTTCTCCTTCTTCTGCTTCTTCTGATTCACCCTCCAGACTTCACCTTCTCCTGCTCCTTCTTCTGCTTCTTCTGATTCACCCTCCAGACTTCACCTTCTCCTTCTCCTTCTTCTGCTTCTTCTGATTCACCCTCCAGACTTCACCTTCTCCTTCTCCTTCTTCTACTTCTTCTGATTCACCCTCCAGACTTCACCTTCTCCTTCTCCTTCTTCTACTTCTTCTGATTCACCCTCCAGTCTTCACCTTCTCCTTCTCCTTCTTCTGTTTCTTCTGCTTCACCCTCCAGACTTCACCTTCTCCTTCTCTTTCTTCTGCTTCTTCTGCTTCACCCTCCAGACTTCACCTTCTCCTTCTACTTCTTCTGATTCTTCTGATTCACCCTCCAGACTTCACCTTCTCTATCTCCTTCTTCTGCTTCTTCTGATTCACCCTCCTGACTTCACCTTCTCCTTCTCCTTCTTCTACTTCTTCTGATTCACCCTCCTGACTTCACCTTCTCCTTCTCCTTCTTCTACTTCTTCAGCTTCACCCTCCAGACTTCACCTTCTCCTTCTCCTTCTTCTACTTCTTCTGATTCACCCTCCAGACTTCACCTTCTCCTTCTCCTTCTTCAGCTTCTTCTGATTCACCCTCCAGACTTCACCTTCTCCTTCTCCTTATTCTGCTTCTTCTGATTCACCTTCCAGACTTCACCTTCTCCTTCTCCTTCTTCTGCTTCTTCTGATTCACCCTCCAGACTTCACCTTCTCCTTCTCCTTCTTCTGCTTCTTCTGATTCACCCTCCAGACTTCACCTTCTCCTTCTCCTTCTTCTGCTTCTTCTGATTCACCCTCCAGACTTCACCTTCTCCTTCTCCTTCTTCTACTTCTTCTGATTCACCCTCCAGACTTCACCTTCTCCTTCTCCTTCTTCTGCTTCTTCTGATTCACCCTCCTGAATTCACCTTCTCCTTCTCCTTCTTCTACATCTTCTGATTCACCCTCCTGACTTCACCTTCTCCTTCTCCTTCTTCTACTTCTTCTGCTTCACCCTCCAGACTTCACCTTCTCCTTCTCCTTCTTCTACTTCTTCTGATTCACCCTCCAGACTTCACCTTCTCCTTCTCCTTCTTCTACTTCTTCTGATTCACCCTCCAGACTTCACCTTCTCCTTGTCCTTCTTCTACTTCTTCTGATTCACCCTCCAGACTTCACCTTCTACTTCTCCTTCTTCTGCTTCTTCTGATTCACCCTCCAGACTTCACCTTCTCCTTCTCCTTATTCTGCTTCTTCTGAATCACCCTCCAGACTTCACCTTCTCCTTCTCCTTCTTCTGCTTCTTCTGATTCACCCTCCAGACTTCACCTTCTCCTTCTCCTTCTTCTGCTTCTTCTGATTCACCCTCCAGACTTCACCTTCACCTTCTCCTTCTTCTACTTCTTCTGATTCACCCTCCAGACTTCACCTTCTCCATCTCCTTCTTCTGCTTCTTCTGATTCACCCTCCAGACTTCACCTTCTCCTTCTCCTTCGTCTACTTCTTCTGATTCACCCTCCAGACTTCACCTTCTCCTTCTCCTTCTTCTGCTTCTTCTGATTCACCCTCCAGACTTCACCTTCTCCTTCTCCTTCTTCTACTTCTTCTGATTCACCCTCCAGACTTCACCTTCTCCTTCTCCTTCTTCTGATTCTTCTGATTCACCCTCCAGACTTCACCTTCTCCTTCTCCTTCTTCTGCTTCTTCTGATTCACCCTCCTGACTTCACCTTCTCCTTCTCCTTCTTCTACATCTTCTGATTCACCCTCCTGAATTCACCTTCTCCTTCTCCTTCTTCTACTTCTTCTGCTTCCCCCTCCAGACTTCACCTTCTCCTTCTCCTTCTTCTACTTCTTCTGATTCACCCTCCAGACTTCACCTTCTCCTTCTCCTTCTTCTACTTCTTCTGATTCACCCTCCAGACTTCACCTTCTCCTTCTCCTTCTTCTACTTCTTCTGATTCACCCTCCAGACTTCACCTTCTCCTTCTCCTTCTTCTGCTTCTTCTGATTCACCCTCCAGACATCACCTTCTCCTTCTCCTTATTCTGCTTCTTCTGAATCACCCTCCAGACTTCACCTTCTCCTTCTCCTTCTTCTGCTTCTTCTGATTCACCCTCCAGACTTCACCTTCTCCTTCTCCTTCTTCTACTTCTTCTGATTCACCCTCCAGACTTCACCTTCTCCATCTCCTTCTTCTGCTTCTTCTGATTCACCCTCCAGACTTCACCTTCTCCTTCTCCTTCGTCTACTTCTTCTGATTCACCCTCCAGACTACACCTTCTCCTTCTCCTTCTTCTACTTCTTCTGATTCACCCTCCAGACTTCACCTTCTCCTTCTCCTTCTTCTGATTCTTCTGATTCACCCTCCAGACTTCACCCTCTCTATCTCCTTCTTCTGCTTCTTCTGATTCACCCTCCTGACTTCACCTTCTCCTTCTCCTTCTTCTACTTCTTCTGATTCACCCTCCTGACTTCACCTTCTCCTTCTCCTTCTTCTACTTCTTCTGCTTCACCCTCCAGACTTCACCTTCTCCTTCTCCTTCTTCTACTTCTTCTGATTCACCCTCCAGACTTCACCTTCTCCTTCTCCTTCTTCTGCTTCTTCTGATTCACCCTCCAGACTTCACCTTCTCCTTCTCCTTCTTCTGCTTCTTCTGATTCACCCTCCAGACTTCACCTTCTCCTTCTCCTTCTTCTGCTTCTTCTGATTCACCCTCCAGACTTCACCTTCTCCTTCTCCTTCTTCTACTTCTTCTGATTCACCCTCCAGACTTCACCTTCTCCTTCTCCTTCTTCTGCTTCTTCTGATTCACCCTCCTGACTTCACCTTCTCCTTCTCCTTCTTCTACATCTTCTGATTCACCCTCCTGACTTCACCTTCTCCTTCTCCTTCTTCTACTTCTTCTGCTTCACCCTCCAGACTTCACCTTCTCCTTCTCCTTCTTCTACTTCTTCTGATTCACCCTCCAGACTTCACCTTCTCCTTCTCCTTCTTCTACTTCTTCTGATTCACCCTCCAGACTTCACCTTCTCCTTCTCCTTCTTCTACTTCTTCTGATTCACCCTTCAGACTTCACCTTCTCCTTCTCCTTCTTCTGCTTCTTCTGATTCACCCTCCAGACTTCACCTTCTCCTTCTCCTTATTCTGCTTCTTCTGAATCACCCTCCAGACTTCACCTTCTCCTTCTCCTTCTTCTGCTTCTTCTGATTCACCCTCCAGACTTCACCTTCTCCTTCTCCTTCTTCTACTTCTTCTGATTCACCCTCCAGACTTCACCTTCTCCTTCTCTTTCTTCTGCTTCTTCTGATTCACCCTCCAGACTTCACCTTCAATTCTCCTTCTTCTGATTCTTCTGATTCACCCTCCAGACTTCACCTTCTCCTTCTCCTTCTTCTGCTTCTTCTGATACACCCTCCTGACTTCACCTTCTCCTTCTCCTTCTTCTACATCTTCTGATTCACCCTCCTGACTTCACCTTCTCCTTCTCCTTCTTCTACTTCTTCTGCTTCACCCTCCAGACTTCACCTTCTCCTTCTCCTTCTTCTACTTCTTCTGATTCACCCTCCAGACTTCACCTTCTCCTTCTCCTTCTTCTACTTCTTCTGATTCACCCTCCAGACTTCACTTTCTCCTTCTCCTTCTTCTACTTCTTCTGATTCACCCTCCAGACTTCACCTTCTCCATCTCCTTCTTCTGCTTCTTCTGATTCACCCTCCAGACTTCACCTTCTCCTTCTCCTTCGTCTACTTCTTCTGATTCACCCTCCAGACTACACCTTCTCCTTCTCCTTCTTCTACTTCTTCTGATTCACCCTCCAGACTTCACCTTCTCCTTCTCCTTCTTCTGTTTCTTCTGATTCACCCTCCAGACTTCACCTTCTCCTTCTCCTTCTTCTACTACTTCTGATTCACCCTCCAGACTTCACCTTCTCCTTCTCCTTCTTCTACTTCTTCTGATTCACCCTCCAGACTTCATCTTCTCCTTCTCCTTCTTCTGCTTCTTCTGATTCACCCTCCAGACTTCACCTTCTCCTTCTCCTTCTTCTACTTCTTCTGATTCACCCTCCAGACTTCACCTTCTCCTTCTCCTTCTTCTACTTCTTCTGATTCACCCTCCAGTCTTCACCTTCTCCTTCTCCTTCTTCTGTTTCTTCTGCTTCACCCTCCAGACTTCACCTTCTCCTTCTCTTTCTTCTGCTTCTTCTGATTCACCCTCCAGACTTCACCTTCTCCTTCTCCTTCTTCTGATTCTTCTGATTCACCCTCCAGACTTCACCTTCTCCTTCTCCTTCTTCTGCTTCTTCTGATTCACCCTCCTGACTTCACCTTCTCCTTCTCCTTCTTCTACTTCTTCTGATTCACCCTCCTGACTTCACCTTCTCCTTCTCCTTCTTCTACTTCTTCTGCTTCACCCTCCAGACTTCACCTTCTCCTTCTCCTTCTTCTACTTCTTCTGATTCACCCTCCAGACTTCACCTTCTCCTTCTCCTTCTTCTGTTTCTTCTGATTCACCCTCCAGACTTCACCTTCTCCTTCTCCTTATTCTGCTTCTTCTGATTCACCCTCCAGACTTCAACTTCTCCTTCTCCTTATTCTGCTTCTTCTGATTCACCCTCCAGACTTCACCTTCTCCTTCTCCTTCTTCTACTTCTTCTGATTCACCCTCCAGACTTCACCTTCTCCTTCTCCTTCTTCTGCTTCTTCTGATTCACCCTCCAGACATCACCTTCTCCTTCTCCTTATTCTGCTTCTTCTGAATCACCCTCCAGACTTCACCTTCTCCTTCTCCTTCTTCTGCTTCTTCTGATTCACCCTCCAGACTTCACCTTCTCCTTCTCCTTCTTCTACTTCTTCTGATTCACCCTCCAGACTTCACCTTCTCCATCTCCTTCTTCTGCTTCTTCTGATTCACCCTCCAGACTTCACCTTCTCCTTCTCCTTCGTCTACTTCTTCTGATTCACCCTCCAGACTACACCTTCTCCTTCTCCTTCTTCTACTTCTTCTGATTCACCCTCCAGACTTCACCTTCTCCTTCTCCTTCTTCTGATTCTTCTGATTCACCCTCCAGACTTCACCTTCTCTATCTCCTTCTTCTGCTTCTTCTGATTCACCCTCCTGACTTCACCTTCTCCTTCTCCTTCTTCTACTTCTTCTGATTCACCCTCCTGACTTCACCTTCTCCTTCTCCTTCTTCTACTTCTTCTGCTTCACCCTCCAGACTTCACCTTCTCCTTCTCCTTCTTCTACTTCTTCTGATTCACCCTCCAGACTTCACCTTCTCCTTCTCCTTCTTCTGCTTCTTCTGATTCACCCTCCAGACTTCACCTTCTCCTTCTCCTTCTTCTGCTTCTTCTGATTCACCCTCCAGACTTCACCTTCTCCTTCTCCTTCTTCTGCTTCTTCTGATTCACCCTCCAGACTTCACCTTCTCCTTCTCCTTCTTCTACTTCTTCTGATTCACCCTCCAGACTTCACCTTCTCCTTCTCCTTCTTCTGCTTCTTCTGATTCACCCTCCTGACTTCACCTTCTCCTTCTCCTTCTTCTACATCTTCTGATTCACCCTCCTGACTTCACCTTCTCCTTCTGCTTCTTCTACTTCTTCTGCTTCACCCTCCAGACTTCACCTTCTCCTTCTCCTTCTTCTACTTCTTCTGATTCACCCTCCAGACTTCATCTTCTCCTTCTCCTTCTTCTGCTTCTTCTGATTCACCCTCCAGACTTCACCTTCTCCTTCTCCTTCTTCTGATTCTTCTGATTCACCCTCCAGACTTCACCTTCTCCTTCTCCTTCTTCTGCTTCTTCTGATTCACCCTCCTGACTTCACCTTCTCCTTCTCCTTCTTCTACTTCTTCTGATTCACCCTCCTGACTTCACCTTCTCCTTCTCCTTCTTCTACTTCTTCTGCTTCACCCTCCAGACTTCACCTTCTCCTTCTCCTTCTTCTACTTCTTCTGATTCACCCTCCAGACTTCACCTTCTCCTTCTCCTTCTTCTGTTTCTTCTGATTCACCCTCCAGACTTCACCTTCTCCTTCTCCTTATTCTGCTTCTTCTGATTCACCCTCCAGACTTCAACTTCTCCTTCTCCTTATTCTGCTTCTTCTGATTCACCCTCCAGACTTCACCTTCTCCTTCTCCTTCTTCTACTTCTTCTGATTCACCCTCCAGACTTCACCTTCTCCTTCTCCTTCTTCTGCTTCTTCTGATTCACCCTCCAGACATCACCTTCTCCTTCTCCTTATTCTGCTTCTTCTGAATCACCCTCCAGACTTCACCTTCCCCTTCTCCTTCTTCTGCTTCTTCTGATTCACCCTCCAGACTTCACCTTCTCCTTCTCCTTCTTCTACTTCTTCTGATTCACCCTCCAGACTTCACCTTCTCCATCTCCTTCTTCTGCTTCTTCTGATTCACCCTCCAGACTTCACCTTCTCCTTCTCCTTCGTCTACTTCTTCTGATTCACCCTCCAGACTACACCTTCTCCTTCTCCTTCTTCTACTTCTTCTGATTCACCCTCCAGACTTCACCTTCTCCTTCTCCTTCTTCTGATTCTTCTGATTCACCCTCCAGACTTCACCTTCTCTATCTCCTTCTTCTGCTTCTTCTGATTCACCCTCCTGACTTCACCTTCTCCTTCTCCTTCTTCTACTTCTTCTGATTCACCCTCCTGACTTCACCTTCTCCTTCTCCTTCTTCTACTTCTTCTGCTTCACCCTCCAGACTTCACCTTCTCCTTCTCCTTCTTCTACTTCTTCTGATTCACCCTCCAGACTTCACCTTCTCCTTCTCCTTCTTCTGCTTCTTCTGATTCACCCTCCAGACTTCACCTTCTCCTTCTCCTTCTTCTGCTTCTTCTGATTCACCCTCCAGACTTCACCTTCTCCTTCTCCTTCTTCTGCTTATTCTGATTCACCCTCCAGACTTCACCTTCTCCTTCTCCTTCTTCTACTTCTTCTGATTCACCCTCCAGACTTCACCTTCTCCTTCTCCTTCTTCTGCTTCTTCTGATTCACCCTCCTGACTTCACCTTCTCCTTCTCCTTCTTCTACATCTTCTGATTCACCCTCCTGACTTCACCTTCTCCTTCTCCTTCTTCTACTTCTTCTGCTTCACCCTCCAGACTTCACCTTCTCCTTCTCCTTCTTCTACTTCTTCTGATTCACCCTCCAGACTTCACCTTCTCCTTCTCCTTCTTCTACTTCTTCTGATTCACCTTCCAGACTTCACCTTCTCCTTCTCCTTCTTCTACTTCTTCTGATTCACCCTCCAGACTTCACCTTCTCCTTCTCCTTCTTCTGCTTCTTCTGATTCACCCTCCAGACTTCACCTTCTCCTTCTCCTTATTCTGCTTCTTCTGAATCACCCTCCAGACTTCACCTTCTCCTTCTCCTTCTTCTGCTTCTTCTGATTCACCCTCCAGACTTCACCTTCTCCTTCTCCTTCTTCTACTTCTTCTGATTCACCCTCCAGACTTCACCTTCTCCTTCTCTTTCTTCTGCTTCTTCTGATTCACCCTCCAGACTTCACCTTCTCCTTCTCCTTCTTCTGATTCTTCTGATTCACCCTCCAGACTTCACCTTCTCCTTCTCCTTCTTCTGCTTCTTCTGATACACCCTCCTGACTTCACCTTCTCCTTCTCCTTCTTCTACATCTTCTGATTCACCCTCCTGACTTCACCTTCTCCTTCTCCTTCTTCTACTTCTTCTGCTTCACCCTCCAGACTTCACCTTCTCCTTCTCCTTCTTCTACTTCTTCTGATTCACCCTCCAGACTTCACCTTCTCCTTCTCCTTCTTCTACTTCTTCTGATTCACCCTCCAGACTTCACTTTCTCCTTCTCCTTCTTCTACTTCTTCTGATTCACCCTCCAGACTTCACCTTCTCCATCTCCTTCTTCTGCTTCTTCTGATTCACCCTCCAGACTTCACCTTCTCCTTCTCCTTCGTCTACTTCTTCTGATTCACCCTCCAGACTACACCTTCTCCTTCTCCTTCTTCTACTTCTTCTGATTCACCCTCCAGACTTCACCTTCTCCTTCTCCTTCTTCTGTTTCTTCTGATTCACCCTCCAGACTTCACCTTCTCCTTCTCCTTCTTCTACTACTTCTGATTCACCCTCCAGACTTCACCTTCTCCTTCTCCTTCTTCTACTTCTTCTGATTCACCCTCCAGACTTCATCTTCTCCTTCTCCTTCTTCTGCTTCTTCTGATTCACCCTCCAGACTTCACCTTCTCCTTCTCCTTCTTCTACTTCTTCTGATTCACCCTCCAGACTTCACCTTCTCCTTCTCCTTCTTCTACTTCTTCTGATTCACCCTCCAGTCTTCACCTTCTCCTTCTCCTTCTTCTGTTTCTTCTGCTTCACCCTCCAGACTTCACCTTCTCCTTCTCTTTCTTCTGCTTCTTCTGATTCACCCTCCAGACTTCACCTTCTCCTTCTCCTTCTTCTGATTCTTCTGATTCACCCTCCAGACTTCACCTTCTCCTTCTCCTTCTTCTGCTTCTTCTGATTCACCCTCCTGACTTCACCTTCTCCTTCTCCTTCTTCTACTTCTTCTGATTCACCCTCCTGACTTCACCTTCTCCTTCTCCTTCTTCTACTTCTTCTGCTTCACCCTCCAGACTTCACCTTCTCCTTCTCCTTCTTCTACTTCTTCTGATTCACCCTCCAGACTTCACCTTCTCCTTCTCCTTCTTCTGTTTCTTCTGATTCATCCTCCAGACTTCACCTTCTCCTTCTCCTTATTCTGCTTCTTCTGATTCACCCTCCAGACTTCAACTTCTCCTTCTCCTTATTCTGCTTCTTCTGATTCACCCTCCAGACTTCACCTTCTCCTTCTCCTTCCTTTGCTTCTTCTGATTCACCCTCCAGACTTCACCTTCTCCTTCTCCTTCTTCTGATTCTTCTGATTCACCCTCCAGACTTCACCTTCTCCTTCTCCATCTTCTGCTTCTTCTGATTCACCCTCCTGACTTCACCTTCTCCTTCTCCTTCTTCTACTTCTTCTGATTCACCCTCCTGACTTCACCTTCTCCTTCTCCATCTTCTACTTCTTCTGCTTCACCCTCCAGACTTCAACTTCTCCTTCACCTTCTTCTACTTCTTCTGATTCACCCTCCAGACTTCACCTTCTCCTTCTCCTTCTTCTGCTTCTTCTGATTCACCCTCCAGACTTCACCTTCTCCTTCTCCTTCTTCTGCTTCTTCTGATTCACCCTCCAGACTTCACCTTCTCCTTCTCCTTCTTCTACTTCTTCTGATTCACCCTCCAGACTTCACCTTCTCCTTCTCCTTCTTCTGCTTCTTCTGATTCACCCTCCAGACTTCACCTTCTCCTTCTCCTTCGTCTCCTTCTTCTGATTCACCCTCCAGACTACACCTTCTCCTTCTCCTTCTTCTACTTCTTCTGATTCACCCTCCAGACTTCACCTTCTCCTTCTCATTCTTCTGTTTCTTCTGATTCACCCTCCAGACTTCATCTTCTCCTTCTCCTTCTTCTACTTCTTCTGATTCACCCTCCAGACGTCACCTTCTCCTTCTCCTTCTTCTACTTCTTCTGATTCACCCTCCAGACTTCATCTTCTATTTCTCCTTCTTCTACTTCTTCTGATTCACCCTCCAGACTTCACCTTCTCCTTCTCCTTCTTCTGCTTCTTCTGATTCACCCTCCAGACTTCACCTTCTCCTTCTCCTTATTCTGCTTCTTCTGATTCACCCTCCAGACTTCAACTTCTCCTTCTCCTTCTTCTACTTCTTCTGATTCACCCTCCAGACTTCACCTTCTCCTTCTCCTTCTTCTACTTCTTCTGATTCACCCAACAGTCTTCACCTTCTCCTTCTCCTTCTTCTGTTTCTTCTGCTTCACCCTCCAGACTTCACCTTCTCCTTCTCTTTCTTCTGCTTCTTCTGATTCACCCTCCAGACTTCACCTTCTCCTTCTCCTTCTTCTGATTCTTCTGATTCACCCTCCAGACTTCACCTTCTCCTTCTCCTTCTTCTGCTTCTTCTGATTCACCCTCCTGACTTCACCTTCTCCTTCTCCTTCTTCTACTTCTTCTGATTCACCCTCCTGACTTCACCTTCTCCTTCTCCTTCTTCTACTTCTTCTGCTTCACCCTCCAGACTTCACCTTCTCCTTCTCCTTCTTCTACTTCTTCTGATTCACCCTCCAGACTTCACCTTCTCCTTCTCCTTCTTCTGCTTCTTCTGATTCACCCTCCAGACTTCACCTTCTCATTCTCCTTCTTCTCCTTCTTCTGCTGCGCCCTCCAGACTTCACCTTCTCCTTCTCCTTCTTCTGCTTCTTCTGCTTCACACTCCAGACTTCACCTTCTCCTTCTCCTTCTTCTGCTTCTTCTGCTGCGCCCTCCAGGCTTCACCTTCTCCTTCTCCTTCTTCTGCTTCTTCTGCTTCACCGTCCTGACTTCACCTTCTCCTTCTCCTTCTTCTACTTCTTCTGCTACACCCCCCTGACCTCACCTGCTCCTTCTCCTTCTTCTGCTTCTTCTGATTCACCCTCCTGACTTCACCTTCTCCTTCTCCTTCTTCTGCTTCTTCTGATTCACCCTCCAGACTTCACCTTCTCCTTCTCCTTCTTCTGCTTCTTCTGATTCACCCTCCAGACTTCACCTTCTCCTTCTCCTTCTTCTGCTTCTTCTGATTCACCCTCCAGACTTCACCTTCTCCTTCTCCTTCTTCTGCTTCTTCTGATTCACCCTCCAGACTTCACCTTCTCCTTCTCCTTCTTCTACTTCTTCTGATTCACCCTCCAGACTTCACCTTCTCCTTCTCCTTCTTCTACTTCTTCTGATTCACCCTCCAGTCTTCACCTTCTCCTTCTCCTTCTTCTGTTTCTTCTGCTTCACCCTCCAGACTTCACCTTCTCCTTCTCTTTCTTCTGCTTCTTCTGCTTCACCCTCCAGACTTCACCTTCTCCTTCTCCTTCTTCTGATTCTTCTGATTCACCCTCCAGACTTCACCTTCTCTATCTCCTTCTTCTGCTTCTTCTGATTCACCCTCCTGACTTCACCTTCTCCTTCTCCTTCTTCTACTTCTTCTGATTCACCCTCCTGACTTCACCTTCTCCTTCTCCTTCTTCTACTTCTTCAGCTTCACCCTCCAGACTTCACCTTCTCCTTCTCCTTCTTCTACTTCTTCTGATTCACCCTCCAGACTTCACCTTCTCCTTCTCCTTCTTCTGCTTCTTCTGATTCACCCTCCAGACTTCACCTTCTCCTTCTCCTTATTCTGCTTCTTCTGATTCACCCTCCAGACTTCACCTTCTCCTTCTCCTTCTTCTGCTTCTTCTGATTCACCCTCCAGACTTCACCTTCTCCTTCTCCTTCTTCTGCTTCTTCTGATTCACCCTCCAGACTTCACCTTCTCCTTCTCCTTCTTCTGCTTCTTCTGATTCACCCTCCAGACTTCACCTTCTCCTTCTCCTTCTTCTACTTCTTCTGATTCACCCTCCAGACTTCACCTTCTCCTTCTCCTTCTTCTGCTTCTTCTGATTCACCCTCCTGACTTCACCTTCTCCTTCTCCTTCTTCTACATCTTCTGATTCACCCTCCTGACTTCACCTTCTCCTTCTCCTTCTTCTACTTCTTCTGCTTCACCCTCCAGACTTCACCTTCTCCTTCTCCTTCTTCTACTTCTTCTGATTCACCTTCCAGACTTCACCTTCTCCTTCTCCTTCTTCTACTTCTTCTGATTCACCCTCCAGACTTCACCTTCTCCTTCTCCTTCTTCTACTTCTTCTGATTCACCCTCCAGACTTCACCTTCTACTTCTCCTTCTTCTGCTTCTTCTGATTCACCCTCCAGACTTCACCTTCTCCTTCTCCTTATTCTGCTTCTTCTGAATCACCCTCCAGACTTCACCTTCTCCTTCTCCTTCTTCTGCTTCTTCTGATTCACCCTCCAGACTTCAGCTTCTCCTTCTCCTTCTTCTGTTTCTTCTGATTCACCCTCCAGACTTCACCTTCACCTTCTCCTTCTTCTACTTCTTCTGATTCACCCTCCAGACTTCACCTTCTCCATCTCCTTCTTCTGCTTCTTCTGATTCACCCTCCAGACTTCACCTTCTCCTTCTCCTTCGTCTACTTCTTCTGATTCACCCTCCAGACTTCACCTTCTCCTTCTCCTTCTTCTGCTTCTTCTGATTCACCCTCCAGACTTCACCTTCTCCTTCTCCTTCTTCTACTTCTTCTGATTCACCCTCCAGACTTCACCTTCTCCTTCTCCTTCTTCTGATTCTTCTGATTCACCCTCCAGACTTCACCTTCTCCTTCTCCTTCTTCTGCTTCTTCTGATTCACCCTCCTGACTTCACCTTCTCCTTCTCCTTCTTCTACTTCTTCTGATTCACCCTCCAGACTTCACCTTCTCCTTCTCCTTCTTCTACTTCTTCTGATTCACCCTCCAGACTTCACCTTCTCCTTCTCCTTCTTCTACTTCTTCTGATTCACCCTCCAGACTTCACCTTCTCCTTCTCCTTCTTCTGCTTCTTCTGATTCACCCTCCAGACATCACCTTCTCCTTCTCCTTATTCTGCTTCTTCTGAATCACCCTCCAGACTTCACCTTCTCCTTCTCCTTCTTCTGCTTCTTCTGATTCACCCTCCAGACTTCACCTTCTCCTTCTCCTTCTTCTACTTCTTCTGATTCACCCTCCAGACTTCACCTTCTCCATCTCCTTCTTCTGCTTCTTCTGATTCACCCTCCAGACTTCACCTTCTCCTTCTCCTTCGTCTACTTCTTCTGATTCACCCTCCAGACTACACCTTCTCCTTCTCCTTCTTCTACTTCTTCTGATTCACCCTCCAGACTTCACCTTCTCCTTCTCCTTCTTCTGTTTCTTCTGATTCACCCTCCAGACTTCACCTTCTCCTTCTCCTTCTTCTACTACTTCTGATTCACCCTCCAGACTTCACCTTCTCCTTCTCCTTCTTCTACTTCTTCTGATTCACCCTCCAGACTTCATCTTCTCCTTCTCCTTCTTCTGCTTCTTCTGATTCACCCTCCAGACTTCACCTTCTCCTTCTCCTTCTTCTGCTTCTTCTGATTCACCCTCCAGACTTCACCTTCTCCTTCTCCTTCTTCTACTTCTTCTGATTCACCCTCCAGACTTCACCTTCTCCTTCTCCTTCTTCTACTTCTTCTGATTCACCCTCCAGTCTTCACCTTCTCCTTCTCCTTCTTCTGTTTCTTCTGCTTCACCCTCCAGACTTCACCTTCTCCTTCTCTTTCTTCTGCTTCTTCTGATTCACCCTCCAGACTTCACCTTCTCCTTCTCCTTCTTCTGATTCTTCTGATTCACCCTCCAGACTTCACCTACTCCTTCTCCTTCTTCTGCTTCTTCTGATTCACCCTCCTGACTTCACCTTCTCCTTCTCCTTCTTCTACTTCTTCTGATTCACCCTCCTGACTTCAGCTTCTCCTTCTCCTTCTTCTACTTCTTCTGCTTCACCCTCCAGACTTCACCTTCTCCTTCTCCTTCTTCTACTTCTTCTGATTCACCCTCCAGACTTCACCTTCTCCTTCTCCTTATTCTGCTTCTTCTGATTCACCCTCCAGACTTCACCTTCTCCTTCTCCTTATTCTGCTTCTTCTGATTCACCCTCCAGACTTCACCTTCTCCTTCTCCTTCCTTTGCTTCTTCTGATTCACCCTCCAGACTTCACCTTCTCCTTCTCCTTCTTCTGATTCTTCTGATTCACCCTCCAGACTTCACCTTCTCCTTCTCCATCTTCTGCTTCTTCTGATTCACCCTCCTGACTTCACCTTCTCCTTCTCCTTCTTCTACTTCTTCTGATTCACCCTCCTGACTTCACCTTCTCCTTCTCCATCTTCTACTTCTTCTGCTTCACCCTCCAGACTTCAACTTCTCCTTCTCCTTCTTCTACTTCTTCTGATTCACCCTCCAGACTTCACCTTCTCCTTCTCCTTCTTCTGCTTCTTCTGATTCACCCTCCAGACTTCACCTTCTCCTTCTCCTTCTTCTGCTTCTTCTGATTCACCCTCCAGACTTCACCTTCTCCTTCTCCTTCTTCTACTTCTTCTGATTCACCCTCCAGACTTCACCTTCTCCTTCTCCTTCTTCTGCTTCTTCTGATTCACCCTCCAGACTTCACCTTCTCCTTCTCCTTCGTCTACTTCTTCTGATTCACCCTCCAGACTACACCTTCTCCTTCTCCTTCTTCTACTTCTTCTGATTCACCCTCCAGACTTCACCTTCTCCTCCTCCTTCTTCTGTTTCTTCTGATTCACCCTCCAGACTTCATCTTCTCCTTCTCCTTCTTCTACTTCTTCTGATTCACCCTCCAGACCTCACCTTCTCCTTCTCCTTCTTCTACTTCTTCTGATTCACCCTCCAGTCTTCACCTTCTCCTTCTCCTTCTTCTGTTTCTTCTGCTTCACCCTCCAGACTTCACCTTCTCCTTCTCTTTCTTCTGCTTCTTCTGATTCACCCTCCAGACTTCACCTTCTCCTTCTCCTTCTTCTGATTCTTCTGATTCACCCTCCAGACTTCACCTTCTCCTTCTCCTTCTTCTGCTTCTTCTGATTCACCCTCCTGACTTCACCTTCTCCTTCTCCTTCTTCTACTTCTTCTGATTCACCCTCCTGACTTCACCTTCTCCTTCTCCTTCTTCTACTTCTTCTGCTTCACCCTCCAGACTTCACCTTCTCCTTCTCCTTCTTCTACTTCTTCTGATTCACCCTCCAGACTTCACCTTCTCCTTCTCCTTCTTCTGCTTCTTCTGATTCACCCTCCAGACTTCACCTTCTCCTTCTCCTTATTCTGCTTCTTCTGATTCACCCTCCAGACTTCAACTTCTCCTTCTCCTTATTCTGCTTCTTCTGATTCACCCTCCAGACTTCACCTTCTCCTTCTCCTTATTCTGCTTCTTCTGATTCACCCTCCAGACTTCACCTTCTCCTTCTCCTTCCTTTGCTTCTTCTGATTCACCCTCCAGACTTCACCTTCTCCTTCTCCTTCTTCTGCTTCTTCTGATTCACCCTCCAGACCTCACCTTCTCCTTCTCCTTCTTCTACTTCTTCTGATTCACCCTCCAGACTTCATCTTCTCCTTCTCCTTCTTCTGCTTCTTCTGATTCACCCTCCAGACTTCACCTTCTCCTTCTCCTTCTTCTGCTTCTTCTGATTCACCCTCCAGACTTCACCTTCTCCTTCTCCTTCTTCTACTTCTTCTGATTCACCCTCCAGACTTCACCTTCTCCTTCTCCTTCTTCTACTTCTTCTGATTCACCCTCCAGTCTTCACCTTCTCCTTCTCCTTCTTCTGTTTCTTCTGCTTCACCCTCCAGACTTCACCTTCTCCTTCTCTTTCTTCTGCTTCTTCTGCTTCACCCTCCAGACTTCACCTTCTCCTTCTCCTTCTTCTGATTCTTCTGATTCACCCTCCAGACTTCACCTTCTCTATCTCCTTCTTCTGCTTCTTCTGATTCACCCTCCTGACTTCACCTTCTCCTTCTCCTTCTTCTACTTCTTCTGATTCACCCTCCTGACTTCACCTTCTCCTTCTCCTTCTTCTACTTCTTCTGCTTCACCCTCCAGACTTCACCTTCTCCTTCTCCTTCTTCTACTTCTTCTGATTCACCCTCCAGACTTCACCTTCTCCTTCTCCTTCTTCTGCTTCTGCTGATTCACCCTCCAGACTTCACCTTCTCCTTCTACTTATTCTGCTTCTTCTGATTCACCCTCCAGACTTCACCTTCTCCTTCTCCTTCTTCTGCTATTTCTGATTCACACTCCAGACTTCACCTTCTCCTTCTCCTTCTTCTGCTTCTTCTGATTCACCCTCCAGACTTCACCTTCTCCTTCTCCTTCTTCTGCTTCTTCTGATTCACCCTCCAGACTTCACCTTCTCCTTCTCCTTCTTCTACTTGTTCTGATTCACCCTCCAGACTTCACCTTCTCCTTCTCCTTCTTCTGCTTCTTCTGATTCACCCTCCTGACTTCACCTTCTCCTTCTCCTTCTTCTACATCTTCTGATTCACCCTCCTGACTTCACCTTCTCCTTCTCCTTCTTCTACTTCTTCTGCTTCAACCTCCAGACTTCAACTTCTCCTTCTCCTTCTTCTACTTCTTCTGATTCACCCTCCAGACTTCACCTTCTCCTTCTCCTTCTTCTACTTCTTCTGATTCACCCTCCAGACTTCACCTTCTCCTTCTCCTTCTTCTACTTCTTCTGATTCACCCTCCAGACTTCACCTTCTCCTTCTCCTTCTTCTGCTTCTTCTGATTCACCCTCCAGACTTCACCTTCTCCTTCTCCTTATTCTGCTTCTTCTGAATCACCCTCCAGACTTCACCTTCTCCTTCTCCTTCTTCTGCTTCTTCTGATTCACCCTCCAGACTTCACCTTCTCCTTCTCCTTTTTCTGCTTCTTCTGATTCACCCTCCAGACTTCACCTTCAACTTCTCCTTCTTCTACTTCTTCTGATTCACCCTCCAGACTTCACCTTCTCCATCTCCTTCTTCTGCTTCTTCTGATTCACCCTCCAGACTTCACCTTCTCCTTCTCCTTCGTCTACATCTTCTGATTCACCCTCCAGACTTCACCTTCTCCTTCTCCTTCTTCTGCTTCTTCTGATTCACCCTCCAGACTTCACCTTCTCCTTCTCCTTCTTCTACTTCTTCTGATTCACCCTCCAGACTTCACCTTCTCCTTCTCCTTCTTCTGATTCTTCTGATTCACCCTCCAGACTTCACCTTCTCCTTCTCCTTCTTCTGCTTCTTCTGATTCACCCTCCTGACTTCACCTTCTCCTTCTCCTTCTTCTACATCTTCTGATTCACCCTCCTGACTTCACCTTCTCCTTCTCCTTCTTCTACTTCTTCTGCTTCCCCCTCCAGACTTCACCTTCTCCTTCTCCTTCTTCTACTTCTTCTGATTCACCCTCCAGACTTCACCTTCTCCTTCTCCTTCTTCTACTTCTTCTGATTCACCCTCCAGACTTCACCTTCTCCTTCTCCTTCTTCTGCTTCTTCAGATTCACCCTCCAGACTTCACCTTCTCCTTCTCCTTCTTCTACTTCTTCTGCTTCCCCCTCCAGACTTCACCTTCTCCTTCTCCTTCTTCTACTTCTTCTGATTCACCCTCCAGACTTCACCTTCTCCTTCTCCTTCTTCTACTTCTTCTGATTCACCCTCCAGACTTCACCTTCTCCTTCTCCTTCTTCTGCTTCTTCAGATTCACCCTCCAGACATCACCTTCTCCTTCTCCTTATTCTGCTTCTTCTGAATCACCCTCCAGACTTCACCTTCTCCTTCTCCTTCTTCTGCTTCTTCTGATTCACCCTCCAGACTTCACCTTCTCCTTCTCCTTCTTCTGCTTCTTCTGATTCACCCTCCAGACTTCACCTTCTCCTTCTCCTTCTTCTACTTCTTCTGATTCACCCTCCAGACTTCACCTTCTCCATCTCCTTCTTCTGCTTCTTCTGATTCACCCTCCAGACTTCACCTTCTCCTTCTCCTTCGTCTACTTCTTCTGATTCACCCTCCAGACTACACCTTCTCCTTCTCCTTCTTCTACTTCTTCTGATTCACCCTCCAGACTTCACCTTCTCCTTCTCCTTCTTCTGTTTCTTCTGATTCACCCTCCAGACTTCACCTTCTCCTTCTCCTTCTTCTACTACTTCTGATTCACCCTCCAGACTTCACCTTCACCTTCTCCTTCTTCTACTTCTTCTGATTCACCCTCCAGACTTCATCTTCTCCTTCTCCTTCTTCTGCTTCTTCTGATTCACCCTCCAGACTTCACCTTCTCCTTCTCCTTCTTCTGCTTCTTCTGATTCACCCTCCAGACTTCACCTTCTCCTTCTCCTTCTTCTACTTCTTCTGATTCACCCTCCAGACTTCACCTTCTCCTTCTCCTTCTTCTACTTCTTCTGATTCACCCTCCAGTCTTCACCTTCTCCTTCTCCTTCTTCTGTTTCTTCTGCTTCACCCTCCAGACTTCACCTTCTCCTTCTCTTTCTTCTGCTTCTTCTGATTCACCCTCCAGACTTCACCTTCTCCTTCTCCTTCTTCTGATTCTTCTGATTCACCCTCCAGACTTCACCTTCCCCTTCTCCTTCTTCTGCTTCTTCTGATTCACCCTCCTGACTTCACCTTCTCCTTCTCCTTCTTCTACTTCTTCTGATTCACCCTCCTGACTTCAGCTTCTCCTTCTCCTTCTTCTACTTCTTCTGCTTCACCCTCCAGACTTCACCTTCTCCTTCTCCTTCTTCTACTTCTTCTGATTCACCCTCCAGACTTCACCTTCTCCTTCTCCTTATTCTGCTTCTTCTGATTCACCCTCCAGACTTCACCTTCTCCTTCTCCTTATTCTGCTTCTTCTGATTCACCCTCCAGACTTCACCTTCTCCTTCTCCTTCCTTTGCTTCTTCTGATTCACCCTCCAGACTTCACCTTCTCCTTCTCCTTCTTCTGATTCTTCTGATTCACCCTCCAGACTTCACCTTCTCCTTCTCCATCTTCTGCTTCTTCTGATTCACCCTCCTGACTTCACCTTCTCCTTCTCCTTCTTCTACTTCTTCTGATTCACCCTCCTGACTTCACCTTCTCCTTCTCCATCTTCTACTTCTTCTGCTTCACCCTCCAGACTTCACCTTCTCCTCCTCCTTCTTCTGTTTCTTCTGATTCACCCTCCAGACTTCATCTTCTCCTTCTCCTTCTTCTACTTCTTCTGATTCACCCTCCAGACTTCACCTTCTCCTTCTCCTTCTTCTACTTCTTCTGATTCACCCTCCAGACTTCATCTTCTCCTTCTCCTTCTTCTGCTTCTTCTGATTCACCCTCCAGACTTCACCTTCTCCTTCTCCTTCTTCTGCTTCTTCTGATTCACCCTCCAGACTTCAACTTCTCCTTCTCCTTCTTCTACTTCTTCTGATTCACCCTCCAGACTTCACCTTCTCCTTCTTCTTCTTCTACTTCTTCCGATTCACCCTCCAGACTTCATCTTCTCCTTCTCCTTCTTCTGCTTCTTCTGATTCACCCTCCAGACTTCACCTTCTCCTTCTCCTTCTTCTGCTTCTTCTGATTCACCCTCCAGACTTCACCTTCTCCTTCTCCTTCTTCTACTTCTTCTGATTCACCCTCCAGACTTCACCTTCTCCTTCTCCTTCTTCTACTTCTTCTGATTCACCCTCCAGTCTTCACCTTCTCCTTCTCCTTCTTCTGTTTCTTCTGCTTCACCCTCCAGACTTCACCTTCTCCTTCTCTTTCTTCTGCTTCTTCTGATTCACCCTCCAGACTTCACCTTCTCCTTCTCCTTCTTCTGATTCTTCTGATTCACCCTCCAGACTTCACCTTTTCCTTCTCCTTCTTCTGCTTCTTCTGATTCACCCTCCTGACTTCACCTTCTCCTTCTCCTTCTTCTACTTCTTCTGATTCACCCTCCTGACTTCACCTTCTCCTTCTCCTTCTTCTACTTCTTCTGCTTCACCCTCCAGACTTCACCTTCTCCTTCTCCTTCTTCTGCTTCTTCTGATTCACCCTCCAGACTTCACCTTCTCCTTCTCCTTCTTCTGCTTCTTCTGATTCACCCTCCAGACTTCACCTTCTCCTTCTCCTTATTCTGCTTCTTCTGATTCACACTCCAGACTTCACCTTCTCCTTCTCCTTATTCTGCTTCTTCTGATTCACCCTCCAGACTTCACCTTCTCCTTCTCCTTCCTCTGCTTCTTCTGATTCACCCTCCAGACTTCACCTTCTCCTTCTCCTTCTTCTGATTCTTCTGATTCACCCTCCAGACTTCACCTTCTCCTTCTCCATCTTCTGCTTCTTCTGATTCACCCTCCTGACTTCACCTTCTCCTTCTCCTTCTCCTACTTCTTCTGATTCACCCTCCTGACTTCACCTTCTCCTTCTCCATCTTCTACTTCTTCTGCTTCACCCTCCAGACTTCAACTTCTCCTTCTCCTTCTTCTACTTCTTCTGATTCACCCTCCAGACTTCACCTTCTCCTTCTCCTTCTTCTGCTTCTTCTGATTCACCCTCCAGACTTCACCTTCTCCTTCTCCTTCTTCTGCTTCTTCTGATTCACCCTCCAGACTTCACCTTCTCCTTCTGCTTCTTCTACTTCATCTGATTCACCCTCCAGACTTCACCTTCTCCTTCTCCTTCTTCTGCTTCTTCTGATTCACCCTCCAGACTTCACCTTCTCCTTCTCCTTCGTCTACTTCTTCTGATTCACCCTCCAGACTACACCTTCTCCTTCTCCTTCTTCTACTTCTTCTGATTCACCCTCCAGACTTCACCTTCTCCTTCTCCTTCTTCTGTTTCTTCTGATTCACCCTCCAGACTTCATCTTCTCCTTCTCCTTCTTCTACTTCTTCTGATTCACCCTCCAGACTTCACCTTCTCCTTCTCCTTATTCTGCTTCTTCTGATTCACCCTCCAGACTTCACCTTCTCCTTCTCCTTATTCTGCTTCTTCTGATTCACCCTCCAGACTTCACCTTCTCCTTCTCCTTCCTTTGCTTCTTCTGATTCACCCTCCAGACTTCACCTTCTCCTTCTCCTTCTTCTGATTCTTCTGATTCACCCTCCAGACTTCACCTTCTCCTTCTCCATCTTCTGCTTCTTCTGATTCACCCTCCTGACTTCACCTTCTCCTTCTCCTTCTTCTACTTCTTCTGATTCACCCTCCTGACTTCACCTTCTCCTTCTCCATCTTCTACTTCTTCTGCTTCACCCTCCAGACTTCACCTTCTCCTCCTCCTTCTTCTGTTTCTTCTGATTCACCCTCCAGACTTCATCTTCTCCTTCTCCTTCTTCTACTTCTTCTGATTCACCCTCCAGACTTCACCTTCTCCTTCTCCTTCTTCTACTTCTTCTGATTCACCCTCCAGACTTCATCTTCTCCTTCTCCTTCTTCTGCTTCTTCTGATTCACCCTCCAGAATTAACCTTCTCCTTCTCCTTCTTCTGCTTCTTCTGATTCACCCTCCAGACTTCAACTTCTCCTTCTCCTTCTTCTACTTCTTCTGATTCACCCTCCAGACTTCACCTTCTCCTTCTTCTTCTTCTACTTCTTCCGATTCACCCTCCAGACTTCATCTTCTCCTTCTCCTTCTTCTGCTTCTTCTGATTCACCCTCCAGACTTCACCTTCTCCTTCTCCTTCTTCTGCTTCTTCTGATTCACCCTCCAGACTTCACCTTCTCCTTCTCCTTCTTCTACTTCTTCTGATTCACCCTCCAGACTTCACCTTCTCCTTCTCCTTCTTCTACTTCTTCTGATTCACCCTCCAGTCTTCACCTTCTCCTTCTCCTTCTTCTGTTTCTTCTGCTTCACCCTCCAGACTTCACCTTCTCCTTCTCTTTCTTCTGCTTCTTCTGATTCACCCTCCAGACTTCACCTTCTCCTTCTCCTTCTTCTGATTCTTCTGATTCACCCTCCAGACTTCACCTTCTCCTTCTCCTTCTTCTGCTTCTTCTGATTCACCCTCCTGACTTCACCTTCTCCTTCTCCTTCTTCTACTTCTTCTGATTCACTCTCCTGACTTCACCTTCTCCTTCTCCTTCTTCTACTTCTTCTGCTTCACCCTCCAGACTTCACCTTCTCCTTCTCCTTCTTCTGCTTCTTCTGATTCACCCTCCAGACTTCACCTTCTCCTTCTCCTTCTTCTGCTTCTTCTGATTCACCCTCCAGACTTCACCTTCTCCTTCTCCTTATTCTGCTTCTTCTGATTCACACTCCAGACTTCACCTTCTCCTTCTCCTTATTCTGCTTCTTCTGATTCACCCTCCAGACTTCACCTTCTCCTTCTCCTTCCTCTGCTTCTTCTGATTCACCCTCCAGACTTCACCTTCTCCTTCTCCTTCTTCTGATTCTTCTGATTCACCCTCCAGACTTCACCTTCTCCTTCTCCATCTTCTGCTTCTTCTGATTCACCCTCCTGACTTCACCTTCTCCTTCTCCTTCTTCTACTTCTTCTGATTCACCCTCCTGACTTCACCTTCTCCTTCTCCATCTTCTACTTCTTCTGCTTCACCCTCCAGACTTCAACTTCTCCTTCTCCTTCTTCTACTTCTTCTGATTCACCCTCCAGACTTCACCTTCTCCTTCTCCTTCTTCTGCATCTTCTGATTCACCCTCCAGACTTCACCTTCTCCTTCTCCTTCTTCTGCTTCTTCTGATTCACCCTCCAGACTTCACCTTCTCCTTCTCCTTCTTCTACTTCATCTGATTCACCCTCCAGACTTCACCTTCTCCTTCTCCTTCTTCTGCTTCTTCTGATTCACCCTCCAGACTTCACCTTCTCCTTCTCCTTCGTCTACTTCTTCTGATTCACCCTCCAGACTACACCTTCTCCTTCTCCTTCTTCTACTTCTTCTGATTCACCCTCCAGACTTCACCTTCTCCTTCTCCTTCTTCTGTTTCTTCTGATTCACCCTCCAGACTTCATCTTCTCCTTCTCCTTCTTCTACTTCTTCTGATTCACCCTCCAGACTTCACCTTTTCCTTCTCCTTCTTCTACTTCTTCTGATTCACCCTCCAGACTTCATCTTCTCCTTCTCCTTCTTCTGCTTCTTCTGATTCACCCTCCAGACTTCACCTTCTCCTTCTCCTTCTTCTGCTTCTTCTGATTCACCCTCCAGACTTCAACTTCTCCTTCTCCTTCTTCTACTTCTTCTGATACACCCTCCAGACTTCACCTTCTCCTTCTCCTTCTTCTACTTCTTCTGATTCACCCTCCAGTCTTCACCTTCTCCTTCTCCTTCTTCTGTTTCTTCTGCTTCACCCTCCAGACTTCACCTTCTCCTTCTCTTTCTTCTGCTTCTTCTGATTCACCCTCCAGACTTCACCTTCTCCTTCTCCTTCTTCTGATTCTTCTGATTCACCCTCCAGACTTCACCTTCTCCTTCTCCTTCTTCTGCTTCTTCTGATTCACCCTCCTGACTTCACCTTCTCCTTCTCCTTCTTCTACTTCTTCTGATTCACCCTCCTGACTTCACCTTCTCCTTCTCCTTCTTCTACTTCTTCTGCTTCACCCTCCAGACTTCACCTTCTCCTTCTCCTTCTTCTACTTCTTCTGATTCAACCTCCAGACTTCACCTTCTCCTTCTCCTTCTTCTGCTTCTTCTGATTCACCCTCCAGACTTCACCTTCTCATTCTCCTTCTTCTGCTTCTTCTGCTGCGCCCTCCAGACTTCACCTTCTCCTTCTCCTTCTTCTGCTTCTTCTGCTTCACCGTCCTGACGTCACCTTCTCCTTCTCCTTCTTCTACTTCTTCTGCTACACCCCCCTGACTTCACCTGCTCCTTCTCCTTCTTCTGCTTCATCTGATTCACCCTCCAGACTTCACCTTCTCCTTCTCCTTCTTCTGCTTCTTCTGATTCACCCTCCAGACTTCACCTTCTCCTTCTCCTTCTTCTGCTTCTTCTGATTCACCCTCCAGACCTCACCTTCTCCTTCTCCTTCTTCTACTTCTTCTGATTCACCCTCCAGACTTCATCTTCTCCTTCTCCTTCTTCTGCTTCTTCTGATTCACCCTCCAGTCTTCACCTTCTCCTTCTCCTTCTTCTGCTTCTTCTGATTCACCCTCCAGACTTCACCTTCTCCTTCTCCTTCTTCTGATTCTTCTGATTCACCCTCCAGACTTCACCTTTTCCTTCTCCTTCTTCTGCTTCTTCTGATTCACCCTCCTGACTTCACCTTCTCCTTCTCCTTCTTCTACTTCTTCTGATTCACCCTCCTGACTTCACCTTCTCCTTCTCCTTCTTCTACTTCTTCTGCTTCACCCTCCAGACTTCACCTTCTCCTTCTCCTTCTTCTGCTTCTTCTGATTCACCCTCCAGACTTCACCTTCTCCTTCTCCTTCTTCTGCTTCTTCTGATTCACCCTCCAGACTTCACCTTCTCCTTCTCCTTATTCTGCTTCTTCTGATTCACACTCCAGACTTCACCTTCTCCTTCTCCTTATTCTGCTTCTTCTGATTCACCCTCCAGACTTCACCTTCTCCTTCTCCTTCCTCTGCTTCTTCTGATTCACCCTCCAGACTTCACCTTCTCCTTCTCCTTCTTCTGATTCTTCTGATTCACCCTCCAGACTTCACCTTCTCCTTCTCCATCTTCTGCTTCTTCTGATTCACCCTCCTGACTTCACCTTCTCCTTCTCCTTCTCCTACTTCTTCTGATTCACCCTCCTGACTTCACCTTCTCCTTCTCCATCTTCTACTTCTTCTGCTTCACCCTCCAGACTTCAACTTCTCCTTCTCCTTCTTCTACTTCTTCTGATTCACCCTCCAGACTTCACCTTCTCCTTCTCCTTCTTCTGCTTCTTCTGATTCACCCTCCAGACTTCACCTTCTCCTTCTCCTTCTTCTGCTTCTTCTGATTCACCCTCCAGACTTCACCTTCTCCTTCTGCTTCTTCTACTTCATCTGATTCACCCTCCAGACTTCACCTTCTCCTTCTCCTTCTTCTGCTTCTTCTGATTCACCCTCCAGACTTCACCTTCTCCTTCTCCTTCGTCTACTTCTTCTGATTCACCCTCCAGACTACACCTTCTCCTTCTCCTTCTTCTACTTCTTCTGATTCACCCTCCAGACTTCACCTTCTCCTTCTCCTTCTTCTGTTTCTTCTGATTCACCCTCCAGACTTCATCTTCTCCTTCTCCTTCTTCTACTTCTTCTGATTCACCCTCCAGACTTCACCTTCTCCTTCTCCTTATTCTGCTTCTTCTGATTCACCCTCCAGACTTCACCTTCTCCTTCTCCTTATTCTGCTTCTTCTGATTCACCCTCCAGACTTCACCTTCTCCTTCTCCTTCCTTTGCTTCTTCTGATTCACCCTCCAGACTTCACCTTCTCCTTCTCCTTCTTCTGATTCTTCTGATTCACCCTCCAGACTTCACCTTCTCCTTCTCCATCTTCTGCTTCTTCTGATTCACCCTCCTGACTTCACCTTCTCCTTCTCCTTCTTCTACTTCTTCTGATTCACCCTCCTGACTTCACCTTCTCCTTCTCCATCTTCTACTTCTTCTGCTTCACCCTCCAGACTTCACCTTCTCCTCCTCCTTCTTCTGTTTCTTCTGATTCACCCTCCAGACTTCATCTTCTCCTTCTCCTTCTTCTACTTCTTCTGATTCACCCTCCAGACTTCACCTTCTCCTTCTCCTTCTTCTACTTCTTCTGATTCACCCTCCAGACTTCATCTTCTCCTTCTCCTTCTTCTGCTTCTTCTGATTCACCCTCCAGAATTAACCTTCTCCTTCTCCTTCTTCTGCTTCTTCTGATTCACCCTCCAGACTTCAACTTCTCCTTCTCCTTCTTCTACTTCTTCTGATTCACCCTCCAGACTTCACCTTCTCCTTCTTCTTCTTCTACTTCTTCCGATTCACCCTCCAGACTTCATCTTCTCCTTCTCCTTCTTCTGCTTCTTCTGATTCACCCTCCAGACTTCACCTTCTCCTTCTCCTTCTTCTGCTTCTTCTGATTCACCCTCCAGACTTCACCTTCTCCTTCTCCTTCTTCTACTTCTTCTGATTCACCCTCCAGACTTCACCTTCTCCTTCTCCTTCTTCTACTTCTTCTGATTCACCCTCCAGTCTTCACCTTCTCCTTCTCCTTCTTCTGTTTCTTCTGCTTCACCCTCCAGACTTCACCTTCTCCTTCTCTTTCTTCTGCTTCTTCTGATTCACCCTCCAGACTTCACCTTCTCCTTCTCCTTCTTCTGATTCTTCTGATTCACCCTCCAGACTTCACCTTCTCCTTCTCCTTCTTCTGCTTCTTCTGATTCACCCTCCTGACTTCACCTTCTCCTTCTCCTTCTTCTACTTCTTCTGATTCACTCTCCTGACTTCACCTTCTCCTTCTCCTTCTTCTACTTCTTCTGCTTCACCCTCCAGACTTCACCTTCTCCTTCTCCTTCTTCTGCTTCTTCTGATTCACCCTCCAGACTTCACCTTCTCCTTCTCCTTCTTCTGCTTCTTCTGATTCACCCTCCAGACTTCACCTTCTCCTTCTCCTTATTCTGCTTCTTCTGATTCACACTCCAGACTTCACCTTCTCCTTCTCCTTATTCTGCTTCTTCTGATTCACCCTCCAGACTTCACCTTCTCCTTCTCCTTCCTCTGCTTCTTCTGATTCACCCTCCAGACTTCACCTTCTCCTTCTCCTTCTTCTGATTCTTCTGATTCACCCTCCAGACTTCACCTTCTCCTTCTCCATCTTCTGCTTCTTCTGATTCACCCTCCTGACTTCACCTTCTCCTTCTCCTTCTTCTACTTCTTCTGATTCACCCTCCTGACTTCACCTTCTCCTTCTCCATCTTCTACTTCTTCTGCTTCACCCTCCAGACTTCAACTTCTCCTTCTCCTTCTTCTACTTCTTCTGATTCACCCTCCAGACTTCACCTTCTCCTTCTCCTTCTTCTGCTTCTTCTGATTCACCCTCCAGACTTCACCTTCTCCTTCTCCTTCTTCTGCTTCTTCTGATTCACCCTCCAGACTTCACCTTCTCCTTCTCCTTCTTCTACTTCATCTGATTCACCCTCCAGACTTCACCTTCTCCTTCTCCTTCTTCTGCTTCTTCTGATTCACCCTCCAGACTTCACCTTCTCCTTCTCCTTCGTCTACTTCTTCTGATTCACCCTCCAGACTACACCTTCTCCTTCTCCTTCTTCTACTTCTTCTGATTCACCCTCCAGACTTCACCTTCTCCTTCTCCTTCTTCTGTTTCTTCTGATTCACCCTCCAGACTTCATCTTCTCCTTCTCCTTCTTCTACTTCTTCTGATTCACCCTCCAGACTTCACCTTTTCCTTCTCCTTCTTCTACTTCTTCTGATTCACCCTCCAGACTTCATCTTCTCCTTCTCCTTCTTCTGCTTCTTCTGATTCACCCTCCAGACTTCACCTTCTCCTTCTCCTTCTTCTGCTTCTTCTGATTCACCCTCCAGACTTCAACTTCTCCTTCTCCTTCTTCTACTTCTTCTGATACACCCTCCAGACTTCACCTTCTCCTTCTCCTTCTTCTACTTCTTCTGATTCACCCTCCAGTCTTCACCTTCTCCTTCTCCTTCTTCTGTTTCTTCTGCTTCACCCTCCAGACTTCACCTTCTCCTTCTCTTTCTTCTGCTTCTTCTGATTCACCCTCCAGACTTCACCTTCTCCTTCTCCTTCTTCTGATTCTTCTGATTCACCCTCCAGACTTCACCTTCTCCTTCTCCTTCTTCTGCTTCTTCTGATTCACCCTCCTGACTTCACCTTCTCCTTCTCCTTCTTCTACTTCTTCTGATTCACCCTCCTGACTTCACCTTCTCCTTCTCCTTCTTCTACTTCTTCTGCTTCACCCTCCAGACTTCACCTTCTCCTTCTCCTTCTTCTACTTCTTCTGATTCAACCTCCAGACTTCACCTTCTCCTTCTCCTTCTTCTGCTTCTTCTGATTCACCCTCCAGACTTCACCTTCTCATTCTCCTTCTTCTGCTTCTTCTGCTGCGCCCTCCAGACTTCACCTTCTCCTTCTCCTTCTTCTGCTTCTTCTGCTTCACCGTCCTGACGTCACCTTCTCCTTCTCCTTCTTCTACTTCTTCTGCTACACCCCCCTGACTTCACCTGCTCCTTCTCCTTCTTCTGCTTCATCTGATTCACCCTCCAGACTTCACCTTCTCCTTCTCCTTCTTCTGCTTCTTCTGATTCACCCTCCAGACTTCACCTTCTCCTTCTCCTTCTTCTGCTTCTTCTGATTCACCCTCCAGACCTCACCTTCTCCTTCTCCTTCTTCTACTTCTTCTGATTCACCCTCCAGACTTCATCTTCTCCTTCTCCTTCTTCTGCTTCTTCTGATTCACCCTCCAGTCTTCACCTTCTCCTTCTCCTTCTTCTGCTTCTTCTGATTCACCCTCCAGACTTCACCTTCTCTTCTCCTTCTTCTACTTCTTCTGATTCACCCTCCAGACTTCACCTTCTCCTTCTCCTTCTTCTACTTCTTCTGATTCACCCTCCAGTCTTCACCTTCTCCTTCTTCTGTTTCTTCTGCTTCACCCTCCAGACTTCACCTTCTCCTTCTCTTTCTTCTGCTTCTTCTGCTTCACCCTCCAGACTTCACCTTCTCCTTCTCCTTCTTCTGATTCTTCTGATTCACCCTCCAGACTTCACCTTCTCTATCTCCTTCTTCTGCTTCTTCTGATTCACCCTCCTGACTTCACCTTCTCCTTCTCCTTCTTCTACTTCTTCTGATTCACCCTCCTGACTTCACCTTCTCCTTCTCCTTCTTCTACTTCTTCTGCTTCACCCTCCAGACTTCAACTTCTCCTTCTCCTTCTTCTACTTCTTCTGATTCACCCTCCAGACTTCACCTTCTCCTTCTCCTTCGTCTACTTCTTCTGATTCACCCTCCAGACTACACCTTCTCCTTCTCCTTCTTCTACTTCTTCTGATTCACCCTCCAGACTTCACCTTCTCCTTCTCCTTCTTCTGTTTCTTCTGATTCACCCTCCAGACTTCATCTTCTCCTTCTCCTTCTTCTACTTCTTCTGATTCACCCTCCAGACTTCACCTTCTCCTTCTCCTTCTTCTACTTCTTCTGATTCACCCTCCAGACTTCATCTTCTCCTTCTCCTTCTTCTGCTTCTTCTGATTCACCCTCCAGACTTCACCTTCTCCTTCTCCTTCTTCTGCTTCTTCTGATTCACCCTCCAGACTTCAACTTCTCCTTCTCCTTCTTCTACTTCTTCTGATTCACCCTCCAGACTTCACCTTCTCCTTCTCCTTCTTCTACTTCTTCTGATTCACCCTCCAGTCTTCACCTTCTCCTTCTCCTTCTTCTGTTTCTTCTGCTTCACCCTCCAGACTTCACCTTCTCCTTCTCTTTCTTCTGCTTCTTCTGATTCACCCTCCAGACTTCACCTTCTCCTTCTCCTTCTTCTGATTCTTCTGATTCACCCTCCAGACTTCACCTTCTCCTTCTCCTTCTTCTGCTTCTTCTGATTCACCCTCCTGACTTCACCTTCTCCTTCTCCCTCTTCTACTTCTTCTGATTCACCCTCCTGACTTCACCTTCTCCTTCTCCTTCTTCTACTTCTTCTGATTCACCCTCCAGACTTCACCTTCTCCTTCTCCTTCTTCTACTTCTTCTGATTCAACCTCCAGACTTCACCTTCTCCTTCTCCTTCTTCTGCTTCTTCTGATTCACCCTCCAGACTTCACCTTCTCATTCTCCTTCTTCTGCTTCTTCTGCTGCGCCCTCCAGACTTCACCTTCTCCTTCTCCTTCTTCTGCTTCTTCTGCTTCACACTCCAGACTTCACCTTCTCCTTCTCCTTCTTCTGCTTCTTCTGCTGCGCCCTCCAGGCTTCACCTTCTCCTTCTCCTTCTTCTGCTTCTTCTGCTTCACCGTCCTGACTTCACCTTCTCCTTCTCCTTCTTCTACTTCTTCTGCTACACCCCCCTGACTTCACCTGCTCCTTCTCCTTCTTCTGCTTCTTCTGATTCACCCTCCAGACTTCACCTTCTCCTTCTCCTTCTTCTGCTTCTTCTGATTCACCCTCCAGACTTCACCTTCTCCTTCTCCTTCTTCTGCTTCTTCTGATTCACCCTCCAGACCTCACCTTCTCCTTCTCCTTCTTCTACTTCTTCTGATTCACCCTCCAGACTTCATCTTCTCCTTCTCCTTCTTCTGCTTCTTCTGATTCACCCTCCAGTCTTCACCTTCTCCTTCTCCTTCTTCTGCTTCTTCTGATTCACCCTCCAGACTTCACCTTCTCCTTCTCCTTCTTCTACTTCTTCTGATTCACCCTCCAGACTTCACCTTCTCCTTCTCCTTCTTCTACTTCTTCTGATTCACCCTCCAGTCTTCACCTTCTCCTTCTTCTGTTTCTTCTGCTTCACCCTCCAGACTTCACCTTCTCCTTCTCTTTCTTCTGCTTCTTCTGCTTCACCCTCCAGACTTCACCTTCTCCTTCTCCTTCTTCTGATTCTTCTGATTCACCCTCCAGACTTCACCTTCTCTATCTCCTTCTTCTGCTTCTTCTGATTCACCCTCCTGACTTCACCTTCTCCTTCTCCTTCTTCTACTTCTTCTGATTCACCCTCCTGACTTCACCTTCTCCTTCTCCTTCTTCTACTTCTTCTGCTTCACCCTCCAGACTTCAACTTCTCCTTCTCCTTCTTCTACTTCTTCTGATTCACCCTCCAGACTTCACCTTCTCCTTCTTCTGCTTCTTCTGATTCACCCTCCAGACTTTACCTTCTCCTTCTCCTTCTTCTGCTTCTTCTGATTCACCCTCCAGACTTCATCTTCTCCTTCTCCTTCTTCTACTTCTTCTGATTCACCCTCCAGACTTCACCTTCTCCTTCTCCTTCTTCTACTTCTTCTGATTCACCCTCCAGACTTCATCTTCTCCTTCTCCTTCTTCTGCTTCTTCTGATTCACCCTCCAGACTTCACCTTCTCCTTCTCCTTCTTCTGCTTCTTCTGATTCACCCTCCAGACTTCAACTTCTCCTTCTCCTTCTTCTACTTCTTCTGATTCACCCTCCAGACTTCACCTTCTCCTTCTCCTTCTTCTACTTCTTCCGATTCACCCTCCAGACTTCATCTTCTCCTTCTCCTTCTTCTGCTTCTTCTGATTCACCCTCCAGACTTCACCTTCTCCTTCTCCTTCTTCTGCTTCTTCTGATTCACCCTCCAGACTTCACCTTCTCCTTCTCCTTCTTCTACTTCTTCTGATTCACCCTCCAGACTTCACCTTCTCCTTCTCCTTCTTCTACTTCTTCTGATTCACCCTCCAGTCTTCACCTTCTCCTTCTCCTTCTTTTGTTTCTTCTGCTTCACCCTCCAGACTTCACCTTCTCCTTCACTTTCTTCTGCTTCTTCTGATTCACCCTCCAGACTTCACCTTCTCCTTCTCCTTCTTCTGATTCTTCTGATTCACCCTCCAGACTTCACCTTCTCCTTCTCCTTCTTCTGCTTCTTCTGATTCACCCTCCTGACTTCACCTTCTCCTTCTCCTTCTTCTACTTCTTCTGATTCACCCTCCAGACTTCACCTTCTCCTTCTCCTTCTTCTCCTTCTTCTGCTTCACCCTCCAGACTTCACCTTCTCCTTCTCCTTCTTCTGCTTCTTCTGATTCACCCTCCAGACTTCACCTTCTCCTTCTCCTTCTTCTGCTTCTTCTGATTCACCCTCCAGACTTCACCTTCTCCTTCTCCTTATTCTGCTTCTTCTGATTCACCCTCCAGACTTCACCTTCTCCTTCTCCTTATTCTGCTTCTTCTGATTCACCCTCCAGACTTCACCTTCTCCTTCTCCTTCCTCTGCTTCTTCTGATTCACCCTCCAGACTTCACCTTCTCCTTCTCCTTCTTCTGATTCTTCTGATTCACCCTCCAGACTTCACCTTCTCCTTCTCCATCTTCTGCTTCTTCTGATTCACCCTCCTGACTTAACCTTCTCCTTCTCCTTCTTCTACCTCTTCTGATTCACCCTCCTGACTTCACCTTCTCCTTCTCCATCTTCTACTTCTTCTGCTTCACCCTCCAGACTTCAACTTCTCCTTCTCCTTCTTCTACTTCTTCTGATTCACCCTCCAGACTTCACCTTCTCCTTCTCCTTCTTCTGCTTCTTCTGATTCACCCTCCAGACTTCCCCTTCTCCTTCTCCTTCTTCTGCTTCTTCTGATTCACCCTCCAGACTTCACCTTCTCCTTCTCCTTCTTCTACTTCATCTGATTCACCCTCCAGACTTCACCTTCTCCTTCTCCTTCTTCTGCTTCTTCTGATTCACCCTCCAGACTTCACCTTCTCCTTCTCCTTCGTCTACTTCTTCTGATTCACCCTCCAGACTACACCTTCTCCTTCTCCTTCTTCTACTTCTTCTGATTCACCCTCCAGACTTCACCTTCTCCTTCTCCTTCTTCTGTTTCTTCTGATTCACCCTCCAGACTTCATCTTCTCCTTCTCCTTCTTCTACTTCTTCTGATTCACCCTCCAGACTTCACCTTCTCCTTCTCCTTCTTCTACTTCTTCTGATTCACCCTCCAGACTTCATCTTCTCCTTCTCCTTCTTCTGCTTCTTCTGATTCACCCTCCAGACTTCACCTTCTCCTTCTCCTTCTTCTGCTTCTTCTGATTCACCCTCCAGACTTCACCTTCTCCTTCTCCTTCTTCTACTTCTTCTGATTCACCCTCCAGACTTCACCTTCTCCTTCTCCTTCTTCTACTTCTTCTGATTCACCCTCCAGTCTTCACCTTCTCCTTCTCCTTCTTCTGTTTCTTCTGCTTCACCCTCCAGACTTCACCTTCTCCTTCTCTTTCTTCTGCTTCTTCTGCTTCACCCTCCAGACTTCACCTTCTCCTTCTCCTTCTTCTGATTCTTCTGATTCACCCTCCAGACTTCACCTTCTCTATCTCCTTCTTCTGCTTCTTCTGATTCACCCTCCTGACTTCACCTTCTCCTTCTCCTTCTTCTACTTCTTCTGATTCACCATCCTGACTTCACCTTCTCCTTCTCCTTCTTCTACTTCTTCTGCTTCACCCTCCAGACTTCACCTTCTCCTTCTCCTTCTTCTACTTCTTCTGATTCACCCTCCAGACTTCACCTTCTCCTTCTCCTTCTTCTGCTTCTTCTGATTCACCCTCCAGACTTAACCATCTCCTTCTCCTTATTGTGCTTCTTCTGATTCACCCTCCAGACTTCACCTTCTCCTTCTCCTTCTTCTGCTTCTTCTGATTCACCCTCCAGACTTCACCTTCTCCTTCTCCTTCTTCTGCTTCTTCTGATTCACCCTCCAGACTTCACCTTCTCCTTCTCCTTCTTCTAATTCTTCTGATTCACCCTCCAGACTTCACCTTCTCCTTCTCCTTCTTCTGCTTCTTCTGATTCACCCTCCTGACTTCACCTTCTCCTTCTCCTTCTTCTACATCTTCTGCTTCACCCTCCAGACTTCAACTTCTCCTTCTCCTTCTTCTACTTCTTCTGATTCACCCTCCAGACTTCACCTTCTCCTTCTCCTTCTTCTGCTTCTTCTGATTCACCCTCCAGACTTCACCTTCTCCTTCTCCTTCTTCTGCTTCTTCCGATTCACCCTCCAGACTTCACCTTCTCCTTCTCCTTCTTCTACTTCATCTGATTCACCCTCCAGACTTCACCTTATCCTTCTCCTTCTTCTGCTTCTTCTGATTCACCCTCCAGACTTCACCTTCTCCTTCTCCTTCGTCTACTTCTTCTGATTCACCCTCCAGACTACACCTTCTCCTTCTCCTTCTTCTACTTCTTCTGATTCACCCTCCAGACTTCACCTTCTCCTTCTCCTTCTTCTGTTTCTTCTGATTCACCCTCCAGACTTCATGTTCTCCTTCTCCTTCTTCTACTTCTTCTGATTCACCCTCCAGACTTCACCTTCTCCTTCTCCTTCTTCTACTTCTTCTGATTCACCCTCCAGACTTCATGTTCTCCTTCTCCTTCTTCTGCTTCTTCTGATTCACCCTCCAGACTTCACCTTCTCCTTCTCCTTCTTCTGCTTCTTCTGATTCACCCTCCAGACTTCAACTTCTCCTTCTCCTTCTTCTACTTCTTCTGATTCACCCTCCAGACTTCACCTTCTCCTTCTTCTACTTCTTCTGATTCACCCTCCAGTCTTCACCTTCTCCTTCTCCTTCTTCTGTTTCTTCTGCTTCACCCTCCAGACTTCACCTTCTCCTTCTCTTTCTTCTGCTTCTTCTGATTCACCCTCCAGACTTCACCTTCTCCTTCTCCTTCTTCTGTTTCTTCTGCTTCACCCTCCAGACTTCACCTTCTCCTTCTCTTTCTTCTGCTTCTTCTGATTCACCCTCCAGACTTCACCTTCTCCTTCTCCTTCTTCTGATTCTTCTGATTCACCCTCCAGACTTCACCTGCTCCTTCTCCTTCTTCTGCTTCTTCTGATTCACCCTCCTAACTTCACCTTCTCCTTCTCCTTCTTCTGCTTCTTCTGATTCACCCTCCTGACTTCACCTTCTCCTTCTCCTTCTTCTGCTTCTTCTGATTCACCCTCCAGACTTCACCTTCTCCTTCTCCTTCTTCTGCTTCTTCTGATTCACCCTCCAGACTTCACCTTCTCCTTCTCCTTCTTCTGCTTCTTCTGATTCACCCTCCAGACCTCACCTTCTCCTTCTCCTTCTTCTACTTCTTCTGATTCACCCTCCAGACTTCATCTTCTCCTTCTCCTTCTTCTGCTTCTTCTGATTCATCCTCCAGACTTCACCTTCTCCTTCTCCTTCTTCTGCTTCTTCTGATTCTCCCTCCAGACTTCACCTTCTCCTTCTCCTTCTTCTACTTCTTCTGATTCACCCTCCAGACTTCACCTTCTCCTTCTCCTTATTCTACTTCTTCTGATTCACCCTCCAGTCTTCACCTTCTCCTTCTCCTTCTTCTGTTTCTTCTGCCTCACCCTCCAGACTTCACCTTCTCCTTCTCTTTCTTCTGCTTCTTCTGCTTCACCCTCCAGACTTCACCTTCTCCTTCTCCTTCTTCTGATTCTTCTGATTCACCCTCCAGACTTCACCTTCTCTATCTCCTTCTTCTGCTTCTTCTGATTCACCCTCCTGACTTCACCTTCGCCTTCTCCTTCTTCTACTTCTTATGATTCACCCTCCTGACTTCACCTTCTCCTTCTCCTTCTTCTACTTCTTCTGCTTCACCCTCCAGACTTCACATTCTCCTTCTCCTTCTTCTACTTCTTCTGATTCACCCTCCAGACTTCACCTTCTCCTTCTCCTTCTTCTGCTTCTTCTGATTCATCCTCCAGACTTAACCTTCTCCTTCTCCTTATTCTGCTTCTTCTGATTCACCCTCCAGACTTCACCTTCTCCTTCTCCTTCTTCTGCTTCTTCTGATTCACCCTCCAGACTTCATCTTCTCCTTCTCCTTCTTCTGCTTCTTCTGATTCACCCTCCAGACTTCACCTTCTCCTTCTCCTTCTTCTACTTCTTCTGATTCACCCTCCAGACTTCACCTTCTCCTTCTTCTACTTCTTCTGATTCACCCTCCAGTCTTCACCTTCTCCTTCTCCTTCTTCTGTTTCTTCTGCTTCACCCTCCAGACTTCACCTTCTCCTTCTCTTTCTTCTGCTTCTTCTGATTCACCCTCCAGACTTAACCTTCTCCTTCTCCTTATTCTGCTTCTTCTGATTCACCCTCCAGACTTCACCTTCACCTTCTCCTTCTTCTACTTCTTCTGATTCACCCTCCAGTCTTCACCTTCTCCTTCTCCTTCTTCTGTTTCTTCTGCTTCACCCTCCAGACTTCACCTTCTCCTTCTCTTTCTTCTGCTTCTTCTGATTCACCCTCCAGACTTCACCTTCTCCTTCTCCTTCTTCTGATTCTTCTGATTCACCCTCCAGACTTCACCTTCTCCTTCTCCTTCTTCTGCTTCTTCTGATTCACCCTCCTGACTTCACCTTCTCCTTCTCCTTCTTCTACTTCTTCTGATTCACCCTCCAGACTTCATCTTCTCCTTCTCCTTCTTCTACTTCTTCTGATTCACCCTCCAGACTTCACCTTTTCCTTCTCCTTCTTCTACTTCTTCTGATTCACCCTCCAGACTTCATCTTCTCCTTCTCCTTCTTCTGCTTCTTCTGATTCACCCTCCAGACTTCACCTTCTCCTTCTCCTTCTTCTGCTTCTTCTGATTCACCCTCCAGACTTCAACTTCTCCTTCTCCTTCTTCTACTTCTTCTGATACACCCTCCAGACTTCACCTTCTCCTTCTCCTTCTTCTACTTCTTCTGATTCACCCTCCAGTCTTCACCTTCTCCTTCTCCTTCTTCTGTTTCTTCTGCTTCACCCTCCAGACTTCACCTTCTCCTTCTCTTTCTTCTGCTTCTTCTGATTCACCCTCCAGACTTCACCTTCTCCTTCTCCTTCTTCTGATTCTTCTGATTCACCCTCCAGACTTCACCTTCTCCTTCTCCTTCTTCTGCTTCTTCTGATTCACCCTCCTGACTTCACCTTCTCCTTCTCCTTCTTCTACTTCTTCTGATTCACCCTCCTGACTTCACCTTCTCCTTCTCCTTCTTCTACTTCTTCTGCTTCACCCTCCAGACTTCACCTTCTCCTTCTCCTTCTTCTACTTCTTCTGATTCAACCTCCAGACTTCACCTTCTCCTTCTCCTTCTTCTGCTTCTTCTGATTCACCCTCCAGACTTCACCTTCTCATTCTCCTTCTTCTGCTTCTTCTGCTGCGCCCTCCAGACTTCACCTTCTCCTTCTCCTTCTTCTGCTTCTTCTGCTTCACCGTCCTGACGTCACCTTCTCCTTCTCCTTCTTCTACTTCTTCTGCTACACCCCCCTGACTTCACCTGCTCCTTCTCCTTCTTCTGCTTCATCTGATTCACCCTCCAGACTTCACCTTCTCCTTCTCCTTCTTCTGCTTCTTCTGATTCACCCTCCAGACTTCACCTTCTCCTTCTCCTTCTTCTGCTTCTTCTGATTCACCCTCCAGACCTCACCTTCTCCTTCTCCTTCTTCTACTTCTTCTGATTCACCCTCCAGACTTCATCTTCTCCTTCTCCTTCTTCTGCTTCTTCTGATTCACCCTCCAGTCTTCACCTTCTCCTTCTCCTTCTTCTGCTTCTTCTGATTCACCCTCCAGACTTCACCTTCTCTTCTCCTTCTTCTACTTCTTCTGATTCACCCTCCAGACTTCACCTTCTCCTTCTCCTTCTTCTACTTCTTCTGATTCACCCTCCAGTCTTCACCTTCTCCTTCTTCTGTTTCTTCTGCTTCACCCTCCAGACTTCACCTTCTCCTTCTCTTTCTTCTGCTTCTTCTGCTTCACCCTCCAGACTTCACCTTCTCCTTCTCCTTCTTCTGATTCTTCTGATTCACCCTCCAGACTTCACCTTCTCTATCTCCTTCTTCTGCTTCTTCTGATTCACCCTCCTGACTTCACCTTCTCCTTCTCCTTCTTCTACTTCTTCTGATTCACCCTCCTGACTTCACCTTCTCCTTCTCCTTCTTCTACTTCTTCTGCTTCACCCTCCAGACTTCAACTTCTCCTTCTCCTTCTTCTACTTCTTCTGATTCACCCTCCAGACTTCACCTTCTCCTTCTCCTTCGTCTACTTCTTCTGATTCACCCTCCAGACTACACCTTCTCCTTCTCCTTCTTCTACTTCTTCTGATTCACCCTCCAGACTTCACCTTCTCCTTCTCCTTCTTCTGTTTCTTCTGATTCACCCTCCAGACTTCATCTTCTCCTTCTCCTTCTTCTACTTCTTCTGATTCACCCTCCAGACTTCACCTTCTCCTTCTCCTTCTTCTACTTCTTCTGATTCACCCTCCAGACTTCATCTTCTCCTTCTCCTTCTTCTGCTTCTTCTGATTCACCCTCCAGACTTCACCTTCTCCTTCTCCTTCTTCTGCTTCTTCTGATTCACCCTCCAGACTTCAACTTCTCCTTCTCCTTCTTCTACTTCTTCTGATTCACCCTCCAGACTTCACCTTCTCCTTCTCCTTCTTCTACTTCTTCTGATTCACCCTCCAGTCTTCACCTTCTCCTTCTCCTTCTTCTGTTTCTTCTGCTTCACCCTCCAGACTTCACCTTCTCCTTCTCTTTCTTCTGCTTCTTCTGATTCACCCTCCAGACTTCACCTTCTCCTTCTCCTTCTTCTGATTCTTCTGATTCACCCTCCAGACTTCACCTTCTCCTTCTCCTTCTTCTGCTTCTTCTGATTCACCCTCCTGACTTCACCTTCTCCTTCTCCCTCTTCTACTTCTTCTGATTCACCCTCCTGACTTCACCTTCTCCTTCTCCTTCTTCTACTTCTTCTGATTCACCCTCCAGACTTCACCTTCTCCTTCTCCTTCTTCTACTTCTTCTGATTCAACCTCCAGACTTCACCTTCTCCTTCTCCTTCTTCTGCTTCTTCTGATTCACCCTCCAGACTTCACCTTCTCATTCTCCTTCTTCTGCTTCTTCTGCTGCGCCCTCCAGACTTCACCTTCTCCTTCTCCTTCTTCTGCTTCTTCTGCTTCACACTCCAGACTTCACCTTCTCCTTCTCCTTCTTCTGCTTCTTCTGCTGCGCCCTCCAGGCTTCACCTTCTCCTTCTCCTTCTTCTGCTTCTTCTGCTTCACCGTCCTGACTTCACCTTCTCCTTCTCCTTCTTCTACTTCTTCTGCTACACCCCCCTGACTTCACCTGCTCCTTCTCCTTCTTCTGCTTCTTCTGATTCACCCTCCAGACTTCACCTTCTCCTTCTCCTTCTTCTGCTTCTTCTGATTCACCCTCCAGACTTCACCTTCTCCTTCTCCTTCTTCTGCTTCTTCTGATTCACCCTCCAGACCTCACCTTCTCCTTCTCCTTCTTCTACTTCTTCTGATTCACCCTCCAGACTTCATCTTCTCCTTCTCCTTCTTCTGCTTCTTCTGATTCACCCTCCAGTCTTCACCTTCTCCTTCTCCTTCTTCTGCTTCTTCTGATTCACCCTCCAGACTTCACCTTCTCCTTCTCCTTCTTCTACTTCTTCTGATTCACCCTCCAGACTTCACCTTCTCCTTCTCCTTCTTCTACTTCTTCTGATTCACCCTCCAGTCTTCACCTTCTCCTTCTTCTGTTTCTTCTGCTTCACCCTCCAGACTTCACCTTCTCCTTCTCTTTCTTCTGCTTCTTCTGCTTCACCCTCCAGACTTCACCTTCTCCTTCTCCTTCTTCTGATTCTTCTGATTCACCCTCCAGACTTCACCTTCTCTATCTCCTTCTTCTGCTTCTTCTGATTCACCCTCCTGACTTCACCTTCTCCTTCTCCTTCTTCTACTTCTTCTGATTCACCCTCCTGACTTCACCTTCTCCTTCTCCTTCTTCTACTTCTTCTGCTTCACCCTCCAGACTTCAACTTCTCCTTCTCCTTCTTCTACTTCTTCTGATTCACCCTCCAGACTTCACCTTCTCCTTCTTCTGCTTCTTCTGATTCACCCTCCAGACTTTACCTTCTCCTTCTCCTTCTTCTGCTTCTTCTGATTCACCCTCCAGACTTCATCTTCTCCTTCTCCTTCTTCTACTTCTTCTGATTCACCCTCCAGACTTCACCTTCTCCTTCTCCTTCTTCTACTTCTTCTGATTCACCCTCCAGACTTCATCTTCTCCTTCTCCTTCTTCTGCTTCTTCTGATTCACCCTCCAGACTTCACCTTCTCCTTCTCCTTCTTCTGCTTCTTCTGATTCACCCTCCAGACTTCAACTTCTCCTTCTCCTTCTTCTACTTCTTCTGATTCACCCTCCAGACTTCACCTTCTCCTTCTCCTTCTTCTACTTCTTCCGATTCACCCTCCAGACTTCATCTTCTCCTTCTCCTTCTTCTGCTTCTTCTGATTCACCCTCCAGACTTCACCTTCTCCTTCTCCTTCTTCTGCTTCTTCTGATTCACCCTCCAGACTTCACCTTCTCCTTCTCCTTCTTCTACTTCTTCTGATTCACCCTCCAGACTTCACCTTCTCCTTCTCCTTCTTCTACTTCTTCTGATTCACCCTCCAGTCTTCACCTTCTCCTTCTCCTTCTTTTGTTTCTTCTGCTTCACCCTCCAGACTTCACCTTCTCCTTCACTTTCTTCTGCTTCTTCTGATTCACCCTCCAGACTTCACCTTCTCCTTCTCCTTCTTCTGATTCTTCTGATTCACCCTCCAGACTTCACCTTCTCCTTCTCCTTCTTCTGCTTCTTCTGATTCACCCTCCTGACTTCACCTTCTCCTTCTCCTTCTTCTACTTCTTCTGATTCACCCTCCAGACTTCACCTTCTCCTTCTCCTTCTTCTCCTTCTTCTGCTTCACCCTCCAGACTTCACCTTCTCCTTCTCCTTCTTCTGCTTCTTCTGATTCACCCTCCAGACTTCACCTTCTCCTTCTCCTTCTTCTGCTTCTTCTGATTCACCCTCCAGACTTCACCTTCTCCTTCTCCTTATTCTGCTTCTTCTGATTCACCCTCCAGACTTCACCTTCTCCTTCTCCTTATTCTGCTTCTTCTGATTCACCCTCCAGACTTCACCTTCTCCTTCTCCTTCCTCTGCTTCTTCTGATTCACCCTCCAGACTTCACCTTCTCCTTCTCCTTCTTCTGATTCTTCTGATTCACCCTCCAGACTTCACCTTCTCCTTCTCCATCTTCTGCTTCTTCTGATTCACCCTCCTGACTTAACCTTCTCCTTCTCCTTCTTCTACCTCTTCTGATTCACCCTCCTGACTTCACCTTCTCCTTCTCCATCTTCTACTTCTTCTGCTTCACCCTCCAGACTTCAACTTCTCCTTCTCCTTCTTCTACTTCTTCTGATTCACCCTCCAGACTTCACCTTCTCCTTCTCCTTCTTCTGCTTCTTCTGATTCACCCTCCAGACTTCCCCTTCTCCTTCTCCTTCTTCTGCTTCTTCTGATTCACCCTCCAGACTTCACCTTCTCCTTCTCCTTCTTCTACTTCATCTGATTCACCCTCCAGACTTCACCTTCTCCTTCTCCTTCTTCTGCTTCTTCTGATTCACCCTCCAGACTTCACCTTCTCCTTCTCCTTCGTCTACTTCTTCTGATTCACCCTCCAGACTACACCTTCTCCTTCTCCTTCTTCTACTTCTTCTGATTCACCCTCCAGACTTCACCTTCTCCTTCTCCTTCTTCTGTTTCTTCTGATTCACCCTCCAGACTTCATCTTCTCCTTCTCCTTCTTCTACTTCTTCTGATTCACCCTCCAGACTTCACCTTCTCCTTCTCCTTCTTCTACTTCTTCTGATTCACCCTCCAGACTTCATCTTCTCCTTCTCCTTCTTCTGCTTCTTCTGATTCACCCTCCAGACTTCACCTTCTCCTTCTCCTTCTTCTGCTTCTTCTGATTCACCCTCCAGACTTCACCTTCTCCTTCTCCTTCTTCTACTTCTTCTGATTCACCCTCCAGACTTCACCTTCTCCTTCTCCTTCTTCTACTTCTTCTGATTCACCCTCCAGTCTTCACCTTCTCCTTCTCCTTCTTCTGTTTCTTCTGCTTCACCCTCCAGACTTCACCTTCTCCTTCTCTTTCTTCTGCTTCTTCTGCTTCACCCTCCAGACTTCACCTTCTCCTTCTCCTTCTTCTGATTCTTCTGATTCACCCTCCAGACTTCACCTTCTCTATCTCCTTCTTCTGCTTCTTCTGATTCACCCTCCTGACTTCACCTTCTCCTTCTCCTTCTTCTACTTCTTCTGATTCACCATCCTGACTTCACCTTCTCCTTCTCCTTCTTCTACTTCTTCTGCTTCACCCTCCAGACTTCACCTTCTCCTTCTCCTTCTTCTACTTCTTCTGATTCACCCTCCAGACTTCACCTTCTCCTTCTCCTTCTTCTGCTTCTTCTGATTCACCCTCCAGACTTAACCATCTCCTTCTCCTTATTGTGCTTCTTCTGATTCACCCTCCAGACTTCACCTTCTCCTTCTCCTTCTTCTGCTTCTTCTGATTCACCCTCCAGACTTCACCTTCTCCTTCTCCTTCTTCTGCTTCTTCTGATTCACCCTCCAGACTTCACCTTCTCCTTCTCCTTCTTCTAATTCTTCTGATTCACCCTCCAGACTTCACCTTCTCCTTCTCCTTCTTCTGCTTCTTCTGATTCACCCTCCTGACTTCACCTTCTCCTTCTCCTTCTTCTACATCTTCTGCTTCACCCTCCAGACTTCAACTTCTCCTTCTCCTTCTTCTACTTCTTCTGATTCACCCTCCAGACTTCACCTTCTCCTTCTCCTTCTTCTGCTTCTTCTGATTCACCCTCCAGACTTCACCTTCTCCTTCTCCTTCTTCTGCTTCTTCCGATTCACCCTCCAGACTTCACCTTCTCCTTCTCCTTCTTCTACTTCATCTGATTCACCCTCCAGACTTCACCTTATCCTTCTCCTTCTTCTGCTTCTTCTGATTCACCCTCCAGACTTCACCTTCTCCTTCTCCTTCGTCTACTTCTTCTGATTCACCCTCCAGACTACACCTTCTCCTTCTCCTTCTTCTACTTCTTCTGATTCACCCTCCAGACTTCACCTTCTCCTTCTCCTTCTTCTGTTTCTTCTGATTCACCCTCCAGACTTCATGTTCTCCTTCTCCTTCTTCTACTTCTTCTGATTCACCCTCCAGACTTCACCTTCTCCTTCTCCTTCTTCTACTTCTTCTGATTCACCCTCCAGACTTCATGTTCTCCTTCTCCTTCTTCTGCTTCTTCTGATTCACCCTCCAGACTTCACCTTCTCCTTCTCCTTCTTCTGCTTCTTCTGATTCACCCTCCAGACTTCAACTTCTCCTTCTCCTTCTTCTACTTCTTCTGATTCACCCTCCAGACTTCACCTTCTCCTTCTTCTACTTCTTCTGATTCACCCTCCAGTCTTCACCTTCTCCTTCTCCTTCTTCTGTTTCTTCTGCTTCACCCTCCAGACTTCACCTTCTCCTTCTCTTTCTTCTGCTTCTTCTGATTCACCCTCCAGACTTCACCTTCTCCTTCTCCTTCTTCTGTTTCTTCTGCTTCACCCTCCAGACTTCACCTTCTCCTTCTCTTTCTTCTGCTTCTTCTGATTCACCCTCCAGACTTCACCTTCTCCTTCTCCTTCTTCTGATTCTTCTGATTCACCCTCCAGACTTCACCTGCTCCTTCTCCTTCTTCTGCTTCTTCTGATTCACCCTCCTAACTTCACCTTCTCCTTCTCCTTCTTCTGCTTCTTCTGATTCACCCTCCTGACTTCACCTTCTCCTTCTCCTTCTTCTGCTTCTTCTGATTCACCCTCCAGACTTCACCTTCTCCTTCTCCTTCTTCTGCTTCTTCTGATTCACCCTCCAGACTTCACCTTCTCCTTCTCCTTCTTCTGCTTCTTCTGATTCACCCTCCAGACCTCACCTTCTCCTTCTCCTTCTTCTACTTCTTCTGATTCACCCTCCAGACTTCATCTTCTCCTTCTCCTTCTTCTGCTTCTTCTGATTCATCCTCCAGACTTCACCTTCTCCTTCTCCTTCTTCTGCTTCTTCTGATTCTCCCTCCAGACTTCACCTTCTCCTTCTCCTTCTTCTACTTCTTCTGATTCACCCTCCAGACTTCACCTTCTCCTTCTCCTTATTCTACTTCTTCTGATTCACCCTCCAGTCTTCACCTTCTCCTTCTCCTTCTTCTGTTTCTTCTGCCTCACCCTCCAGACTTCACCTTCTCCTTCTCTTTCTTCTGCTTCTTCTGCTTCACCCTCCAGACTTCACCTTCTCCTTCTCCTTCTTCTGATTCTTCTGATTCACCCTCCAGACTTCACCTTCTCTATCTCCTTCTTCTGCTTCTTCTGATTCACCCTCCTGACTTCACCTTCGCCTTCTCCTTCTTCTACTTCTTATGATTCACCCTCCTGACTTCACCTTCTCCTTCTCCTTCTTCTACTTCTTCTGCTTCACCCTCCAGACTTCACATTCTCCTTCTCCTTCTTCTACTTCTTCTGATTCACCCTCCAGACTTCACCTTCTCCTTCTCCTTCTTCTGCTTCTTCTGATTCATCCTCCAGACTTAACCTTCTCCTTCTCCTTATTCTGCTTCTTCTGATTCACCCTCCAGACTTCACCTTCTCCTTCTCCTTCTTCTGCTTCTTCTGATTCACCCTCCAGACTTCATCTTCTCCTTCTCCTTCTTCTGCTTCTTCTGATTCACCCTCCAGACTTCACCTTCTCCTTCTCCTTCTTCTACTTCTTCTGATTCACCCTCCAGACTTCACCTTCTCCTTCTTCTACTTCTTCTGATTCACCCTCCAGTCTTCACCTTCTCCTTCTCCTTCTTCTGTTTCTTCTGCTTCACCCTCCAGACTTCACCTTCTCCTTCTCTTTCTTCTGCTTCTTCTGATTCACCCTCCAGACTTAACCTTCTCCTTCTCCTTATTCTGCTTCTTCTGATTCACCCTCCAGACTTCACCTTCACCTTCTCCTTCTTCTACTTCTTCTGATTCACCCTCCAGTCTTCACCTTCTCCTTCTCCTTCTTCTGTTTCTTCTGCTTCACCCTGCAGACTTCACCTTCTCCTTCTCTTTCTTCTGCTTCTTCTGATTCACCCTCCAGACTTCACCTTCTCCTTCTCCTTCTTCTGATTCTTCTGATTCACCCTCCAGACTTCACCTTCTCCTTCTCCTTCTTCTGCTTCTTCTGATTCACCCTCCTGACTTCACCTTCTCCTTCTCCTTCTTCTACTTCTTCTGATTCACCCTCCTGACTTCACCTTCTCCTTCTCCTTCTTCTGTTTCTTCTGCTTCACCCTCCAGACTTCACCTTCTCCTTCTCTTTCTTCTGCTTCTTCTGATTCACCCTCCAGACTTCACCTTCTCCTTCTCCTTCTTCTGATTCTTCTGATTCACCCTCCAGACTTCACCTGCTCCTTCTCCTTCTTCTGCTTCTTCTGATTCACCCTCCTAACTTCACCTTCTCCTTCTCCTTCTTCTGCTTCTTCTGATTCACCCTCCTGACTTCACCTTCTCCTTCTCCTTCTTCTGCTTCTTCTGATTCACCCTCCAGACTTCACCTTCTCCTTCTCCTTCTTCTGCTTCTTCTGATTCACCCTCCAGACTTCACCTTCTCCTTCTCCTTCTTCTGCTTCTTCTGATTCACCCTCCAGACCTCACCTTCTCCTTCTCCTTCTTCTACTTCTTCTGATTCACCCTCCAGACTTCATCTTCTCCTTCTCCTTCTTCTGCTTCTTCTGATTCATCCTCCAGACTTCACCTTCTCCTTCTCCTTCTTCTGCTTCTTCTGATTCTCCCTCCAGACTTCACCTTCTCCTTCTCCTTCTTCTACTTCTTCTGATTCACCCTCCAGACTTCACCTTCTCCTTCTCCTTATTCTACTTCTTCTGATTCACCCTCCAGTCTTCACCTTCTCCTTCTCCTTCTTCTGTTTCTTCTGCCTCACCCTCCAGACTTCACCTTCTCCTTCTCTTTCTTCTGCTTCTTCTGCTTCACCCTCCAGACTTCACCTTCTCCTTCTCCTTCTTCTGATTCTTCTGATTCACCCTCCAGACTTCACCTTCTCTATCTCCTTCTTCTGCTTCTTCTGATTCACCCTCCTGACTTCACCTTCGCCTTCTCCTTCTTCTACTTCTTATGATTCACCCTCCTGACTTCACCTTCTCCTTCTCCTTCTTCTACTTCTTCTGCTTCACCCTCCAGACTTCACATTCTCCTTCTCCTTCTTCTACTTCTTCTGATTCACCCTCCAGACTTCACCTTCTCCTTCTCCTTCTTCTGCTTCTTCTGATTCATCCTCCAGACTTAACCTTCTCCTTCTCCTTATTCTGCTTCTTCTGATTCACCCTCCAGACTTCACCTTCTCCTTCTCCTTCTTCTGCTTCTTCTGATTCACCCTCCAGACTTCATCTTCTCCTTCTCCTTCTTCTGCTTCTTCTGATTCACCCTCCAGACTTCACCTTCTCCTTCTCCTTCTTCTACTTCTTCTGATTCACCCTCCAGACTTCACCTTCTCCTTCTCCTTCTTCTGCTTCTTCTGATTCACCCTCCTGACTTCACCTTCTCCTTCTCCTTCTTCTACATCTTCTGATTCACCCTCCTGACTTCACCTTCTCCTTCTCCTTCTTCTACTTCTTCTGATTCACCCTCCAGACTACACCTTCTCCTTCTCCTTCTTCTACTTCTTCTGATTCACCCTCCAGACTTCACCTTCTCCTTCTCCTTCTTCTGTTTCTTCTGATTCACCCTCCAGACTTCATCTTCTCCTTCTCCTTCTTCTACTTCTTCTGATTCACCCTCCAGACTTCACCTTCTCCTTCTCCTTCTTCTACTTCTTCTGATTCACCCTCCAGACTTCATCTTCTCCTTCTCCTTCTTCTGCTTCTTCTGATTCACCCTCCAGACTTCACCTTCTCCTTCTCCTTCTTCTGCTTCTTCTGATTCACCCTCCAGACTTCACCTTCTCCTTCTCCTTCTTCTACTTCTTCTGATTCACCCTCCAGACTTCACCTTCTCCTTCTCCTTCTTCTACTTCTTCTGATTCACCCTCCAGTCTTCACCTTCTCCTTCTCCTTCTTCTGTTTCTTCTGCTTCACCCTCCAGACTTCACCTTCTCCTTCTCTTTCTTCTGCTTCTTCTGCTTCACCCTCCAGACTTCACCTTCTCCTTCTCCTTCTTCTGATTCTTCTGATTCACCCTCCAGACTTCACCTTCTCTATCTCCTTCTTCTGCTTCTTCTGATTCACCCTCCTGACTTCACCTTCTCCTTCTCCTTCTTCTACTTCTTCTGATTCACCATCCTGACTTCACCTTCTCCTTCTCCTTCTTCTACTTCTTCTGCTTCACCCTCCAGACTTCACCTTCTCTTTCTCCTTCTTCTACTTCTTCTGATTCACCCTCCAGACTTCACCTTCTCCTTCTCCTTCTTCTGCTTCTTCTGATTCACCCTCCAGACTTAACCATCTCCTTCTCCTTATTGTGCTTCTTCTGATTCACCCTCCAGACTTCACCTTCTCCTTCTCCTTCTTCTGCTTCTTCTGATTCACCCTCCAGACTTCACCTTCTCCTTCTCCTTATTCTGCTTCTTCTGATTCACCCTCCAGACTTCACCTTCTCCTTCTCCTTCTTCTGCTTCTTCTGATTCACCCTCCAGACTTCATCTTCTCCTTCTCCTTCTTCTGCTTCTTCTGATTCACCCTCCAGACTTCACCTTCTCCTTCTCCTTCTTCTACTTCTTCTGATTCACCCTCCAGACTTCACCTTCTCCTTCTCCTTCTTCTGCTTCTTCTGATTCACCCTCCTGACTTCACCTTCTCCTTCTCCTTCTTCTACATCTTCTGATTCACCCTCCTGACTTCACCTTCTCCTTCTCCTTCTTCTACTTCTTCTGATTCACCCTCCAGACTACACCTTCTCCTTCTCCTTCTTCTACTTCTTCTGATTCACCCTCCAGACTTCACCTTCTCCTTCTCCTTCTTCTGTTTCTTCTGATTCACCCTCCAGACTTCATCTTCTCCTTCTCCTTCTTCTACTTCTTCTGATTCACCCTCCAGACTTCCCCTTCTCCTTCTCCTTCTTCTACTTCTTCTGATTCACCCTCCAGACTTCATCTTCTCCTTCTCCTTCTTCTGCTTCTTCTGATTCACCCTCCAGACTTCACCTTCTCCTTCTCCTTCTTCTGCTTCTTCTGATTCACCCTCCAGACTTCACCTTCTCCTTCTCCTTCTTCTACTTCTTCTGATTCACCCTCCAGACTTCACCTTCTCCTTCTCCTTCTTCTACTTCTTCTGATTCACCCTCCAGTCTTCACCTTCTCCTTCTCCTTCTTCTGTTTCTTCTGCTTCACCCTCCAGACTTCACCTTCTCCTTCTCTTTCTTCTGCTTCTTCTGCTTCACCCTCCAGACTTCACCTTCTCCTTCTCCTTCTTCTGATTCTTCTGATTCACCCTCCAGACTTCACCTTCTCTATCTCCTTCTTCTGCTTCTTCTGATTCACCCTCCTGACTTCACCTTCTCCTTCTCCTTCTTCTACTTCTTCTGATTCACCATCCTGACTTCACCTTCTCCTTCTCCTTCTTCTACTTCTTCTGCTTCACCCTCCAGACTTCACCTTCTCTTTCTCCTTCTTCTACTTCTTCTGATTCACCCTCCAGACTTCACCTTCTCCTTCTCCTTCTTCTGCTTCTTCTGATTCACCCTCCAGACTTAACCATCTCCTTCTCCTTATTGTGCTTCTTCTGATTCACCCTCCAGACTTCACCTTCTCCTTCTCCTTCTTCTGCTTCTTCTGATTCACCCTCCAGACTTCACCTTCTCCTTCTCCTTCTTCTGCTTCTTCTGATTCACCCTCCAGACTTCACCTTCTCCTTCTCCTTCTTCTACTTCTTCTGATTCACCCTCCAGACTTCACCTTCTCCTTCTCCTTCTTCTGCTTCTTCTGATTCACCCTCCTGACTTCACCTTCTCCTTCTCCTTTTTCTACATCTTCTGATTCACCCTCCTGACTTCACCTTCTCCTTCTCCATCTTCTACTTCCTCTGCTTCACCCTCCAGACTTCAACTTCTCCTTCTCCTTCTTCTACTTCTTCTGATTCACCCTCCAGACTTCACCTTCTCCTTCTCCTTCTTCTGCTTCTTCTGATTCACCCTCCAGACTTCACCTTCTCCTTCTCCTTCTTCTGCTTCTTCCGATTCACCCTCCAGACTTCACCTTCTCCTTCTCCTTCTTCTACTTCATCTGATTCACCCTCCAGACTTCACCTTATCCTTCTCCTTCTTCTGCTTCTTCTGATTCACCCTCCAGACTTCACCTTCTCCTTCTCCTTCGTCTACTTCTTCTGATTCACCCTCCAGACTACACCTTCTCCTTCTCCTTCTTCTACTTCTTCTGATTCACCCTCCAGACTTCACCTTCTCCTTCTCCTTCTTCTGTTTCTTCTGATTCACCCTCCAGACTTCATGTTCTCCTTCTCCTTCTTCTACTTCTTCTGATTCACCCTCCAGACTTCACCTTCTCCTTCTCCTTCTTCTACTTCTTCTGATTCACCCTCCAGACTTCATGTTCTCCTTCTCCTTCTTCTGCTTCTTCTGATTCACCCTCCAGACTTCACCTTCTCCTTCTCCTTCTTCTGCTTCTTCTGATTCACCCTCCAGACTTCAACTTCTCCTTCTCCTTCTTCTACTTCTTCTGATTCACCCTCCAGACTTCACCTTCTCCTTCTTCTACTTCTTCTGATTCACCCTCCAGTCTTCACCTTCTCCTTCTCCTTCTTCTGTTTCTTCTGCTTCACCCTCCAGACTTCACCTTCTCCTTCTCTTTCTTCTGCTTCTTCTGATTCACCCTCCAGACTTCACCTTCTCCTTCTCCTTCTTCTGATTCTTCTGATTCACCCTCCAGACTTCACCTTCTCCTTCTCCTTCTTCTGCTTCTTCTGATTCACCCTCCTGACTTCACCTTCTCCTTCTCCTTTTCTACTTCTTCTGATTCACCCTCCTGACTTCACCTTCTCCTTCTCCTTCTTCTGTTTCTTCTGCTTCACCCTCCAGACTTCACCTTCTCCTTCTCTTTCTTCTGCTTCTTCTGATTCACCCTCCAGACTTCACCTTCTCCTTCTCCTTCTTCTGATTCTTCTGATTCACCCTCCAGACTTCACCTGCTCCTTCTCCTTCTTCTGCTTCTTCTGATTCACCCTCCTAACTTCACCTTCTCCTTCTCCTTCTTCTGCTTCTTCTGATTCACCCTCCTGACTTCACCTTCTCCTTCTCCTTCTTCTGCTTCTTCTGATTCACCCTCCAGACTTCACCTTCTCCTTCTCCTTCTTCTGCTTCTTCTGATTCACCCTCCAGACTTCACCTTCTCCTTCTCCTTCTTCTGCTTCTTCTGATTCACGCTCCAGACCTCACCTTCTCCTTCTCCTTCTTCTACTTCTTCTGATTCACCCTCCAGACTTCATCTTCTCCTTCTCCTTCTTCTGCTTCTTCTGATTCATCCTCCAGACTTCACCTTCTCCTTCTCCTTCTTCTGCTTCTTCTGATTCTCCCTCCAGACTTCACCTTCTCCTTCTCCTTCTTCTACTTCTTCTGATTCACCCTCCAGACTTCACCTTCTCCTTCTCCTTATTCTACTTCTCCTGATTCACCCTCCAGTCTTCACCTTCTCCTTCTCCTTCTTCTGTTTCTTCTGCCTCACCCTCCAGACTTCACCTTCTCCTTCTCTTTCTTCTGCTTCTTCTGCTTCACCCTCCAGACTTCACCTTCTCCTTCTCCTTCTTCTGATTCTTCTGATTCACCCTCCAGACTTCACCTTCTCTATCTCCTTCTTCTGCTTCTTCTGATTCACCCTCCTGACTTCACCTTCTCCTTCTCCTTCTTCTACTTCTTCTGATTCACCCTCCTGACTTCACCTTCTCCTTCTCCTTCTTCTACTTCTTCTGCTTCACCCTCCAGACTTCACCTTCTCCTTCTCCTTCTTCTACTTCTTCTGATTCACCCTCCAGACTTCACCTTCTCCTTCTCCTTCTTCTGCTTCTTCTGATTCATCCTCCAGACTTAACCTTCTCCTTCTCCTTATTCTGCTTCTTCTGATTCACCCTCCAGACTTCACCTTCTCCTTCTCCTTCTTCTGCTTCTTCTGATTCACCCTCCAGACTTCACCTTCTCCTTCTCCTTCTTCTGCTTCTTCTGATTCACCCTCCAGACTTCACCTTCTCCTTCTCCTTCTTCTACTTCTTCTGATTCACCCTCCAGACTTCACCTTCTCCTTCTCCTTCTTCTGCTTCTTCTGATTCACCCTCCTGACTTCACCTTCTCCTTCTCCTTCTTCTACATCTTCTGATTCACCCTCCTGACTTCACCTTCTCCTTCTCCTTCTTCTACTTCTTCTGATTCACCCTCCAGACTTCACCTTCTCCTTCTCCTTCTTCTGCTTCTTCTGATTCACCCTCCAGACTTCACCTTCTCCTTCTCCTTCTTCTGATTCTTCTGATTCACCCTCCAGACTTCACCTTCTCTATCTCCTTCTTCTGCTTCTTCTGATTCACCCTCCTGACTTCACCTTCTCCTTCTCCTTCTTCTACTTCTTCTGATTCACCATCCTGACTTCACCTTCTCCTTCTCCTTCTTCTACTTCTTCTGCTTCACCCTCCAGACTTCACCTTCTCTTTCTCCTTCTTCTACTTCTTCTGATTCACCCTCCAGACTTCACCTTCTCCTTCTCCTTCTTCTGCTTCTTCTGATTCACCCTCCAGACTTAACCATCTCCTTCTCCTTATTGTGCTTCTTCTGATTCACCCTCCAGACTTCACCTTCTCCTTCTCCTTCTTCTGCTTCTTCTGATTCACCCTCCAGACTTCACCTTCTCCTTCTCCTTATTCTGCTTCTTCTGATTCACCCTCCAGACTTCACCTTCTCCTTCTCCTTCTTCTGCTTCTTCTGATTCACCCTCCAGACTTCATCTTCTCCTTCTCCTTCTTCTGCTTCTTCTGATTCACCCTCCAGACTTCACCTTCTCCTTCTCCTTCTTCTACTTCTTCTGATTCACCCTCCAGACTTCACCTTCTCCTTCTCCTTCTTCTGCTTCTTCTGATTCACCCTCCTGACTTCACCTTCTCCTTCTCCTTCTTCTACATCTTCTGATTCACCCTCCTGACTTCACCTTCTCCTTCTCCTTCTTCTACTTCTTCTGATTCACCCTCCAGACTACACCTTCTCCTTCTCCTTCTTCTACTTCTTCTGATTCACCCTCCAGACTTCACCTTCTCCTTCTCCTTCTTCTGTTTCTTCTGATTCACCCTCCAGACTTCATCTTCTCCTTCTCCTTCTTCTACTTCTTCTGATTCACCCTCCAGACTTCACCTTCTCCTTCTCCTTCTTCTACTTCTTCTGATTCACCCTCCAGACTTCATCTTCTCCTTCTCCTTCTTCTGCTTCTTCTGATTCACCCTCCAGACTTCACCTTCTCCTTCTCCTTCTTCTGCTTCTTCTGATTCACCCTCCAGACTTCACCTTCTCCTTCTCCTTCTTCTACTTCTTCTGATTCACCCTCCAGACTTCACCTTCTCCTTCTCCTTCTTCTACTTCTTCTGATTCACCCTCCAGTCTTCACCTTCTCCTTCTCCTTCTTCTGTTTCTTCTGCTTCACCCTCCAGACTTCACCTTCTCCTTCTCTTTCTTCTGCTTCTTCTGCTTCACCCTCCAGACTTCACCTTCTCCTTCTCCTTCTTCTGATTCTTCTGATTCACCCTCCAGACTTCACCTTCTCTATCTCCTTCTTCTGCTTCTTCTGATTCACCCTCCTGACTTCACCTTCTCCTTCTCCTTCTTCTACTTCTTCTGATTCACCATCCTGACTTCACCTTCTCCTTCTCCTTCTTCTACTTCTTCTGCTTCACCCTCCAGACTTCACCTTCTCTTTCTCCTTCTTCTACTTCTTCTGATTCACCCTCCAGACTTCACCTTCTCCTTCTCCTTCTTCTGCTTCTTCTGATTCACCCTCCAGACTTAACCATCTCCTTCTCCTTATTGTGCTTCTTCTGATTCACCCTCCAGACTTCACCTTCTCCTTCTCCTTCTTCTGCTTCTTCTGATTCACCCTCCAGACTTCACCTTCTCCTTCTCCTTCTTCTGCTTCTTCTGATTCACCCTCCAGACTTCACCTTCTCCTTCTCCTTCTTCTACTTCTTCTGATTCACCCTCCAGACTTCACCTTCTCCTTCTCCTTCTTCTGCTTCTTCTGATTCACCCTCCTGACTTCACCTTCTCCTTCTCCTTTTTCTACATCTTCTGATTCACCCTCCTGACTTCACCTTCTCCTTCTCCATCTTCTACTTCCTCTGCTTCACCCTCCAGACTTCAACTTCTCCTTCTCCTTCTTCTACTTCTTCTGATTCACCCTCCAGACTTCACCTTCTCCTTCTCCTTCTTCTGCTTCTTCTGATTCACCCTCCAGACTTCACCTTCTCCTTCTCCTTCTTCTGCTTCTTCCGATTCACCCTCCAGACTTCACCTTCTCCTTCTCCTTCTTCTACTTCATCTGATTCACCCTCCAGACTTCACCTTATCCTTCTCCTTCTTCTGCTTCTTCTGATTCACCCTCCAGACTTCACCTTCTCCTTCTCCTTCGTCTACTTCTTCTGATTCACCCTCCAGACTACACCTTCTCCTTCTCCTTCTTCTACTTCTTCTGATTCACCCTCCAGACTTCACCTTCTCCTTCTCCTTCTTCTGTTTCTTCTGATTCACCCTCCAGACTTCATGTTCTCCTTCTCCTTCTTCTACTTCTTCTGATTCACCCTCCAGACTTCACCTTCTCCTTCTCCTTCTTCTACTTCTTCTGATTCACCCTCCAGACTTCATGTTCTCCTTCTCCTTCTTCTGCTTCTTCTGATTCACCCTCCAGACTTCACCTTCTCCTTCTCCTTCTTCTGCTTCTTCTGATTCACCCTCCAGACTTCAACTTCTCCTTCTCCTTCTTCTACTTCTTCTGATTCACCCTCCAGACTTCACCTTCTCCTTCTTCTACTTCTTCTGATTCACCCTCCAGTCTTCACCTTCTCCTTCTCCTTCTTCTGTTTCTTCTGCTTCACCCTCCAGACTTCACCTTCTCCTTCTCTTTCTTCTGCTTCTTCTGATTCACCCTCCAGACTTCACCTTCTCCTTCTCCTTCTTCTGATTCTTCTGATTCACCCTCCAGACTTCACCTTCTCCTTCTCCTTCTTCTGCTTCTTCTGATTCACCCTCCTGACTTCACCTTCTCCTTCTCCTTTTCTACTTCTTCTGATTCACCCTCCTGACTTCACCTTCTCCTTCTCCTTCTTCTGTTTCTTCTGCTTCACCCTCCAGACTTCACCTTCTCCTTCTCTTTCTTCTGCTTCTTCTGATTCACCCTCCAGACTTCACCTTCTCCTTCTCCTTCTTCTGATTCTTCTGATTCACCCTCCAGACTTCACCTGCTCCTTCTCCTTCTTCTGCTTCTTCTGATTCACCCTCCTAACTTCACCTTCTCCTTCTCCTTCTTCTGCTTCTTCTGATTCACCCTCCTGACTTCACCTTCTCCTTCTCCTTCTTCTGCTTCTTCTGATTCACCCTCCAGACTTCACCTTCTCCTTCTCCTTCTTCTGCTTCTTCTGATTCACCCTCCAGACTTCACCTTCTCCTTCTCCTTCTTCTGCTTCTTCTGATTCACGCTCCAGACCTCACCTTCTCCTTCTCCTTCTTCTACTTCTTCTGATTCACCCTCCAGACTTCATCTTCTCCTTCTCCTTCTTCTGCTTCTTCTGATTCATCCTCCAGACTTCACCTTCTCCTTCTCCTTCTTCTGCTTCTTCTGATTCTCCCTCCAGACTTCACCTTCTCCTTCTCCTTCTTCTACTTCTTCTGATTCACCCTCCAGACTTCACCTTCTCCTTCTCCTTATTCTACTTCTCCTGATTCACCCTCCAGTCTTCACCTTCTCCTTCTCCTTCTTCTGTTTCTTCTGCCTCACCCTCCAGACTTCACCTTCTCCTTCTCTTTCTTCTGCTTCTTCTGCTTCACCCTCCAGACTTCACCTTCTCCTTCTCCTTCTTCTGATTCTTCTGATTCACCCTCCAGACTTCACCTTCTCTATCTCCTTCTTCTGCTTCTTCTGATTCACCCTCCTGACTTCACCTTCTCCTTCTCCTTCTTCTACTTCTTCTGATTCACCCTCCTGACTTCACCTTCTCCTTCTCCTTCTTCTACTTCTTCTGCTTCACCCTCCAGACTTCACCTTCTCCTTCTCCTTCTTCTACTTCTTCTGATTCACCCTCCAGACTTCACCTTCTCCTTCTCCTTCTTCTGCTTCTTCTGATTCATCCTCCAGACTTAACCTTCTCCTTCTCCTTATTCTGCTTCTTCTGATTCACCCTCCAGACTTCACCTTCTCCTTCTCCTTCTTCTGCTTCTTCTGATTCACCCTCCAGACTTCACCTTCTCCTTCTCCTTCTTCTGCTTCTTCTGATTCACCCTCCAGACTTCACCTTCTCCTTCTCCTTCTTCTACTTCTTCTGATTCACCCTCCAGACTTCACCTTCTCCTTCTCCTTCTTCTGCTTCTTCTGATTCACCCTCCTGACTTCACCTTCTCCTTCTCCTTCTTCTACATCTTCTGATTCACCCTCCTGACTTCACCTTCTCCTTCTCCTTCTTCTACTTCTTCTGATTCACCCTCCAGACTTCACCTTCTCCTTCTCCTTCTTCTGCTTCTTCTGATTCACCCTCCAGACTTCACCTTCTCATTCTCCTTCTTCTGCTTCTTCTGCTGCGCCCTCCAGACTTCACCTTCTCCTTCTCCTTCTTCTGCTTCTTCTGCTTCACACTCCAGACTTCACCTTCTCCTTCTCCTTCTTCTACTTCTTCTGCTTCACCCTCCAGACTTCACCTTCTCTTTCTCCTTCTTCTACTTCTTCTGATTCACCCTCCAGACTTCACCTTCTCCTTCTCCTTCTTCTGCTTCTTCTGATTCACCCTCCAGACTTAACCATCTCCTTCTCCTTATTGTGCTTCTTCTGATTCACCCTCCAGACTTCACCTTCTCCTTCTCCTTCTTCTACTTCTTCTGATTCACCCTCCTGACTTCACCTTCTCCTTCTCCTTCTTCTACTTCTTCTGCTTCACCCTCCAGACTTCACCTTCTCCTTCTCCTTCTTCTACTTCTTCTGATTCACCCTCCAGACTTCACCTTCTCCTTCTCCTTCTTCTGCTTCTTCTGATTCATCCTCCAGACTTAACCTTCTCCTTCTCCTTATTCTGCTTCTTCTGATTCACCCTCCAGACTTCACCTTCTCCTTCTCCTTCTTCTGCTTCTTCTGATTCACCCTCCAGACTTCACCTTCTCCTTCTCCTTCTTCTGCTTCTTCTGATTCACCCTCCAGACTTCACCTTCTCCTTCTCCTTCTTCTACTTCTTCTGATTCACCCTCCAGACTTCACCTTCTCCTTCTCCTTCTTCTGCTTCTTCTGATTCACCCTCCTGACTTCACCTTCTCCTTCTCCTTCTTCTACATCTTCTGATTCACCCTCCTGACTTCACCTTCTCCTTCTCCTTCTTCTACTTCTTCTGATTCACCCTCCAGACTTCACCTTCTCCTTCTCCTTCTTCTGCTTCTTCTGATTCACCCTCCAGACTTCACCTTCTCATTCTCCTTCTTCTGCTTCTTCTGCTGCGCCCTCCAGACTTCACCTTCTCCTTCTCCTTCTTCTGCTTCTTCTGCTTCACACTCCAGACTTCACCTTCTCCTTCTCCTTCTTCTACTTCTTCTGCTTCACCCTCCAGACTTCACCTTCTCTTTCTCCTTCTTCTACTTCTTCTGATTCACCCTCCAGACTTCACCTTCTCCTTCTCCTTCTTCTGCTTCTTCTGATTCACCCTCCAGACTTAACCATCTCCTTCTCCTTATTGTGCTTCTTCTGATTCACCCTCCAGACTTCACCTTCTCCTTCTCCTTCTTCTGCTTCTTCTGATTCACCCTCCAGACTTCACCTTCTCCTTCTCCTTCTTCTGCTTCTTCTGATTCACCCTCCAGACTTCACCTTCTCCTTCTCCTTCTTCTACTTCTTCTGATTCACCCTCCAGACTTCACCTTCTCCTTCTCCTTCTTCTGCTTCTTCTGATTCACCCTCCAGACTTCACCTTCTCCTTCTCCTTCTTCTACTTCTTCTGATTCAACCTCCAGACTTCACCTTCTCCTTCTCCTTCTTCTGCTTCTTCTGATTCACCCTCCAGACTTCACCTTCTCATTCTCCTTCTTCTGCTTCTTCTGCTGCGCCCTCCAGACTTCACCTTCTCCTTCTCCTTCTTCTGCTTCTTCTGCTTCACACTCCAGACTTCACCTTCTCCTTCTCCTTCTTCTGCTTCTTCTGCTGCGCCCTCCAGGCTTCACCTTCTCCTTCTCCTTCTTCTGCTTCTTCTGCTTCACCGTCCTGACTTCACCTTCTCCTTCTCCTTCTTCTACTTCTTCTGCTACACCCCCCTGACTTCACCTGCTCCTTCTCCTTCTTCTGCTTCTTCTGATTCACCCTCCAGACTTCACCTTCTCCTTCTCCTTCTTCTGCTTCTTCTGATTCACCCTCCAGACTTCACCTTCTCCTTCTCCTTCTTCTGCTTCTTCTGATTCACCCTCCAGACCTCACCTTCTCCTTCTCCTTCGTCTACTTCTTCTGATTCACCCTCCAGACTTCATCTTCTCCTTCTCCTTCTTCTGCTTCTTCTGATTCACCCTCCAGTCTTCACCTTCTCCTTCTCCTTCTTCTGCTTCTTCTGATTCACCCTCCAGACTTCACCTTCTCCTTCTCCTTCTTCTACTTCTTCTGATTCACCCTCCAGACTTCACCTTCTCCTTCTCCTTCTTCTACTTCTTCTGATTCACCCTCCAGTCTTCACCTTCTCCTTCTTCTGTTTCTTCTGCTTCACCCTCCAGACTTCACCTTCTCCTTCTCTTTCTTCTGCTTCTTCTGCTTCACCCTCCAGACTTCACCTTCTCCTTCTCCTTCTTCTGATTCTTCTGATTCACCCTCCAGACTTCACCTTCTCTATCTCCTTCTTCTGCTTCTTCTGATTCACCCTCCTGACTTCACCTTCTCCTTCTCCTTCTTCTACTTCTTCTGATTCACCCTCCTGACTTCACCTTCTCCTTCTCCTTCTTCTACTTCTTCTGCTTCACCCTCCAGACTTCAACTTCTCCTTCTCCTTCTTCTACTTCTTCTGATTCACCCTCCAGACTTCACCTTCTCCTTCTTCTGCTTCTTCTGATTCACCCTCCAGACTTTACCTTCTCCTTCTCCTTCTTCTGCTTCTTCTGATTCACCCTCCAGACTTCATCTTCTCCTTCTCCTTCTTCTACTTCTTCTGATTCACCCTCCAGACTTCACCTTCTCCTTCTCCTTCTTCTACTTCTTCTGATTCACCCTCCAGACTTCATCTTCTCCTTCTCCTTCTTCTGCTTCTTCTGATTCACCCTCCAGACTTCACCTTCTCCTTCTCCTTCTTCTGCTTCTTCTGATTCACCCTCCAGACTTCAACTTCTCCTTCTCCTTCTTCTACTTCTTCTGATTCACCCTCCAGACTTCACCTTCTCCTTCTCCTTCTTCTACTTCTTCCGATTCACCCTCCAGACTTCATCTTCTCCTTCTCCTTCTTCTGCTTCTTCTGATTCACCCTCCAGACTTCACCTTCTCCTTCTCCTTCTTCTGCTTCTTCTGATTCACCCTCCAGACTTCACCTTCTCCTTCTCCTTCTTCTACTTCTTCTGATTCACCCTCCAGACTTCACCTTCTCCTTCTCCTTCTTCTACTTCTTCTGATTCACCCTCCAGTCTTCACCTTCTCCTTCTCCTTCTTTTGTTTCTTCTGCTTCACCCTCCAGACTTCACCTTCTCCTTCACTTTCTTCTGCTTCTTCTGATTCACCCTCCAGACTTCACCTTCTCCTTCTCCTTCTTCTGATTCTTCTGATTCACCCTCCAGACTTCACCTTCTCCTTCTCCTTCTTCTGCTTCTTCTGATTCACCCTCCTGACTTCACCTTCTCCTTCTCCTTCTTCTACTTCTTCTGATTCACCCTCCAGACTTCACCTTCTCCTTCTCCTTCTTCTCCTTCTTCTGCTTCACCCTCCAGACTTCACCTTCTCCTTCTCCTTCTTCTGCTTCTTCTGATTCACCCTCCAGACTTCACCTTCTCCTTCTCCTTCTTCTGCTTCTTCTGATTCACCCTCCAGACTTCACCTTCTCCTTCTCCTTATTCTGCTTCTTCTGATTCACCCTCCAGACTTCACCTTCTCCTTCTCCTTATTCTGCTTCTTCTGATTCACCCTCCAGACTTCACCTTCTCCTTCTCCTTCCTCTGCTTCTTCTGATTCACCCTCCAGACTTCACCTTCTCCTTCTCCTTCTTCTGATTCTTCTGATTCACCCTCCAGACTTCACCTTCTCCTTCTCCATCTTCTGCTTCTTCTGATTCACCCTCCTGACTTCACCTTCTCCTTCTCCTTCTTCTACCTCTTCTGATTCACCCTCCTGACTTCACCTTCTCCTTCTCCATCTTCTACTTCTTCTGCTTCACCCTCCAGACTTCAACTTCTCCTTCTCCTTCTTCTACTTCTTCTGATTCACCCTCCAGACTTCACCTTCTCCTTCTCCTTCTTCTGCTTCTTCTGATTCACCCTCCAGACTTCCCCTTCTCCTTCTCCTTCTTCTGCTTCTTCTGATTCACCCTCCAGACTTCACCTTCTCCTTCTCCTTCTTCTACTTCATCTGATTCACCCTCCAGACTTCACCTTCTCCTTCTCCTTCTTCTGCTTCTTCTGATTCACCCTCCAGACTTCACCTTCTCCTTCTCCTTCGTCTACTTCTTCTGATTCACCCTCCAGACTACACCTTCTCCTTCTCCTTCTTCTACTTCTTCTGATTCACCCTCCAGACTTCACCTTCTCCTTCTCCTTCTTCTGTTTCTTCTGATTCACCCTCCAGACTTCATCTTCTCCTTCTCCTTCTTCTACTTCTTCTGATTCACCCTCCAGACTTCACCTTCTCCTTCTCCTTCTTCTACTTCTTCTGATTCACCCTCCAGACTTCATCTTCTCCTTCTCCTTCTTCTGCTTCTTCTGATTCACCCTCCAGACTTCACCTTCTCCTTCTCCTTCTTCTGCTTCTTCTGATTCACCCTCCAGACTTCACCTTCTCCTTCTCCTTCTTCTACTTCTTCTGATTCACCCTCCAGACTTCACCTTCTCCTTCTCCTTCTTCTACTTCTTCTGATTCACCCTCCAGTCTTCACCTTCTCCTTCTCCTTCTTCTGTTTCTTCTGCTTCACCCTCCAGACTTCACCTTCTCCTTCTCTTTCTTCTGCTTCTTCTGCTTCACCCTCCAGACTTCACCTTCTCCTTCTCCTTCTTCTGATTCTTCTGATTCACCCTCCAGACTTCACCTTCTCTATCTCCTTCTTTTGCTTCTTCTGATTCACCCTCCTGACTTCACCTTCTCCTTCTCCTTCTTCTACTTCTTCTGATTCACCATCCTGACTTCACCTTCTCCTTCTCCTTCTTCTACTTCTTCTGCTTCACCCTCCAGACTTCACCTTCTCCTTCTCCTTCTTCTACTTCTTCTGATTCACCCTCCAGACTTCACCTTCTCCTTCTCCTTCTTCTGCTTCTTCTGATTCACCCTCCAGACTTAACCATCTCCTTCTCCTTATTGTGCTTCTTCTGATTCACCCTCCAGACTTAACCTTCTCCTTCTCCTTCTTCTGCTTCTTCTGATTCACCCTCCAGACTTCACCTTCTCCTTCTCCTTCTTCTGCTTCTTCTGATTCACCCTCCAGACTTCACCTTCTCCTTCTCCTTCTTCTACTTCTTCTGATTCACCCTCCAGACTTCACCTTCTCCTTCTCCTTCTTCTGCTTCTTCTGATTCACCCTCCTGACTTCACCTTCTCCTTCTCCTTCTTCTACATCTTCTGCTTCACCCTCCAGACTTCAACTTCTCCTTCTCCTTCTTCTACTTCTTCTGATTCACCCTCCAGACTTCACCTTCTCCTTCTCCTTCTTCTGCTTCTTCTGATTCACCCTCCAGACTTCACCTTCTCCTTCTCCTTCTTCTGCTTCTTCCGATTCACCCTCCAGACTTCACCTTCTCCTTCTCCTTCTTCTACTTCATCTGATTCACCCTCCAGACTTCACCTTATCCTTCTCCTTCTTCTGCTTCTTCTGATTCACCCTCCAGACTTCACCTTCTCCTTCTCCTTCGTCTACTTCTTCTGATTCACCCTCCAGACTACACCTTCTCCTTCTCCTTCTTCTACTTCTTCTGATTCACCCTCCAGACTTCACCTTCTCCTTCTCCTTCTTCTGTTTCTTCTGATTCACCCTCCAGACTTCATGTTCTCCTTCTCCTTCTTCTACTTCTTCTGATTCACCCTCCAGACTTCACCTTCTCCTTCTCCTTCTTCTACTTCTTCTGATTCACCCTCCAGACTTCATGTTCTCCTTCTCCTTCTTCTGCTTCTTCTGATTCACCCTCCAGACTTCACCTTCTCCTTCTCCTTCTTCTGCTTCTTCTGATTCACCCTCCAGACTTCAACTTCTCCTTCTCCTTCTTCTACTTCTTCTGATTCACCCTCCAGACTTCACCTTCTCCTTCTTCTACTTCTTCTGATTCACCCTCCAGTCTTCACCTTCTCCTTCTCCTTCTTCTGTTTCTTCTGCTTCACCCTCCTGACTTCACCTTCTCCTTCTCTTTCTTCTGCTTCTTCTGATTCACCCTCCAGACTTCACCTTCTCCTTCTCCTTCTTCTGATTCTTCTGATTCACCCTCCAGACTTCACCTTCTCCTTCTCCTTCTTCTGCTTCTTCTGATTCACCCTCCTGACTTCACCTTCTCCTTCTCCTTCTTCTGCTTCTTCTGATTCACCCTCCAGACTTCCCCTTCTCCTTCTCCTTCTTCTGCTTCTTCTGATTCACCCTCCAGACTTCACCTTCTCCTTCTCCTTCTTCTACTTCATCTGATTCACCCTCCAGACTTCACCTTCTCCTTCTCCTTCTTCTGCTTCTTCTGATTCACCCTCCAGACTTCACCTTCTCCTTCTCCTTCGTCTACTTCTTCTGATTCACCCTCCAGACTACACCTTCTCCTTCTCCTTCTTCTACTTCTTCTGATTCACCCTCCAGACTTCACCTTGTCCTTCTCCTTCTTCTGTTTCTTCTGATTCACCCTCCAGACTTCATCTTCTCCTTCTCCTTCTTCTACTTCTTCTGATTCACCCTCCAGACTTCACCTTCTCCTTCTCCTTCTTCTACTTCTTCTGATTCACCCTCCAGACTTCATCTTCTCCTTCTCCTTCTTCTGCTTCTTCTGATTCACCCTCCAGACTTCACCTTCTCCTTCTCCTTCTTCTGCTTCTTCTGATTCACCCTCCAGACTTCACCTTCTCCTTCTCCTTCTTCTACTTCTTCTGATTCACCCTCCAGACTTCACCTTCTCCTTCTCCTTCTTCTACTTCTTCTGATTCACCCTCCAGTCTTCACCTTCTCCTTCTCCTTCTTCTGTTTCTTCTGCTTCACCCTCCAGACTTCACCTTCTCCTTCTCTTTCTTCTGCTTCTTCTGCTTCACCCTCCAGACTTCACCTTCTCCTTCTCCTTCTTCTGATTCTTCTGATTCACCCTCCAGACTTCACCTTCTCTATCTCCTTCTTTTGCTTCTTCTGATTCACCCTCCTGACTTCACCTTCTCCTTCTCCTTCTTCTACTTCTTCTGATTCACCATCCTGACTTCACCTTCTCCTTCTCCTTCTTCTACTTCTTCTGCTTCACCCTCCAGACTTCACCTTCTCCTTCTCCTTCTTCTACTTCTTCTGATTCACCCTCCAGACTTTACCTTCTCCTTCTCCTTCTTCTGCTTCTTCTGATTCACCCTCCAGACTTAACCATCTCCTTCTCCTTATTGTGCTTCTTCTGATTCACCCTCCAGACTTCACCTTCTCCTTCTCCTTCTTCTGCTTCTTCTGATTCACCCTCCAGACTTCACCTTCTCCTTCTCCTTCTTCTGCTTCTTCTGATTCACCCTCCAGACTTCACCTTCTCCTTCTCCTTCTTCTACTTCTTCTGATTCACCCTCCAGACTTCACCTTCTCCTTCTCCTTCTTCTGCTTCTTCTGATTCACCCTCCTGACTTCACCTTCTCCTTCTCCTTCTTCTACATCTTCTGCTTCACCCTCCAGACTTCAACTTCTCCTTCTCCTTCTTCTACTTCTTCTGATTCACCCTCCAGACTTCACCTTCTCCTTCTCCTTCTTCTGCTTCTTCTGATTCACCCTCCAGACTTCACCTTCTCCTTCTCCTTCTTCTGCTTCTTCCGATTCACCCTCCAGACTTCACCTTCTCCTTCTCCTTCTTCTACTTCATCTGATTCACCCTCCAGACTTCACCTTATCCTTCTCCTTCTTCTGCTTCTTCTGATTCACCCTCCAGACTTCACCTTCTCCTTCTCCTTCGTCTACTTCTTCTGATTCACCCTCCAGACTACACCTTCTCCTTCTCCTTCTTCTACTTCTTCTGATTCACCCTCCAGACTTCACCTTCTCCTTCTCCTTCTTCTGTTTCTTCTGATTCACCCTCCAGACTTCATGTTCTCCTTCTCCTTCTTCTACTTCTTCTGATTCACCCTCCAGACTTCACCTTCTCCTTCTCCTTCTTCTACTTCTTCTGATTCACCCTCCAGACTTCATGTTCTCCTTCTCCTTCTTCTGCTTCTTCTGATTCACCCTCCAGACTTCACCTTCTCCTTCTCCTTCTTCTGCTTCTTCTGATTCACCCTCCAGACTTCAACTTCTCCTTCTCCTTCTTCTACTTCTTCTGATTCACCCTCCAGACTTCACCTTCTCCTTCTTCTACTTCTTCTGATTCACCCTCCAGTCTTCACCTTCTCCTTCTCCTTCTTCTGTTTCTTCTGCTTCACCCTCCAGACTTCACCTTCTCCTTCTCTTTCTTCTGCTTCTTCTGATTCACCCTCCAGACTTCACCTTCTCCTTCTCCTTCTTCTGATTCTTCTGATTCACCCTCCAGACTTCACCTTCTCCTTCTCCTTCTTCTGCTTCTTCTGATTCACCCTCCTGACTTCACCTTCTCCTTCTCCTTCTTCTACTTCTTCTGATTCACCCTCCTGACTTCACCTTCTCCTTCTCCTTCTTCTGTTTCTTCTGCTTCACCCTCCAGACTTCACCTTCTCCTTCTCTTTCTTCTGCTTCTTCTGATTCACCCTCCAGACTTCACCTTCTCCTTCTCCTTCTTCTGATTCTTCTGATTCACCCTCCAGACTTCACCTGCTCCTTCTCCTTCTTCTGCTTCTTCTGATTCACCCTCCTAACTTCACCTTCTCCTTCTCCTTCTTCTGCTTCTTCTGATTCACCCTCCTGACTTCACCTTCTCCTTCTCCTTCTTCTGCTTCTTCTGATTCACCCTCCAGACTTCACCTTCTCCTTCTCCTTCTTCTGCTTCTTCTGATTCACCCTCCAGACTTCACCTTCTCCTTCTCCTTCTTCTGCTTCTTCTGATTCACCCTCCAGACCTCACCTTCTCCTTCTCCTTCTTCTACTTCTTCTGATTCACCCTCCAGACTTCATCTTCTCCTTCTCCTTCTTCTGCTTCTTCTGATTCATCCTCCAGACTTCACCTTCTCCTTCTCCTTCTTCTGCTTCTTCTGATTCTCCCTCCAGACTTCACCTTCTCCTTCTCCTTCTTCTACTTCTTCTGATTCACCCTCCAGACTTCACCTTCTCCTTCTCCTTATTCTACTTCTTCTGATTCACCCTCCAGTCTTCACCTTCTCCTTCTCCTTCTTCTGTTTCTTCTGCCTCACCCTCCAGACTTCACCTTCTCCTTCTCTTTCTTCTGCTTCTTCTGCTTCACCCTCCAGACTTCACCTTCTCCTTCTCCTTCTTCTGATTCTTCTGATTCACCCTCCAGACTTCACCTTCTCTATCTCCTTCTTCTGCTTCTTCTGATTCACCCTCCTGACTTCACCTTCTCCTTCTCCTTCTTCTACTTCTTATGATTCACCCTCCTGACTTCACCTTCTCCTTCTCCTTCTTCTACTTCTTCTGCTTCACCCTCCAGACTTCACCTTCTCCTTCTCCTTCTTCTACTTCTTCTGATTCACCCTCCAGACTTCACCTTCTCCTTCTCCTTCTTCTGCTTCTTCTGATTCATCCTCCAGACTTAACCTTCTCCTTCTCCTTATTCTGCTTCTTCTGATTCACCCTCCAGACTTCACCTTCTCCTTCTCCTTCTTCTGCTTCTTCTGATTCACCCTCCAGACTTCACCTTCTCCTTCTCCTTCTTCTGCTTCTTCTGATTCACCCTCCAGACTTCACCTTCTCCTTCTCCTTCTTCTACTTCTTCTGATTCACCCTCCAGACTTCACCTTCTCCTTCTCCTTCTTCTGCTTCTTCTGATTCACCCTCCTGACTTCACCTTCTCCTTCTCCTTCTTCTACATCTTCTGATTCACCCTCCTGACTTCACCTTCTCCTTCTCCTTCTTCTACTTCTTCTGATTCACCCTCCAGACTACACCTTCTCCTTCTCCTTCTTCTACTTCTTCTGATTCACCCTCCAGACTTCACCTTCTCCTTCTCCTTCTTCTACTTCTTCTGATTCACCCTCCAGACTTCATCTTCTCCTTCTCCTTCTTCTGCTTCTTCTGATTCACCCTCCAGACTTCACCTTCTCCTTCTCCTTCTTCTGCTTCTTCTGATTCACCCTCCAGACTTCACCTTCTCCTTCTCCTTCTTCTACTTCTTCTGATTCACCCTCCAGACTTCACCTTCTCCTTCTCCTTCTTCTACTTCTTCTGATTCACCCTCCAGTCTTCACCTTCTCCTTCTCCTTCTTCTGTTTCTTCTGCTTCACCCTCCAGACTTCACCTTCTCCTTCTCTTTCTTCTGCTTCTTCTGCTTCACCCTCCAGACTTCACCTTCTCCTTCTCCTTCTTCTGATTCTTCTGATTCACCCTCCAGACTTCACCTTCTCTATCTCCTTCTTCTGCTTCTTCTGATTCACCCTCCTGACTTCACCTTCTCCTTCTCCTTCTTCTACTTCTTCTGATTCACCATCCTGACTTCACCTTCTCCTTCTCCTTCTTCTACTTCTTCTGCTTCACCCTCCAGACTTCACCTTCTCTTTCTCCTTCTTCTACTTCTTCTGATTCACCCTCCAGACTTCACCTTCTCCTTCTCCTTCTTCTGCTTCTTCTGATTCACCCTCCAGACTTAACCATCTCCTTCTCCTTATTGTGCTTCTTCTGATTCACCCTCCAGACTTCACCTTCTCCTTCTCCTTCTTCTACTTCTTCTGATTCACCCTCCAGACTTCACCTTCTCCTTCTCCTTCTTCTGCTTCTTCTGATTCACCCTCCTGACTTCACCTTCTCCTTCTCCTTCTTCTACATCTTCTGATTCACCCTCCTGACTTCACCTTCTCCTTCTCCATCTTCTACTTCCTCTGCTTCACCCTCCAGACTTCAACTTCTCCTTCTCCTTCTTCTACCTCTTCTGATTCACCCTCCAGACTTCACCTTCTCCTTCTCCTTCTTCTACATCTTCTGATTCACCCTCCTGACTTCACCTTCTCCTTCTCCATCTTCTACTTCCTCTGCTTCACCCTCCAGACTTCACCTTCTCCTTCTCCTTCTTCTACTTCTTCTGATTCACCCTCCAGACTTCACCTTCTCCTTCTCCTTCTTCTGCTTCTTCTGATTCACCCTCCTGACTTCACCTTCTCCTTCTCCTTCTTCTACATCTTCTGATTCACCCTCCTGACTTCACCTTCTCCTTCTCCTTCTTCTACTTCTTCTGATTCACCCTCCAGACTACACCTTCTCCTTCTCCTTCTTCTACTTCTTCTGATTCACCCTCCAGACTTCACCTTCTCCTTCTCCTTCTTCTGTTTCTTCTGATTCACCCTCCAGACTTCATCTTCTCCTTCTCCTTCTTCTACTTCTTCTGATTCACCCTCCAGACTTCACCTTCTCCTTCTCCTTCTTCTACTTCTTCTGATTCACCCTCCAGACTTCATCTTCTCCTTCTCCTTCTTCTGCTTCTTCTGATTCACCCTCCAGACTTCACCTTCTCCTTCTCCTTCTTCTGCTTCTTCTGATTCACCCTCCAGACTTCACCTTCTCCTTCTCCTTCTTCTACTTCTTCTGATTCACCCTCCAGACTTCACCTTCTCCTTCTCCTTCTTCTACTTCTTCTGATTCACCCTCCAGTCTTCACCTTCTCCTTCTCCTTCTTCTGTTTCTTCTGCTTCACCCTCCAGACTTCACCTTCTCCTTCTCTTTCTTCTGCTTCTTCTGCTTCACCCTCCAGACTTCACCTTCTCCTTCTCCTTCTTCTGATTCTTCTGATTCACCCTCCAGACTTCACCTTCTCTATCTCCTTCTTCTGCTTCTTCTGATTCACCCTCCTGACTTCACCTTCTCCTTCTCCTTCTTCTACTTCTTCTGATTCACCATCCTGACTTCACCTTCTCCTTCTCCTTCTTCTACTTCTTCTGCTTCACCCTCCAGACTTCACCTTCTCTTTCTCCTTCTTCTACTTCTTCTGATTCACCCTCCAGACTTCACCTTCTCCTTCTCCTTCTTCTGCTTCTTCTGATTCACCCTCCAGACTTAACCATCTCCTTCTCCTTATTGTGCTTCTTCTGATTCACCCTCCAGACTTCACCTTCTCCTTCTCCTTCTTCTACTTCTTCTGATTCACCCTCCAGACTTCACCTTCTCCTTCTCCTTCTTCTGCTTCTTCTGATTCACCCTCCTGACTTCACCTTCTCCTTCTCCTTCTTCTACATCTTCTGATTCACCCTCCTGACTTCACCTTCTCCTTCTCCATCTTCTACTTCCTCTGCTTCACCCTCCAGACTTCAACTTCTCCTTCTCCTTCTTCTACCTCTTCTGATTCACCCTCCAGACTTCACCTTCTCCTTCTCCTTCTTCTGCTTCTTCTGATTCACCCTCCAGACTTCACCTTCTCCTTCTCCTTCTTCTGCTTCTTCCGATTCACCCTCCAGACTTCACCTTCTCCTTCTCCTTCTTCTACTTCATCTGATTCACCCTCCAGACTTCACCTTATCCTTCTCCTTCTTCTGCTTCTTCTGATTCACCCTCCAGACTTCACCTTCTCCTTCTCCTTCGTCTACTTCTTCTGATTCACCCTCCAGACTACACCTTCTCCTTCTCCTTCTTCTACTTCTTCTGATTCACCCTCCAGACTTCACCTTCTCCTTCTCCTTCTTCTGTTTCTTCTGATTCACCCTCCAGACTTCATGTTCTCCTTCTCCTTCTTCTACTTCTTCTGATTCACCCTCCAGACTTCACCTTCTCCTTCTCCTTCTTCTACTTCTTCTGATTCACCCTCCAGACTTCATGTTCTCCTTCTCCTTCTTCTGCTTCTTCTGATTCACCCTCCAGACTTCACCTTCTCCTTCTCCTTCTTCTGCTTCTTCTGATTCACCCTCCAGACTTCAACTTCTCCTTCTCCTTCTTCTACTTCTTCTGATTCACCCTCCAGACTTCACCTTCTCCTTCTTCTACTTCTTCTGATTCACCCTCCAGTCTTCACCTTCTCCTTCTCCTTCTTCTGTTTCTTCTGCTTCACCCTCCAGACTTCACCTTCTCCTTCTCTTTCTTCTGCTTCTTCTGATTCACCCTCCAGACTTCACCTTCTCCTTCTCCTTCTTCTGATTCTTCTGATTCACCCTCCAGACTTCACCTTCTCCTTCTCCTTCTTCTGCTTCTTCTGATTCACCCTCCTGACTTCACCTTCTCCTTCTCCTTTTCTACTTCTTCTGATTCACCCTCCTGACTTCACCTTCTCCTTCTCCTTCTTCTGTTTCTTCTGCTTCACCCTCCAGACTTCACCTTCTCCTTCTCTTTCTTCTGCTTCTTCTGATTCACCCTCCAGACTTCACCTTCTCCTTCTCCTTCTTCTGATTCTTCTGATTCACCCTCCAGACTTCACCTGCTCCTTCTCCTTCTTCTGCTTCTTCTGATTCACCCTCCTAACTTCACCTTCTCCTTCTCCTTCTTCTGCTTCTTCTGATTCACCCTCCTGACTTCACCTTCTCCTTCTCCTTCTTCTGCTTCTTCTGATTCACCCTCCAGACTTCACCTTCTCCTTCTCCTTCTTCTGCTTCTTCTGATTCACCCTCCAGACTTCACCTTCTCCTTCTCCTTCTTCTGCTTCTTCTGATTCACCCTCCAGACCTCACCTTCTCCTTCTCCTTCTTCTACTTCTTCTGATTCACCCTCCAGACTTCATCTTCTCCTTCTCCTTCTTCTGCTTCTTCTGATTCATCCTCCAGACTTCACCTTCTCCTTCTCCTTCTTCTGCTTCTTCTGATTCTCCCTCCAGACTTCACCTTCTCCTTCTCCTTCTTCTACTTCTTCTGATTCACCCTCCAGACTTCACCTTCTCCTTCTCCTTATTCTACTTCTTCTGATTCACCCTCCAGTCTTCACCTTCTCCTTCTCCTTCTTCTGTTTCTTCTGCCTCACCCTCCAGACTTCACCTTCTCCTTCTCTTTCTTCTGCTTCTTCTGCTTCACCCTCCAGACTTCACCTTCTCCTTCTCCTTCTTCTGATTCTTCTGATTCACCCTCCAGACTTCACCTTCTCTATCTCCTTCTTCTGCTTCTTCTGATTCACCCTCCTGACTTCACCTTCTCCTTCTCCTTCTTCTACTTCTTCTGATTCACCCTCCTGACTTCACCTTCTCCTTCTCCTTCTTCTACTTCTTCTGCTTCACCCTCCAGACTTCACCTTCTCCTTCTCCTTCTTCTACTTCTTCTGATTCACCCTCCAGACTTCACCTTCTCCTTCTCCTTCTTCTGCTTCTTCTGATTCATCCTCCAGACTTAACCTTCTCCTTCTCCTTATTCTGCTTCTTCTGATTCACCCTCCAGACTTCACCTTCTCCTTCTCCTTCTTCTGCTTCTTCTGATTCTCCCTCCAGACTTCACCTTCTCCTTCTCCTTCTTCTACTTCTTCTGATTCACCCTCCAGACTTCACCTTCTCCTTCTCCTTATTCTACTTCTTCTGATTCACCCTCCAGTCTTCACCTTCTCCTTCTCCTTCTTCTGTTTCTTCTGCCTCACCCTCCAGACTTCACCTTCTCCTTCTCTTTCTTCTGCTTCTTCTGCTTCACCCTCCAGACTTCACCTTCTCCTTCTCCTTCTTCTGATTCTTCTGATTCACCCTCCAGACTTCACCTTCTCTATCTCCTTCTTCTGCTTCTTCTGATTCACCCCCCTGACTTCACCTTCTCCTTCTCCTTCTTCTACTTCTTCTGATTCACCCTCCTGACTTCACCTTCTCCTTCTCCTTCTTCTACTTCTTCTGCTTCACCCTCCAGACTTCACCTTCTCCTTCTCCTTCTTCTACTTCTTCTGATTCACCCTCCAGACTTCACCTTCTCCTTCTCCTTCTTCTGCTTCTTCTGATTCATCCTCCAGACTTAACCTTCTCCTTCTCCTTATTCTGCTTCTTCTGATTCACCCTCCAGACTTCACCTTCTCCTTCTCCTTCTTCTGCTTCTTCTGATTCACCCTCCAGACTTCACCTTCTCCTTCTCCTTCTTCTGCTTCTTCTGATTCACCCTCCAGACTTCACCTTCTCCTTCTCCTTCTTCTACTTCTTCTGATTCACCCTCCAGACTTCACCTTCTCCTTCTCCTTCTTCTGCTTCTTCTGATTCACCCTCCTGACTTCACCTTCTCCTTCTCCTTCTTCTACATCTTCTGATTCACCCTCCTGACTTCACCTTCTCCTTCTCCTTCTTCTACTTCTTCTGATTCACCCTCCAGACTTCACCTTCTCCTTCTCCTTCTTCTGCTTCTTCTGATTCACCCTCCAGACTTCACCTTCTCATTCTCCTTCTTCTGCTTCTTCTGCTGCGCCCTCCAGACTTCACCTTCTCCTTCTCCTTCTTCTGCTTCTTCTGATTCACCCCCCTGACTTCACCTTCTCCTTCTCCTTCTTCTACTTCTTCTGATTCACCCTCCTGACTTCACCTTCTCCTTCTCCTTCTTCTACTTCTTCTGCTTCACCCTCCAGACTTCACCTTCTCCTTCTCCTTCTTCTACTTCTTCTGATTCACCCTCCAGACTTCACCTTCTCCTTCTCCTTCTTCTGCTTCTTCTGATTCATCCTCCAGACTTAACCTTCTCCTTCTCCTTATTCTGCTTCTTCTGATTCACCCTCCAGACTTCACCTTCTCCTTCTCCTTCTTCTGCTTCTTCTGATTCACCCTCCAGACTTCACCTTCTCCTTCTCCTTCTTCTGCTTCTTCTGATTCACCCTCCAGACTTCACCTTCTCCTTCTCCTTCTTCTACTTCTTCTGATTCACCCTCCAGACTTCACCTTCTCCTTCTCCTTCTTCTGCTTCTTCTGATTCACCCTCCTGACTTCACCTTCTCCTTCTCCTTCTTCTACATCTTCTGATTCACCCTCCTGACTTCACCTTCTCCTTCTCCTTCTTCTACTTCTTCTGATTCACCCTCCAGACTTCACCTTCTCCTTCTCCTTCTTCTGCTTCTTCTGATTCACCCTCCAGACTTCACCTTCTCATTCTCCTTCTTCTGCTTCTTCTGCTGCGCCCTCCAGACTTCACCTTCTCCTTCTCCTTCTTCTGCTTCTTCTGCTTCACACTCCAGACTTCACCTTCTCCTTCTCCTTCTTCTACTTCTTCTGCTTCACCCTCCAGACTTCACCTTCTCTTTCTCCTTCTTCTACTTCTTCTGATTCACCCTCCAGACTTCACCTTCTCCTTCTCCTTCTTCTGCTTCTTCTGATTCACCCTCCAGACTTAACCATCTCCTTCTCCTTATTGTGCTTCTTCTGATTCACCCTCCAGACTTCACCTTCTCCTTCTCCTTCTTCTGCTTCTTCTGATTCACCCTCCAGACTTCACCTTCTCCTTCTCCTTCTTCTGCTTCTTCTGATTCACCCTCCAGACTTCACCTTCTCCTTCTCCTTCTTCTACTTCTTCTGATTCACCCTCCAGACTTCACCTTCTCCTTCTCCTTCTTCTGCTTCTTCTGATTCACCCTCCTGACTTCACCTTCTCCTTCTCCTTCTTCTACATCTTCTGATTCACCCTCCTGACTTCACCTTCTCCTTCTCCATCTTCTACTTCCTCTGCTTCACCCTCCAGACTTCAACTTCTCCTTCTCCTTCTTCTACTTCTTCTGATTCACCCTCCAGACTTCACCTTCTCCTTCTCCTTCTTCTGCTTCTTCTGATTCACCCTCCAGACTTCACCTTCTCCTTCTCCTTCTTCTGCTTCTTCCGATTCACCCTCCAGACTTCACCTTCTCCTTCTCCTTCTTCTACTTCATCTGATTCACCCTCCAGACTTCACCTTATCCTTCTCCTTCTTCTGCTTCTTCTGATTCACCCTCCAGACTTCACCTTCTCCTTCTCCTTCGTCTACTTCTTCTGATTCACCCTCCAGACTACACCTTCTCCTTCTCCTTCTTCTACTTCTTCTGATTCACCCTCCAGACTTCACCTTCTCCTTCTCCTTCTTCTGTTTCTTCTGATTCACCCTCCAGACTTCATGTTCTCCTTCTCCTTCTTCTACTTCTTCTGATTCACCCTCCAGACTTCACCTTCTCCTTCTCCTTCTTCTACTTCTTCTGATTCACCCTCCAGACTTCATGTTCTCCTTCTCCTTCTTCTGCTTCTTCTGATTCACCCTCCAGACTTCACCTTCTCCTTCTCCTTCTTCTGCTTCTTCTGATTCACCCTCCAGACTTCAACTTCTCCTTCTCCTTCTTCTACTTCTTCTGATTCACCCTCCAGACTTCACCTTCTCCTTCTTCTACTTCTTCTGATTCACCCTCCAGTCTTCACCTTCTCCTTCTCCTTCTTCTGTTTCTTCTGCTTCACCCTCCAGACTTCACCTTCTCCTTCTCTTTCTTCTGCTTCTTCTGATTCACCCTCAAGACTTCACCTTCTCCTTCTCCTTCTTCTGATTCTTCTGATTCACCCTCCAGACTTCACCTTCTCCTTCTCCTTCTTCTGCTTCTTCTGATTCACCCTCCTGACTTCACCTTCTCCTTCTCCTTTTCTACTTCTTCTGATTCACCCTCCTGACTTCACCTTCTCCTTCTCCTTCTTCTGTTTCTTCTGCTTCACCCTCCAGACTTCACCTTCTCCTTCTCTTTCTTCTGCTTCTTCTGATTCACCCTCCAGACTTCACCTTCTCCTTCTCCTTCTTCTGATTCTTCTGATTCACCCTCCAGACTTCACCTGCTCCTTCTCCTTCTTCTGCTTCTTCTGATTCACCCTCCTAACTTCACCTTCTCCTTCTCCTTCTTCTGCTTCTTCTGATTCACCCTCCTGACTTCACCTTCTCCTTCTCCTTCTTCTGCTTCTTCTGATTCACCCTCCAGACTTCACCTTCTCCTTCTCCTTCTTCTGCTTCTTCTGATTCACCCTCCAGACTTCACCTTCTCCTTCTCCTTCTTCTGCTTCTTCTGATTCACCCTCCAGAACTCACCTTCTCCTTCTCCTTCTTCTACTTCTTCTGATTCACCCTCCAGACTTCATCTTCTCCTTCTCCTTCTTCTGCTTCTTCTGATTCATCCTCCAGACTTCACCTTCTCCTTCTCCTTCTTCTGCTTCTTCTGATTCTCCCTCCAGACTTCACCTTCTCCTTCTCCTTCTTCTACTTCTTCTGATTCACCCTCCAGACTTCACCTTCTCCTTCTCCTTATTCTACTTCTTCTGATTCACCCTCCAGTCTTCACCTTCTCCTTCTCCTTCTTCTGTTTCTTCTGCCTCACCCTCCAGACTTCACCTTCTCCTTCTCTTTCTTCTGCTTCTTCTGCTTCACCCTCCAGACTTCACCTTCTCCTTCTCCTTCTTCTGATTCTTCTGATTCACCCTCCAGACTTCACCTTCTCTATCTCCTTCTTCTGCTTCTTCTGATTCACCCTCCTGACTTCACCTTCTCCTTCTCCTTCTTCTACTTCTTCTGATTCACCCTCCTGACTTCACCTTCTCCTTCTCCTTCTTCTACTTCTTCTGCTTCACCCTCCAGACTTCACCTTCTCCTTCTCCTTCTTCTACTTCTTCTGATTCACCCTCCAGACTTCACCTTCTCCTTCTCCTTCTTCTGCTTCTTCTGATTCATCCTCCAGACTTAACCTTCTCCTTCTCCTTATTCTGCTTCTTCTGATTCACCCTCCAGACTTCACCTTCTCCTTCTCCTTCTTCTGCTTCTTCTGATTCACCCTCCAGACTTCACCTTCTCCTTCTCCTTCTTCTGCTTCTTCTGATTCACCCTCCAGACTTCACCTTCTCCTTCTCCTTCTTCTACTTCTTCTGATTCACCCTCCAGACTTCACCTTCTCCTTCTCCTTCTTCTGCTTCTTCTGATTCACCCTCCTGACTTCACCTTCTCCTTCTCCTTCTTCTACATCTTCTGATTCACCCTCCTGACTTCACCTTCTCCTTCTCCTTCTTCTACTTCTTCTGATTCACCCTCCAGACTTCACCTTCTCCTTCTCCTTCTTCTGCTTCTTCTGATTCACCCTCCAGACTTCACCTTCTCATTCTCCTTCTTCTGCTTCTTCTGCTGCGCCCTCCAGACTTCACCTTCTCCTTCTCCTTCTTCTGCTTCTTCTGCTTCACACTCCAGACTTCACCTTCTCCTTCTCCTTCTTCTGCTTCCTCTGCTGCGCCCTCCAGGCTTCACCTTCTCCTTCTCCTTCTTCTGCTTCTTCTGCTTCACCGTCCTGACTTCACCTTCTCCTTCTCCTTCTTCTACTTCTTCTGCTACACCCCCCTGACTTCACCTGCTCCTTCTCCTTCTTCTGCTTCTTCTGATTCACCCTCCTAACTTCACCTTCTCCTTCTCCTTCTTCTGCTTCTTCTGATTCACCCTCCTGACTTCATCTTCTCCTTCTCCTTCTTCTGCTTCTTCTGATTCACCCTCCAGACTTCAACTTCTCCTTCTCCTTCTTCTGCTTCTTCTGATTCACCCTCCAGACTTCACCTTCTCCTTCTCCTTCTTCTGCTTCTTCTGATTCACCCTCCAGACCTCACCTTCTCCTTCTCCTTCTTCTACTTCTTCTGATTCACCCTCCAGACTTCATCTTCTCCTTCTCCTTCTTCTGCTTCTTCTGATTCAACCTCCAGACTTCACCTTCTCCTTCTCCTTCTTCTGCTTCTTCTGATTCACCCTCCAGACTTCACCTTCTCCTTCTCCTTCTTCTACTTCTTCTGATTCACCCTCCAGACTTCACCTTCTCCTTCTCCTTCTTCTACTTCTTCTGATTCACCCTCCAGTCTTCACCTTCTCCTTCTCCTTCTTCTGCTTCTTCTGCTTCACCCTCCAGACTTCACCTTCTCCTTCTCCTTCTTCTGATTCTTCTGATTCAACCTCCAGACTTCACCTTCTCTATCTCCTTCTTCTGCTTCTTCTGATTCACCCTCCTGACTTCACCTTCTCCTTCTCCTTCTTCTACTTCTTCTGATTCACCCTCCTGACTTCACCTTCTCCTTCTCCTTCTTCTACTTCTTCTGCTTCACCCTCCAGACTTCACCTTCTCCTTCTCCTTCTTCTACTTCTTCTGATTCACCCTCCAGACTTCACCTTCTCCTTCTCCTTCTTCTGCTTCTTCTGATTCACCCTCCAGACTTAACCTTCTCCTTCTCCTTCTTCTACTTCTTCTGATTCACCCTCCAGACTTCACCTTCTCCTTCTCCTTCTTCTGCTTCTTCTGATTCACCCTCCTGACTTCACCTTCTCCTTGTCCTTCTTCTACATCTTCTGATTCACCCTCCTGACTTCACCTTCTCCTTCTCCTTCTTCTACTTCTTCTGCTTCACCCTCCAGACTTCACCTTCTCCTTCTCCTTCTTCTACTTCTTCTGATTCACCCTCCAGACTTCACCTTCTCCTTCTCCTTCTTCTACTTCTTCTGATTCACCCTCCAGACTTCACCTTCTCCTTCTCCTTCTTCTACTTCTTCTGATTCACCCTCCAGACTTCACCTTCTCCTTCTCCTTCTTCTGCTTCTTCTGATTCACCCTCCAGACTTCACCTTCTCCTTCTCCTTATTCTGCTTCTTCTGAATCACCCTCCAGACTTCACCTTCTCCTTCTCCTTCTTCTGCTTCTTCTGATTCACCCTCCAGACTTCACCTTCTCCTTCTCCTTCTTCTGCTTCTTCTGATTCACCCTCCAGACTTCACCTTCTCCTTCTCCTTCTTCTACGTCTTCTGATTCACCCTCCAGACTTCACCTTCTCCATCTCCTTCTTCTGCTTCTTCTGATTCACCCTCCAGACTTCACCTTCTCCTTCTCCTTCATCTACTTCTTCTGATTCACCCTCCAGACTTCACCTTCTCCTTCTCCTTCTTCTGCTTCTTCTGATTCACCCTCCAGACTTCACCTTCTCCTTCTCCTTCTTCTGCTTCTTCTGATTCACCCTCCAGACTTCACCTTCTCCTTCTCCTTCTTCTACTTCTTCTGATTCACCCTCCAGACTTCACCTTCTCCTTCTTCTGCTTCTTCTGATTCACCCTCCAGACTTTACCTTCTCCTTCTCCTTCGTCTACTTCTTCTGATTCACCCTCCAGACTACACCTTCTCCTTCTCCTTCTTCTACTTCTTCTGATTCACCCTCCAGACTTCACCTTCTCCTGCTCCTTCTTCTGTTTCTTCTGATTCACCCTCCAGACTTCATCTTCTCCTTCTCCTTCTTCTACTTCTTCTGATTCACCCTCCAGACTTCACCTTCTCCTTCTCCTTCTTCTACTTCTTCTGATTCACCCTCCAGACTTCATCTTCTCCTTCTCCTTCTTCTGCTTCTTCTGATTCACCCTCCAGACTTCACCTTCTCCTTCTCCTTCTTCTGCTTCTTCTGATTCACCCTCCAGACTTCAACTTCTCCTTCTCCTTCTTCTACTTCTTCTGATTCACCCTCCAGACTTCACCTTCTCCTTCTCCTTCTTCTACTTCTTCCGATTCACCCTCCAGACTTCATCTTCTCCTTCTCCTTCTACTGCTTCTTCTGATTCACCCTCCAGACATCAACTTCTCCTTCTCCTTCTTCTGCTTCTTCTGATTCACCCTCCAGACTTCACCTTCTCCTTCTCCTTCTTCTACTTCTTCTGATTCACCCTCCAGACTTCACCTTCTCCTTCTCCTTCTTCTACTTCTTCTGATTCACCCTCCAGTCTTCACCTTCTCCTTCTCCTTCTTCTGTTTCTTCTGCTTCACCCTCCAGACTTCACCTTCTCCTTCTCTTTCTTCTGCTTCTTCTGATTCACCCTCCAGACTTCACCTTCTCCTTCTCCTTCTTCTGATTCTTCTGATTCACCCTCCAGACTTCACCTTCTCCTTCTCCTTCTTCTGCTTCTTCTGATTCACCCTCCTGACTTCACCTTCTCCTTCTGCTTCTTCTACTTCTTCTGCTTCACCCTCCAGACTTCACCTTCTCCTTCTCCTTCTTCTACTTCTTCTGATTCACCCTCCAGACTTCACCTTCTACTTCTCCTTCTTCTGCTTCTTCTGATTCACCCTCCAGACTTCACCTTCTCCTTCTCCTTATTCTGCTTCTTCTGATTCACCCTCCAGACTTCACCTTCTCCTTCTCCATCTTCTGCTTCTTTTGATTCACCCTCCAGACTTCACCTTCTCCTTCTCCTTCCTCTGCTTCTTCTGATTCACCCTCCAGACTTCACCTTCTCCTTCTCCTTCTTCTGATTCTTCTGATTCACCCTCCAGACTTCACCTTCTCCTTCTCCATCTTCTGCTTCTTCTGATTCACCCTCCTGACTTCACCTTCTCCTTCTCCTTCTTCTACTTCTTCTGATTCACCCTCCTGACTTCACCTTCTCCTTCTCCATCTTCTACTTCTTCTGCTTCACCCTCCAGACTTCAACTTCTCCTTCTCCTTCTTCTACTTCTTCTGATTCACCCTCCAGACTTCACCTTCTCCTTCTCCTTCTTCTGCTTCTTCTGATTCACCCTCCAGACTTCACCTTCTCCTTCTCCTTCTTCTGCTTCTTCTGATTCACCCTCCAGACTTCACCTTCTCCTTCTCCTTCTTCTACTTCTTCTGATTCACCCTCCAGACTTCACCTTCTCCTTCTCCTTCTTCTGCTTCTTCTGATTCACCCTCCAGACTTCAACTTCTCCTTCTCCTTCGTCTACTTCTTCTGATTCACCCTCCAGACTTCATCTTCTCCTTCTCCTTCTTCTGCTTCTTCTGATTCACCCTCCAGACTTCACCTTCTCCTTCTCCTTCTTCTGCTTCTTCTGATTCACCCTCCAGACTTCAACTTCTCCTTCTCCTTCTTCTACTTCTTCTGATTCACCCTCCAGACTTCACCTTCTCCTTCTCCTTCTTCTACTTCTTCTGATTCACCCTCCAGACTTCACCTTCTCCTTCTCCTTCTTCTACTTCTTCCGATTCACCCTCCAGACTTCATCTTCTCCTTCTCCTTCTTCTGCTTCTTCTGATTCACCCTCCAGACATCACCTTCTCCTTCTCCTTCTTCTGCTTCTTCTGATTCACCCTCCAGACTTCACCTTCTCCTTCTCCTTCTTCTACTTCTTCTGATTCACCCTCCAGACTTCACCTTCTCCTTCTCCTTCTTCTACTTCTTCTGATTCACCCTCCAGTCTTCACCTTCTCCTTCTCCTTCTTCTGTTTCTTCTGCTTCACCCTCCAGACTTCACCTTCTCCTTCTCTTTCTTCTGCTTCTTCTGATTCACCCTCCAGACTTCACCTTCTCCTTCTCCTTCTTCTGATTCTTCTGATTCACCCTCCAGACTTCACCTTCTCCTTCTCCTTCTTCTGCTTCTTCTGATTCACCCTCCTGACTTCACCTTCTCCTTCTGCTTCTTCTACTTCTTCTGCTTCACCCTCCAGACTTCACCTTCTCCTTCTCCTTCTTCTACTTCTTCTGATTCACCCTCCAGACTTCACCTTCTCCTTCTCCTTCTTCTGCTTCTTCTGATTCACCCTCCAGACTTCACCTTCTCCTTCTCCTTATTCTGCTTCTTCTGATTCACCCTCCAGACTTCACCTTCTCCTTCTCCTTATTCTGCTTCTTTTGATTCACCCTCCAGACTTCACCTTCTCCTTCTCCTTCCTCTGCTTCTTCTGATTCACCCTCCAGACTTCACCTTCTCCTTCTCCTTCTTCTGATTCTTCTGATTCACCCTCCAGACTTCACCTTCTCCTTCTCCATCTTCTGCTTCTTCTGATTCACCCTCCTGACTTCACCTTCTCCTTCTCCTTCTTCTACTTCTTCTGATTCACCCTCCTGACTTCACCTTCTCCTTCTCCATCTTCTACTTCTTCTGCTTCACCCTCCAGACTTCAACTTCTCCTTCTCCTTCTTCTACTTCTTCTGATTCACCCTCCAGACTTCACCTTCTCCTTCTCCTTCTTCTGCTTCTTCTGATTCACCCTCCAGACTTCACCTTCTCCTTCTCCTTCTTCTGCTTCTTCTGATTCACCCTCCAGACTTCACCTTCTCCTTCTCCTTCTTCTACTTCTTCTGATTCACCCTCCAGACTTCACCTTCTCCTTCTCCTTCTTCTGCTTCTTCTGATTCACCCTCCAGACTTCAACTTCTCCTTCTCCTTCGTCTACTTCTTCTGATTCACCCTCCAGACTTCATCTTCTCCTTCTCCTTCTTCTGCTTCTTCTGATTCACCCTCCAGACTTCACCTTCTCCTTCTCCTTCTTCTGCTTCTTCTGATTCACCCTCCAGACTTCAACTTCTCCTTCTCCTTCTTCTACTTCTTCTGATTCACCCTCCAGACTTCACCTTCTCCTTCTCCTTCTTCTACTTCTTCTGATTCACCCTCCAGTCTTCACCTTCTCCTTCTCCTTCTTCTGTTTCTTCTGCTTCACCCTCCAGACTTCACCTTCTCCTTCTCTTTCTTCTGCTTCTTCTGATTCACCCTCCAGACTTCACCTTCTCCTTCTCCTTCTTCTGATTCTTCTGATTCACCCTCCAGACTTCACCTTCTCCTTCTCCTTCTTCTGCTTCTTCTGATTCACCCTCCTGACTTCACCTTCTCCTTCTCCTTCTTCTACTTCTTCTGATTCACCCTCCTGACTTCACCTTCTCCTTCTCCTTCTTCTACTTCTTCTGCTTCACCCTCCAGACTTCACCTTCTCCTTCTCCTTCTTCTACTTCTTCTGATTCACCCTCCAGACTTGACCTTCTCCTTCTCCTTCTTCTGCTTCTTCTGATTCACCCTCCAGACTTCACCTTCTCATTCTCCTTCTTCTGCTTCTTCTGCTGCGCCCTCCAGACTTCACCTTCTCCTTCTCCTTCTTCTGCTTCTACAGCTTCACACTCCAGACTTCACCTTCTCCTTCTCCTTCTTCTGCTTCTTCTGCTGCGCCCTCCAGGCTTCACCTTCTCCTTCTCCTTCTTCTGCTTGTTCTGCTTCATCGTCCTGACTTCACCTTCTCCTTCTCCTTCTTCTACTTCTTCTGCTACACCCCCCTGACTTCAGCTGCTCCTTCTCCTTTTTCTGCTTCTTCTGATTCACCCTCCTAACTTCACCTTCTCCTTCTCCTTCTTCTGCTTCTTCTGATTCACCCTCCTGACTTCACCTTCTCCTTCTCCTTCTTCTGCTTCTTCTGATTCACCCTCCAGACTTCACCTTCTCCTTCTCCTTCTTCTGCTTCTTCTGATTCACCCTCCAGACTTCACCTTCTCCTTCTCCTTCTTCTGCTTCTTCTGATTCACCCTCCAGACCTCACCTTCTCCTTCTCCTTCTTCTACTTCTTCTGATTCACCCTCCAGACTTCATCTTCTCCTTCTCCTTCTTCTGCTTCTTCTGATTCACCCTCCAGACTTCACCTTCTCCTTCTCCTTCTTCTGCTTCTTCTGATTCACCCTCCAGACTTCACCTTCTCCTTCTCCTTCTTCTACTTCTTCTGATTCACCCTATAGACTTCACCTTCTCCTTCTCCTTCTTCTACTTCTTCTTATTCACCCTCCAGTCTTCACCTTCTCCTTCTCCTTCTTCTGTTTCTTCTGCTTCACCCTCCAGACTTCACCTTCTCCTTCTCTTTCTTCTGCTTCTTCTGCTTCACCCTCCAGACTTCACCTTCTCCTTCTCCTTCTTCTGATTCTTCTGATTCACCCTCAAGACTTCACCTTCTATATCTCCTTCTTCTGCTTCTTCTGATTCACCCTCCTGACTTCACCTTCTCCTTCTCCTTCTTCTACTTCTTCTGATTCACCCTCCTGACTTCACCTTCTCCTTCTCCTTCTTCTACTTCTTCTGCTTCACCCTCCAGACTTCACCTTCTCCTTCTCCTTCTTCTACTTCTTCTGATTCACCCCCCGACTTCACCTTCTCCTTCTCCTTCTTCTGCTTCTTCTGATTCACCCTCCAGACTTCACCTTCTCCTTCTCCTTATTCTGCTTCTTCTGATTCACCCTCCAGACTTCACCTTCTCCTTCTCCTTCTTCTGCTTCTTCTGATTCACCCTCCAGACTTCACCTTCTCCTTCTCCTTATTCTGCTTCTTCTGATTCACCCTCCAGACTTCACCTTCTCCTTGTCCTTCTTCTGCTTCTTCTGATTCACCCTCCAGACTTCACCTTCTCCTTCTCCTTCTACTGCTTCTTCTGATTCACCCTCCAGACTTCACCTTCTCCTTCTCCTTCTTCTACTTCTTCTGATTCACCCTCCAGACTTCACCTTCTCCTTCTCCTTCTTCTGCTTCTTCTGTTTCACCCTCCTGACTTCACCTTCTCCTTCTCCTTCTTCTACATCTTCTGATTCACCCTCCTGACTTCACCTTCTCCTTCTCCTTCTTCTACTTCTTCTGCTTCACCCTCCAGACTTCACCTTCTCCTTCTCCTTCTTCTACTTCTTCTGATTCACCCTCCAGACTTCACCTTCTCCTTCTCCTTCTTCTACTTCTTCTGCTTCACCCTCCAGACTTCACCTTCTCCTTCTCCATCTTCTACTTCTTCTGATTCACCCTCCAGACTTCACCTTCTCCTTTTCCTTCTTCTGCTTCTTCTGATTCACCCTCCAGACTTCACCTTCTCCTTCTCCTTATTCTGCTTCTTCTGATTCACCCGCCAGAGTTCACCTTCTCCTTCTCCTTATTCTGCTTCTTCTGATTCACCCTCCAGACTTCACCTTCTCCTTCTCCTTCATCTACTTCTTCTGATTCACCCTCCTGACTTCACCTTCTCCTTCTCCTTCTTCTGCTTCTTCTGATTCACCCTCCAGACTTCACCTTCTCCTTCTCCTTCTTCTGCTTCTTCTGATTCACCCTCCTGACTTCACCTTCTCCTTCTCCTTCTTCTGCTTCTTCTGCTTGACCCTCCAGACTTCACCTTCTCCTTCTCCTTCTTCTGCTTCTTCTGCTTCACCCTCCAGACTTCACCTTCTCCTTCTCCTTCTTCTGCTTCTTCTGCTTCACCCTCCTGACTTCACCTTCTCCTTCTCCTTCTTCTACTTCTTCTGATTCACCCTCCAGACTTCACCTTCTCCTTCTCCTTCTTCGGCTTCTTCTGATTCACCCTCCAGACTTCACATTCTCCTTCTCCTTCTTCTACTTCTTCTGATTCACCCTCGAGACTTCATCTTCTCCTTCTCCTTCTTATGCTTCTTCTGATTCACCCTCCAGACTTCACCTTCTCCTTCTCCTTCTTCTGCTTCTTCTGATTCACCCACCAGACTTCACCTTCTCCTTCTCCTTCTTCTACTTCTTCTGATTCACCCTCTAGACTTCAACTTCTCCTTCTCCTTCTTCTGCTTCTTCTGCTTCACCCTCCAGACTTCACCTTCTCGTTCTCCTTCTTCTGCTTCTTCTGCTGCGCCCTCCAGACTTCACCTTCTCCTTCTCCTTCTTCTGCTTCTTCTGCTTCACCCTCCTGACTTCACCTTCTCCTTCTCCTTCTTCTACTTCTTCTGATTCACCCTCCTGACTTCACCTTCTCCTTCTCCTTCTTCTGCTTCTTCTGATTCACCCTCCAGACTTCACCTTCTCCTTCTCCTTCTTCTGCTTCTTCTGATTCACCCTCCAGACTTCACCTTCTCCTTTTCCTTCTTCTGCTTCTTCTGATTCACCCTCCAGACTTCATCTTCTCCTTCTCCTTCTTCTGCATCTTCTGATTCACCCTCCAGACTTCACCTTCTCCTTCTCCTTCTTCTGCTTCTTCTGATTCACCCTCCAGACTTCACCTTCTCCTTCTCCTTCTTCTACTTCTTCTGATTCACCCACCAGACTTCACCTTCTCCTTCTCCTTCTTTTACTTCTTCTGATTCAACCTCCAGTCTTCACCTTCTCCTTCTCCTTCTTCTGCTTCTTCTGATTCACCCTCCAGACTTCACCTTCTCCTTCTCCTTCTTCTGATTCTTTTGATTCACCCTCCAGACTTCACCTTCTCCTTCTCCTTCTTCTGCTTCTTCTGATTCACCCTCCTGACTTCACCCTCTCCTTCTCCTTCTTCTACTTCTTCTGATTCACCCTCCTGACTTCACCTTCTCCTTCTCCTTCTTCTACTTCTTCTGCTTCACCCTCCAGACTTCACATTCTCCTTCTCCATCTTCTACTTCTTCTGATTCACCCTCCAGATTCACCTTCTCCTTCTCCTTCTTCTGCTTCTTCTGATTCACCCTCCAGACTTCACCTTCTCCTTCTCCTTATTCTGCTTCTTCTGATTCACCCGCCAGACTTCACCTTCTCCTTCTCCTTATTCTGCTTCTTCTGATTCACCCTCCAGACTTCACCTTCTCCTTCTCCTTCTTCTGCTTCTTCTGATTCACCCTCCAGACTTTACCTTCTCCTTCTCCTTCTTCTGCTTCTTCTGATTCACCCTCCAGACTTCACCTTCTCCTTCTCCTTCATCTACTTCTTCTGATTCACCCTCCAGACTTCATCTTCTCCTTCTCCTTCTTCTGCTTCTTCTGATTCACCCTCCAGACTTCACCTTCTCCTCCTCCTTCTTCTGCTTTACCTGATTCACCCTCCTGACTTCACCTTCTCCTTCTCCTTCTTCTACTTCTTCTGATTCACCCTCCAGACTTCACCTTCTCCTTCTCCTTCTTCTACTTCTTCTGATTCACCCACCAGACTTCACCTTCTCCTTCTCCTTCTTCTGCTTCTTCTGATTCACCCTCCAGACTTCACCTTCTCCTTCTCCTTCTTCTGCTTCTTCTGATTCACCCTCCAGACTTCATCTTCCCCTTCTCCTTCTTCTGCTTCTTTTGATTCACCCTTCAGACTTCACCTTCTCCTTCTCCTTCTTCTGCTTCTTCTGATTCACCCTCCAGACCTCACCTTCTCCTTCTCCTTCTTCAACTTCTTCTGATTCACCCTCCAGACTTCATCTTCTCCTTCTCCTTCTTTTGCTTCTTTTGATTCACCCTCCAGACTTCACCTTCTCCTTCTCCTTCTTCTGCTTCTTCTGATTCACCCTCCAGACTTCGCCTTCTCCTTCTCCTTCTTCTACTTCTTCTGATTCACCCTCCAGACTTTACCTTCTCCTTCTCCTTCTTCTGCTTCTTCTGATTCACCCTCCAGTCTTCACCTTCTCCTTCTCCTTCTTCTGCGTCTTCTGATTCACCGTCCAGGCTTCACCATCTCCTTCTCCTTCTTCTGCTTCTCCTGATTCACCCTCCTGACTTCACCTTCTCCTTCTCCTTCTTCTGCTTCTTCTGATTCACCCTCCAGACTTCACCTTCTCCTTCTCCTTCTTCTACTTCTTCTGATTCACCCTCCAGACTTCACCTTCTCCTTCTACTTTTTCTGCTTCTTCTGATTCACCCTCCAGACTTCACCTTCTCTTTTTCCTTCTTCTGCTTCTTCTGATTCAGCCTCCAGACTTCACCTTCTCCTTCTCCTTCATCTACTTCTTCTGATTCACCCTCCAGACTTCATCTTCTCCTTCTCCTTCTTCTGCTTCTTCTGATTCACCCTCCAGACTTCACCTTCTCCTTCTCCTTCTTCGGCTTCTTCTGATTCACCCTCCAGACTTCACATTCTCCTTCTCCTTCTTCTACTTCTTCTGATTCACCCTCGAGACTTCATCTTCTCCTTCTCCTTCTTCTGCTTCTTCTGATTCACCCTCCAGACTTCACCTTCTCCTTCTCCTTCTTCTGCTTCTTCTGATTCACCCTCCAGACTTCACCTTCTCCTTCTCCTTCTTCTACTTCTTCTGATTCACCCTCTAGACTTCAACTTCTCCTTCTCCTTCTTCTGCTTCTGCTTCACCCTCCAGACTTCACCTTCTCGTTCTCCTTCTTCTGCTTCTTCTGCTGCGCCCTCCAGACTTCACCTTCTCCTTCTCCTTCTTCTGCTTCTTCTGCTTCACCCTCCTGACTTCACCTTCTCCTATTCCTTCTTCTACTTCTTCTGCTTCACCCCCCTGACTTCACCTTCTCCTTCTCCTTCTTCTGCTTCTTCTGATTCACCCTCCGGACTTCATCTTCTCCTTCTCCTTCTTCTGCTTCTTCTGATTCACCCTCCAGACTTCACCTTCTCCTTCTCCTTATTCTGCTTCTTCTGATTCACCCTCCAGACTTCACCTTCTCCTTCTCCTTCTTCTACTTCTTCTGATTCACCCTCCAGACTTCACCTTCTCCTTCTCCTTCTTTTACTTCTTCTGATTCAACCTCCAGTCTTCACCTTCTCCTTCTCCTTCTTCTGCTTCTTCTGATTCACCCTCCAGACTTCACCTTCACCTTCTCCTTCTTCTGATTCTTTTGATTCACCCTCCAGACTTCACCTTCTCCTTCTCCTTCTTCTGCTTCTTCTGATTCACCCTCCTGACTTCACCCTCTCCTTCTCCTTCTTCTACTTCTTCTGATTCACCCTCCTGACTTCACCTTCTCCTTCTCCTTCTTCTACTTCTTCTGCTTCACCCTCCAGACTTCACCTTCTCCTTCTCCTTCTTCTGCTTCTTCTGATTCACCCTCCAGACTTCACCTTCTCCTTCTCCTTCTTCTGCTTCTTCTGATTCACCCTCCAGACTTCATCTTCCCCTTCTCCTTCTTCTGCTTCTTTTGATTCACCCTTCAGACTTCACCTTCTCCTTCTCCTTCTTCTGCTTCTTCTGATTCACCCTCCAGACCTCACCTTCTCCTTCTCCTTCTTCAACTTCTTCTGATTCACCCTCCAGACTTCATCTTCTCCTTCTCCTTCTTTTGCTTCTTTTGATTCACCCTCCAGACTTCACCTTCTCCTTCTCCTTCTTCTGCTTCTTCTGATTCACCCTCCTGACTTCACCCTCTCCTTCTCCTTCTTCTACTTCTTCTGATTCACCCTCCTGACTTCACCTTCTCCTTCTCCTTCTTCTGCTTCTTCTGATTCACCCTCCAGACTTCACCTTCTCCTTCTCCTTATTCTGCTTCTTCTGATTCACCCTCCAGACTTCACCTTCTCCTTCTCCTTCTTCTACTTCTTCTGATTCACCCTCCAGACTTCACCTTCTCCTTCTCCTTCTTTTACTTCTTCTGATTCAACCTCCAGTCTTCACCTTCTCCTTCTCCTTCTTCTGCTTCTTCTGATTCACCCTCCAGACATCACCTTCACCTTCTCCTTCTTCTGATTCTTTTGATTCACCCTACAGACTTCGCCTTCTCCTTCTCCTTCTTCTGCTTCTTCTGATTCACCCTCCTGACTTCACCCTCTCCTTCTCCTTCTTCTACTTCTTCTGATTCACCCTCCTGACTTCACCTTCTCCTTCTCCTTCTTCTACTTCTTCTGCTTCACCCTCCAGACTTCACCTTCTCCTTCTCCTTCTTCTGCTTCTTCTGATTCACCCTCCAGACTTTACCTTCTCCTTCTCCTTCTTCTACTTCTTCTGATTCACCCTACTGACTTCACCTTCTCCTTCTCCTTCTTCTACTTCTTCTGCTTCACCCTCCAGACTTCACCTTCTCCTTCTCCTTCTTCTGCTTCTTCTGATTCACCCTCCAGACTTTACCTTCTCCTTCTCCTTCATCTACTTCTTCTGATTCACCCTCCTGACTTCACCTTCTCCTTCTCCTTCTTCTGCTTCTTCTGATTCACCCTCCAGACTTCACCTTCTCCTTCTCCTTCTTCTGCTTCTTCTGATTCACCCTCCTGACTTCACCTTCTCCTTCTCCTTCTTCTGCTTCTTCTGCTTCACCCTCCAGACTTCACCTTCTCCTTCTCCTTCTTCTGCTTCTTCTGCTTCACCCTCCAGACTTCACCTTCTCCTACTCCTTCTTCTGCTTCTTCTGCTTCACCCTCCTGACTTCACCTTCTCCTTCTCCTTCTTCTACTTCTTCTGATTCACCCTCCAGACTTCACCTTCTCCTTCTCCTTCTTCGGCTTCTTCTGATTCACCCTCCAGACTTCACATTCTCCTTCTCCTTCTTCTACTTCTTCTGATTCACCCTCGAGACTTCATCTTCTCCTTCTCCTTCTTATGCTTCTTCTGATTCACCCTCCAGACTTCACCTACTCCTTCTCCTTCTTCTGCTTCTTCTGATTCACCCTCCAGACTTCAACTTCTCCTTCTCCTTCTTCTACTTCTACTGATTCACCCTCTAGACTTCAACTTCTCCTTCTCCTTCTTCTGCTTCTTCTGCTTCACCCTCCAGACTTCACCTTCTCGTTCTCCTTCTTCTGCTTCTGCTGCTGCGCCCTCCAGACTTCACCTTCTCCTTCTCCTTCTTCTGCTTCTTCTGCTTCACCCTCCTGACTTCACCTTCTCCTTCTCCTTCTTCTACTTCTTCTGCTTCACCCCCCTGACTTCACCTTCTCCTTCTCCTTCTTCTGCTTCTTCTGATTCACCCTCCTAACTTCACATGCTCCTTCTCCTACTTCTGCTTCTTCTGATTCACCCTCCTGACTTCACCTTCTCCTTCTCCTTCTTCTGCTTCTTCTGATTCACCCTCCAGACTTCACCTTCTCCTTCTCCTTCTTCTGCTTCTTCTGATTCACCCTCCAGACTTCACCTTCTCCTTCTCCTTCTTCTGCTTCTTCTGATTCACCCTCCAGACCTCACCTTCTCCTTCTCCTTCTTCTTCTTCTTCTGATTCACCCTCCAGACTTCATCTTCTCCTTCTCCTTCTTCTGCTTCTTCTGATTCACCCTCCAGACTTCACCTTCTCCTTCTCCTTCTTCTGCTTCTTCTGATTCACCCTCCAGACTTCACCTTCTCCTTCTCCTTCTTCTACTTCTTCTGATTCACCCTCCAGACTTCACCTTCTCCTTCTCCTTCTTTTACTTCTTCTGATTCAACCTCCAGTCTTCACCTTCTCCTTCTCCTTCTTCTGCTTCTTCTGATTCACCCTCAAGACTTCACCTTCTCCTTCTCCTTCTTCTGATTCTTTTGATTCACCCTCCAGACTTCACCTTCTCCTTCTCCTTCTTCTGCTTCTTCTGATTCACCCTCCTGACTTCACCCTCTCCTTCTCCTTCTTCTACTTCTTCTGATTCACCCTCCTGACTTCACCTTCTCCTTCTCCTTCTTCTACTTCTTCTGCTTCACCCTCCAGACTTCACCTTCTCCTTCTCCATCTTCTAATTCTTCTGATTCACCCTCCAGACTTCACCTTCTCCTTCTCCTTCTTCTGCTTCTTCTGATTCACCCTCCAGACTTCACCTTCTCCTTCTCCTTATTCTGCTTCTTCTGATTCACCCGCCAGACTTCACCTTCTCCTTCTCCTTATTCTGCTTCTTCTGATTCACCCTCCAGACTTCACCTTCTCCTTCTCCTTCTTCTGCTTCTTCTGATTCACCCTCCAGACTTTACCTTCTCCTTCTCCTTCTTCTGCTTCTTCTGATTCACCCTCCAGACTTCACCTTCTCCTTCTCCTTCATCTACTTCTTCTGATTCACCCTCCAGACTTCATCTTCTCCTTCTCCTTCTTCTGCTTCTTCTGATTCACCCTCCAGACTTCACCTTCTCCTTCTCCTTCTTCTGCTTCTTCTGATTCACCCTCCAGACTTCACCTTCTCCTTCTCCTTCTTCTACTTCTTCTGATTCACCCTCCAGACTTCACCTTCTCCTTCTCCTTCTTTTACTTCTTCTGATTCACCCTCCAGTCTTCACCTTCTCCTTCTCCTTCTTCTGCTTCTTCTGATTCACCCTCCAGACTTCACCTTCTCCTTCTCCTTCTTCTGATTCTTTTGATTCACCCTCCAGACTTCACCTTCTCCTTCTCCTTCTTCTGCTTCTTCTGATTCACCCTCCTGACTTCACCCTCTCCTTCTCCTTCTTCTACTTCTTCTGATTCACCCTCCTGACTTCACCTTCTCCTTCTCCTTCTTCTACTTCTTCTGCTTCACCCTCCAGACTTCACCTTCTCCTTCTCCATCTTCTACTTCTTCTGATTCACCCTCCAGACTTCACCTTCTCCTTCTCCTTCTTCTGCTTCTTCTGATTCACCCTCCAGACTTCACCTTCTCCTTCTCCTTATTCTGCTTCTTCTGATTCACCCGCCAGACTTCACCTTCTCCTTCTCCTTATTCTGCTTCTTCTGATTCACCCTCCAGACTTCACCTTCTCCTTCTCCTTCTTCTGCTTCTTCTGATTCACCCTCCAGACTTTACCTTCTCCTTCTCCTTCTTCTGCTTCTTCTGATTCACCCTCCAGACTTCACCTTCTCCTTCTCCTTCATCTACTTCTTCTGATTCACCCTCCAGACTTCATCTTCTCCTTCTCCTTCTTCTGCTTCTTCTGATTCACCCTCCAGACTTCACCTTCTCCTCCTCCTTCTTCTGCTTTTTCTGATTCACCCTCCTGACTTCACCTTCTCCTTCTCCTTCTTCTACTTCTTCTGATTCACCCTCCAGACTTCACCTTCTCCTTCTCCTTCTTCTACTTCTTCTGATTCACCCACCAGACTTCACCTTCTCCTTCTCCTTCTTCTGCTTCTTCTGATTCACCCTCCAGACTTCACCTTCTCCTTCTCCTTCTTCTGCTTCTTCTGATTCACCCTCCAGACTTCATCTTCCCCTTCTCCTTCTTCTGCTTCTTTTGATTCACCCTTCAGACTTCACCTTCTCCTTCTCCTTCTTCTGCTTCTTCTGATTCACCCTCCAGACCTCACCTTCTCCTTCTCCTTCTTCAACTTCTTCTGATTCACCCTCCAGACTTCATCTTCTCCTTCTCCTTCTTTTGCTTCTTCTGATTCACCCTCCAGACTTCACCTTCTCCTTCTCCTTCTTCTGCTTCTTCTGATTCACCCTCCAGACTTCGCCTTCTCCTTCTCCTTCTTCTACTTCTTCTGATTCACCCTCCAGACTTCACCTTCTCCTTCTCCTTCTTCTATTTCTTCTGATTCACCCTCCAGTCTTCACCTTCTCCTTCTCCTTCTTCTGCGTCTTCTGATTCACCGTCCAGACTTCACCTTCTCCTTCTCCTTCTTCTGCTTCTCCTGATTCACCCTCCTGACTTCACCTTCTCCTTCTCCTTCTTCTGCTTCTTCTGATTCACCCTCCAGACTTCACCTTCTCCTTCTCCTTCTTCTACTTCTTCTGATTCACCCTCCAGACTTCACCTTCTCCTTCTACTTTTTCTGCTTCTTCTGATTCACCCTCCAGACTTCACCTTCTCTTTTTCCTTCTTCTACTTCTTCTGATTCACCCTCCAGATTTCACCTTCTCCTTCTCCTTCTTCTGCTTCTTCTGATTCACCCTCCAGACTTTACCTTCTCCTTCTCCTTCTTCTGCTTCTTCTGATTCACCCTCCAGACTTCACCTTCTCCTTCTCCTTCATCTACTTCTTCTGATTCACCCTCCAGACTTCATCTTCTCCTTCTCCTTCTTCTACTTCTTCTGATTCACCCTCCAGACTTCACCTTCTCCTTCTACTTTTTCTGCTTCTTCTGATTCACCCTCCAGACTTCACCTTCTCTTTTTCCTTCTTCTGCTTCTTCTGATTCACCCTCCAGATTTCACCTTCTCCTTCTCCTTCTTCTGCTTCTTCTGATTCACCCTCCAGACTTTACCTTCTCCTTCTCCTTCTTCTGCTTCTTCTGATTCACCCTCCAGACTTCACCTTCTCCTTCTACTTTTTCTGCTTCTTCTGATTCACCCTCCAGACTTCACCTTCTCTTTTTCCTTCTTCTGCTTCTTCTGATTCACCCTCCAGATTTCACCTTCTCCTTCTCCTTCTTCTGCTTCTTCTGATTCACCCTCCAGACTTTACCTTCTCCTTCTCCTTCTTCTGCTTCTTCTGATTCACCCTCCAGACTTCACCTTCTCCTTCTCCTTCATCTACTTCTTCTGATTCACCCTCCAGACTTCATCTTCTCCTTCTCCTTCTTCTGCTTCTTCTGATTCACCCTACAGACTTCACCTTCTCCTTCTCCTTCTTCGGCTTCTTCTGATTCACCCTCCAGACTTCACATTCTCCTTCTCCTTCTTCTACTTCTTCTGATTCACCCTCGAGACTTCATCTTCTCCTTCTCCTTCTTCTGCTTCTTCTGATTCACCCTCCAGACTTCACCTTCTCCTTCTCCTTCTTCTGCTTCTTCTGATTCACCCTCCAGACTTCACCTTCTCCTTCTCCTTCTTCTACTTCTTCTGATTCACCCTCTAGACTTCAACTTCTCCTTCTCCTTCTTCTGCTTCTGCTTCACCCTCCAGACTTCACCTTCTCGTTCTCCTTCTTCTGCTTCTTCTGCTGCGCCCTCCAGACTTCACCTTCTCCTTCTCCTTCTTCTGCTTCTTCTGCTTCACACTCCTGACTTCACCTTCTCCTTCTCCTTCTTCTACTTCTTCTGCTTCACCCCCCTGACTTCACCTTCTCCTTCTCCTTCTTCTGCTTCTTCTGATTCACCCTCCTAACTCCACCTTCTCCTTCTCCTTCTTCTGCTTCTTCTGATTCACCCTCCTGACTTCACCTTCTCCTTCTCCTTCTTCTGCTTCTTCTGATTCACCCTCCAGACTTCACCTTCTCCTTCTCCTTCTTCTGCTTCTTCTGATTCGCCCTCCAGACCTCACCTTCTCCTTCTCCTTCTTCTACTTCTTCTAATTCACCCTCCGGACTTCATCTTCTCCTTCTCCTTCTTCTGCTTCTTCTGATTCACCCTCCAGACTTCACCTTCTCCTTCTCCTTCTTCTGCTTCTTCTGATTCACCCTCCAGACTTCACCTTCTCCTTCTCCTTCTTCTACTTCTTCTGATTCACCCTCCAGACTTCACCTTCTCCTTCTCCTTCTTTTACTTCTTCTGATTCAACCTCCAGTCTTCACCTTCTCCTTCTCCTTCTTCTGCTTCTTCTGATTCACCCTCCAGACTTCACCTTCTCCTGCTCCTTCTTCTGATTCTTTTGATACACCCTCCAGACTTCACCTTCTCCTTCTCCTTCTTCTGCTTCTTCTGATTCACCCTCCTGACTTCACCCTCTCCTTCTCCTTCTTCTACTTCTTCTGATTCACCCTCCTGACTTCACCTTCTCCTTCTCCTTCTTCTACTTCTTCTGATTCACCCTCCAGACTTTACCTTCTCCTTCTCCTTCTTCTGCTTCTTCTGATTCACGCTCCAGACTTCACCTTCTCCTTCTCCTTCATCTACTTCTTCTTATTCACCCTCCTGACTTCACATTCTCCTTCTCCTTCTTCTGCTTCTTCTGATTCACCCTCCAGACTTCACCTTCTCCTTCTCCTTCTTCTGCTTCTTCTGATTCACCCTCCTGACTTCACCTTCTCCTTCTCCTTCTTCTGCTTCTTCTGCTTCACCCTCCAGACTTCACCTTCTCCTTCTCCTTCTTCTGCTTCTTCTGCTTCACCCTCCAAACTTCACCTTCTCCTTCTCCTTCTTCTGCTTCTTCTGCTTCACCCTCCTGACTTCACCTTCTCCTTCTCCTTCTTCTACTTCTTCTGATTCACCCTCCAGACTTCACCTTCTCCTTCTCCTTCTTCGGCTTCTTCTGATTCACCCTCCAGACTTCACATTCTCCTTCTCCTTCTTCTACTTCTTCTGATTCACCCTCGAGACTTCATCTTCTCCTTCTCCTTCTTATGCTTCTTCTGATTCACCCTCCAGACTTCACCTTCTCCTTCTCCTTCTTCTGCTTCTTCTGATTCACCCTCCAGACTTCACCTTCTCCTTCTCCTTCTTCTACTTCTTCTGATTCACCCTCTAGACTTCAACTTCTCCTTCTCCTTCTTCTGCTTCTTCTGCTTCACCCTCCAGACTTCACCTTCTCGTTCTCCTTCTTCTGCTTCTTCTGCTGCGCCCTCCAGACTTCACCTTCTCCTTCTCCTTCTTCTGCTTCTTCTGCTTCACCCTCCTGACTTCACCTTCTCCTTCTCCTTCTTCTACTTCTTCTGCTTCACCCCCCTGACTTCACCTTCTCCTTCTCCTTCTTCTGCTTCTTCTGATTCACCCTCCTAACTTCACCTGCTCCTTCTCCTACTTCTGCTTCTTCTGATTCACCCTCCTGACTTCACCTTCTTCTTCTCCTTCTTCTGCTTCTTCTGATTCACCCTCCAGACTTCACCTTCTCCTTCTCCTTCTCCTGCTTCTTCTGATTCACCCTCCAGACTTCACCTTCTCCTTCTCCTTCTTCTGCTTCTTCTGATTCACCCTCCAGACCTCACTTTCTCCTTCTCCTTCTTCTTCTTCTTCTGATTCACCCTCCAGACTTCATCTTCTCCTTCTCCTTCTTCTGCTTCTTCTGATTCACCCTCCAGACTTCACCTTCTCCTTCTCTTCTTCTGCTTCTTCTGATTCACCCTCCAGACTTCACCTTCTCCTTCTCCTTCTTCTACTTCTTCTGATTCACCCTCCAGACTTCACCTTCTCCTTCTCCTTCATTTACTTCTTCTGATTCAACCTCCAGTCTTCACCTTCTCCTTCTCCTTCTTCTGCTTCTTCTGATTCACCCTCCAGACTTCACCTTCTCCTTCTCCTTCTTCTGATTCTTTTGATTCACCCTCCAGACTTCACCTTCTCCTTCTCCTTCTTCTGCTTCTTCTGATTCACCCTCCTGACTTCACCCTCTCCTTCTCCTTCTTCTACTTCTTCTGATTCACCCTCCTGACTTCACCTTCTCCTTCTCCTTCTTCTACTTCTTCTGCTTCACCCTCCAGACTTCACCTTCTCCTTCTCCATCTTCTACTTCTTCTGATTCACCCTCCAGACTTCACCTTCTCCTTCTCCTTCTTCTGCTTCTTCTGATTCACCCTCCAGACTTCACCTTCTCCTTCTCCTTATTCTGCTTCTTCTGATTCACCCGCCAGACTTCACCTTCTCCTTCTCCTTATTCTGCTTCTTCTGATTCACCCTCCAGACTTCACCTTCTCCTTCTCCTTCTTCTGCTTCTTCTGATTCACCCTCCAGACTTTACCTTCTCCTTCTCCTTCTTCTGCTTCTTCTGATTCACCCTCCAGACTTCACCTTCTCCTTCTCCTTCATCTACTTCTTCTGATTCACCCTCCAGACTTATTCTTCTCCTTCTCCTTCTTCTGCTTCTTCTGATTCACCCTCCAGACTTCACCTTCTCCTCCTCCTTCTTCTGCTTTTTCTGATTCACCCTCCAGACTTCACCTTCTCCTTCTCCTTCTTCTACTTCTTCTGATTCACCCACCAGACTTCACCTTCTCCTTCTCCTTCTTCTGCTTCTTCTGATTCACCCTCCAGACTTCACCTTCTCCTTCTCCTTCTTCTGCTTCTTCTGATTCACCCTCCAGACTTCATCTTCCCCTTCTCCTTCTTCTGCTTCTTTTGATTCACCCTTCAGACTTCACCTTCTCCTTCTCCTTCTTCTGCTTCTTCTGATTCACCCTCCAGACCTCACCTTCTCCTGCTCCTTCTTCAACTTCTTCTGATTCACCCTCCAGACTTCATCTTCCCCTTCTCCTTCTTTTGCTTCTTCTGATTCACCCTCCAGACTTCACCTTCTCCTTCTCCTTCTTCTGCTTCTTCTGATTCACCCTCCAGACTTCGCCTTCTGCTTCTCCTTCTTCTACTTCTTCTGATTCACCCTCCAGACTTCACCTTCTCCTTCTCCTTCTTCTTCTTCTTCTGATTCACCCTCCAGTCTTCACCTTCTCCTTCTCCTTCTTCTGCGTTTTCTGATTCACCGTCCAGACTTCACCTTCTCCTTCTCCTTCTTCTGCTTCTCCTGATTCACCCTCCTGACTTCACCTTCTCCTTCTCCTTCTTCTGCTTCTTCTGATTCACCCTCCAGACTTCACCTTCTCCTTCTCCTTCTTCTACTTCTTCTGATTCACCCTCCAGACTTCACCTTCTCCTTCTACTTTTTCTGCTTCTTCTGATTCACCCTCCAGACTTCACCTTCTCTTTTTCCTTCTTCTGCTTCTTCTGATTCACCCTCCAGATTTCACCTTCTCCTTCTCCTTCTTCTGCTTCTTCTGATTCACCCTCCAGACTTTACCTTCTCCTTCTCCTTCTTCTGCTTCTTCTGATTCACCCTCCAGACTTGACCTTCTCCTTCTCCTTCATCTACTTCTTCTGATTCACCCTCCAGACTTCATCTTCTCCTTCTCCTTCTTCTGCTTCTTCTGATTCAACCTCCAGACTTCACCTTCTCCTTCTCCTTCTTCGGCTTCTTCTGATTCACCCTCCAGACTTCACATTCTCCTTCTCCTTCTTCTACTTCTTCTGATTCACCCTCGAGACTTCATCTTCTCCTTCTCCTTCTTCTGCTTCTTCTGATTCACCCTCCAGACTTCACCTTCTCCTTCTCCTTCTTCTGCTTCTTCTGATTCACCCTCCAGACTTCACCTTCTCCTTCTCCTTCTTCTACTTCTTCTGATTCACCCTCTAGACTTCAACTTCTCCTTCTCCTTCTTCTGCTTCTGCTTCACCCTCCAGACTTCACCTTCTCGTTCTCCTTCTTCTGCTTCTTCTGCTGCGCCCTCCAGACTTCACCTTCTCCTTCTCCTTCTTCTGCTTCTTCTGCTTCACCCACCTGACTTCACCTTCTCCTTCTCCTTCTTCTACTTCTTCTGCTTCACCCCCCTGACTTCACCTTCTCCTTCTCCTTCTTCTGCTTCTTCTGATTCACCCTCCTAACTCCACCTTCTCCTTCTCCTTCTTCTGCTTCTTCTGATTCACCCTCCTGACTTCACCTTCTCCTTCTCCTTCTTCTGCTTCTTCTGATTCACCCTCCAGACTTCACCTTCTCCTTCTCCTTCTTCTGCTTCTTCTGATTCACCCTCCAGACCTCACCTTCTCCTTCTCCTTCTTCTACTTCTTCTGATTCACCCTCCGGACTTCATCTTCTCCTTCTCCTTCTTCTGCTTCTTCTGATTCACCCTCCAGACTTCACCTTCTCCTTCTCCTTCTTCTGCTTCTTCTGATTCACTCTCCAGACTTCACCTTCTCCTTCTCCTTCTTCTACTTCTTCTGATTCACCCTCCAGACTTCACCTTCTCCTTCTCCTTCTTTTACTTCTTCTGATTCAACCTCCAGTCTTCACCTTCTCCTTCTCCTTCTTCTGCTTCTTCTGATTCTCCCTCCAGACTTCACCTTCTCCTTCTCCTTTTTCTGATTCTTTTGATTCACCCTCCAGACTTCACCTTCTCCTTCTCCTTCTTCTGCTTCTTCTGATTCACCCTCCTGACTTCACCCTCTCCTTCTCCTTCTTCTACTTCTTCTGATTCACCCTCCTGACTTCACCTTCTCCTTCTCCTTCTTCTACTTCTTCTGCTTCACCCTCCAGACTTCACCTTCTCCTTCTCCATCTTCTACTTCTTCTGATTCCCCCTCCAGACTTCAACTTCTCCTTCTCCTTCTTCTGCTTCTTCTGATTCACCCTCCAGACTTCACCTTCTCCTTCTCCTTATTCTGCTTCTTCTGATTCACCCGCCAGACTTCACCTTCTCCTTCTCCTTATTCTGCTTCTTCTGATTCACCCTCCAGACTTCACCTTCTCCTTCTCCTTCTTCTGCTTCTTCTGATTCACCCTCCAGACTTTACCTTCTCCTTCTCCTTCTTCTGCTTTTTCTGATTCACCCTCCAGACTTCACCTTCTCCTTCTCCTTCATCTACTTTTTCTGATTCACCCTCCTGACTTCACCTTCTCCTTCTCCTTCTTCTACTTCTTCTGATTCACCCTCCAGACTTCACCTTCTCCTTCTCCTTCTTCTACTTCTTCTGATTCACCCACCAGACTTCACCTTCTCCTTCTCCTTCTTCTGCTTCTTCTGATTCACCCTCCAGACTTCACCTTCTCCTTCTCCTTCTTCTGCTTCTTCTGATTCACCCTCCAGACTTAACCTTCTCCTTCTCCTTCTTCTGCTTCTTTTGATTCACCCTTCAGACTTCACCTTCTCCTTCTCCTTCTTCTGCTTCTTCTGATTCACCCTCCAGACCTCACCTTCTCCTTCTCCTTCTTCAACTTCTTCTGATTCACCCTCCAGACTTCATCTTCTCCTTCTCCTTCTTTTGCTTCTTCTGATTCACCCTCCAGACTTCACCTTCTCCTTCTCCTTCTTCTGCTTCTTCTGATTCACCCTCCAGACTTCGCCTTCTCCTTCTCCTTCTTCTGCTTCTTGTGATTCACCCTCCAGACTTCGCCTTCTCCTTCTCCTTCTTCTACTTCTTCTGATTCACCCTCCAGACTTCACCTTCTCCTTCTCCTTCTTCTACTTCTTCTGATTCACCCTCCAGACTTCACCTTCTCCTTCTCCATCTTCTACTTCTTCTGATTCACCGTCCAGACTTCACCTTCTCCTTCTCCTTCTTCTGCTTCTCCTGATTCACCCTCCTGACTTCACCTTCTCCTTCTCCTTCTTCTGCTTCTTCTGCTTCACCCTCCAGACTTCACCTTCTCCTTCTCCTTCTTCTACTTCTTCTGATTCACCCTCCAGACTTCACCTTCTCCTTCTACTTCTTCTGCTTCTTCTGATTCACCCTCCAGACTTCACCTTCTCTTTTTCCTTCTTCTGCTTCTTCTGATTCACCCTCCAGATTTCACCTTCTCCTTCTCCTTCTTCTGCTTCTTCTGATTCACCCTCCAGACTTTACCTTCTCCTTCTCCTTCTTCTGCTTCTTCTGATTCACCCTCCAGACTTCACCTTCTCCTTCTCCTTCATCTACTTCTTCTGATTCACCCTCCAGACTTCATCTTCTCCTTCTCCTTCTTCTGCCTCTTCTGATTCACCCTCCAGACTTCACCTTCTCCTTCTCCTTCTTCTGCTTTTTCTGATTCACCCTCCAGACTTCACCTTCTCCTTCTCCTTCTTCTACTTCTTCTGATTCACCCACCAGACTTCACCTTCTCCTTCTCCTTCTTCTGCTTCTTTTGATTCACCCTTCAGACTTCACCTTCTTCTTCTCCTTCTTCTGCTTCTTCTGATTCACCCTCCAGACCTCACCTTCTCCTTCTCCTTCTTCAACTTCTTCTGATTCACCCTCCAGACTTCATCTTCTCCTTCTCCTTCTTTTGCTTCTTCTGATTCACCCTCCAGACATCACCTTCTCCTTCTCCTTCTTATGCTTCTTCTGATTCACCCTCCAGACTTCACCTTCTCCTTCTCCTTCTTCTGCTTCTTCTGATTAACCCTCCAGACTCACCTTCTCCTTCTCCTTCTTCTACTTCTTCTGATTCACCCTCCAGACTTCATCTTCTCCTTCTCCTTCTTCTGCTTCTTCTGATTCACCCTCCAGACTTCACCTTCTCCTTCTCCTTCTTCTGTTTCTTCTGATTCACCCTCCAGACTTCACCTTCTCCTTCTCCTTCTTCTACTTCTTCTGATTCACCCTCCAGACTTCACCTTCTCCTTCTCCTTCTTTTACTTCTTCTGATTCAACCTCCAGTCTTCACCTTCTCCTTCTCCTTCTTCTGCTTCTTCTGATTCACCCTCCAGACTTCACCTTCTCCTTCTCCTTCTTCTGATTCTTTTGATTCAACCTCCAGATTTCACCTTCTCCTTCTCCTTCTTCTGCTTCTTCTGATTCACCCTCCAGACTTTACCTTCTCCTTCTCCTTCTTCTGCTTCTTCTGATTCACCCTCCAGACTTCACCTTCTCCTTCTCCTTCATCTACTTCTTCTGATTCACCCTCCAGACTTCATCTTCTCCTTCTCCTTCTTCTGCCTCTTCTGATTCACCCTCCAGACTTCACCTTCTCCTTCTCCTTCTTCTGCTTTTTCTGATTCACCCTCCAGACTTCACCTTCTCCTTCTCCTTCTTCTACTTCTTCTGATTCACCCACCAGACTTCACCTTCTCCTTCTCCTTCTTCTGCTTCTTTTGATTCACACTTCAGACTTCACCTTCTTCTTCTCCTTCTTCTGCTTCTTCTGATTCACCCTCCAGACCTCACCTTCTCCTTCTCCTTCTTCAACTTCTTCTGATTCACCCTCCAGACTTCATCTTCTCCTTCTCCTTCTTTTGCTTCTTCTGATTCACCCTCCAGACATCACCTTCTCCTTCTCCTTCTTATGCTTCTTCTGATTCACCCTCCAGACTTCACCTTCTCCTTCTCCTTCTTCTGCTTCTTCTGATTAACCCTCCAGACTCACCTTCTCCTTCTCCTTCTTCTACTTCTTCTGATTCACCCTCCAGACTTCATCTTCTCCTTCTCCTTCTTCTGCTTCTTCTGATTCACCCTCCAGACTTCACCTTCTCCTTCTCCTTCTTCTGCTTCTTCTGATTCACCCTCCAGACTTCACCTTCTCCTTCTCCTTCTTCTACTTCTTCTGATTCACCCTCCAGACTTCACCTTCTCCTTCTCCTTCTTTTACTTCTTCTGATTCAACCTCCAGTCTTCACCTTCTCCTTCTCCTTCTTCTGCTTCTTCTGATTCACCCTCCAGACTTCACCTTCTCCTTCTCCTTCTTCTGATTCTTTTGATTCACCCTCCAGACTTCACCTTCTCCTTCTCCTTCTTCTGCTTCTTCTGATTCACCCTCCTGACTTCACCCTCTCCTTCTCCTTCTTCTACTTCTTCTGATTCACCCTCCTGACTTCACCTTCTCCTTCTCCTTCTTCTACTTCTTCTGCTTCATCCTCCAGACTTCACCTTCTCCTTCTCCATCTTCTACTTCTTCTGATTCACCCTCCAGACTTCACCTTCTCCTTCTCCTTCTTCTGCTTCTTCTGATTCACCCTCCAGACTTCACCTTCTCCTTCTCCTTCATCTACTTTTTCTGATTCACCCTCCTGACTTCACCTTCTCCTGCTCCTTCTTCTACTTCTTCTGATTCACCCTCCAGACTTCACCTTCTCCTTCTCCTTCTTCTACTTCTTCTGATTCACCCACCAGACTTCACCTTCTCCTTCTCCTTCTTCTGCTTCTTCTGATTCACCCTCCAGACTTCACCTTCTCCTTCTCCTTCTTCTGCTTCTTCTGATTCACCCTCCAGACTTAACCTTCTCCTTCTCCTTCTTCTGCTTCTTTTGATTCACCCTTCAGACTTCACCTTCTCCTTCTCCTTCTTCTGCTTCTTCTGATTCACCCTCCAGACCTCACCTTCCCCTTCTCCTTCTTCAACCTCTTCTGATTCACCCTCCAGACTTCATCTTCTCCTTCTCCTTCTTTTGCTTCTTCTGATTCACCCTCCAGACTTCACCTTCTCCTTCTCCTTCTTCTGCTTCTTCTGATTCACCCTCCAGACTTCGCCTTCTCCTTCTCCTTCTTCTGCTTCTTCTGATTCACCCTCCAGACTTCGCCTTCTCCTTCTCCTTCTTCTACTTCTTCTGATTCACCCTCCAGACTTCACCTTCTCCTTCTCCTTCTTCTACTTCTTCTGATTCACCCTCCAGACTTCACCTTCTCCTTCTCCATCTTCTACTTCTTCTGATTCACCGTCCAGACTTCACCTTCTCCTTCTCCTTCTTCTGCTTCTCCTGATTCACCCTCCTGACTTCACCTTCTCCTTCTCCTTCTTCTGCTTCTTCTGATTCACCCTCCAGACTTCACCTTCTCCTTCTCCTTCTTCTACTTCTTCTGATTCACCCTCCAGACTTCACCTTCTCCTTCTACTTCTTCTGCTTCTTCTGATTCACCCTCCAGACTTCACCTTCTCTTTTTCCTTCTTCTGCTTCTTCTGATTCACCCTCCAGATTTAACTTCTCCTTCTCCTTCTTCTGCTTCTTCTGATTCACCCTCCAGACTTTACCTTCTCCTTCTCCTTCTTCTGCTTCTTCTGATTCACCCTCCAGACTTCACCTTCTCCTTCTCCTTCATCTACTTCTTCTGATTCACCCTCCAGACTTCATCTTCTCCTTCTCCTTCTTCTGCCTCTTCTGATTCACCCTCCAGACTTCACCTTCTCCTTCTCCTTCTTCTGCTTTTTCTGATTCACCCTCCAGACTTCACCTTCTCCTTCTCCTTCTTCTACTTCTTCTGATTCACCCACCAGACTTCACCTTCTCCTTCTCCTTCTTCTGCTTCTTTTGATTCACCCTTCAGACTTCACCTTCTTCTTCTCCTTCTTCTGCTTCTTCTGATTCACCCTCCAGACCTCACCTTCTCCTTCTCCTTCTTCAACTTCTTCTGATTCACCCTCCAGACTTCATCTTCTCCTTGTCCTTCTTTTGCTTCTTCTGATTCACCCTCCAGACATCACCTTCTCCTTCTCCTTCTTATGCTTCTTCTGATTCACCCTCCAGACTTCACCTTCTCCTTCTCCTTCTTCTGCTTCTTCTGATTAACCCTCCAGACTCACCTTCTCCTTCTCCTTCTTCTACTTCTTCTGATTCACCCTCCAGACTTCATCTTCTCCTTCTCCTTCTTCTGCTTCTTCTGATTCACCCTCCAGACTTCACCTTCTCCTTCTCCTTCTTCTGCTTCTTCTGATTCACCCTCCAGACTTCACCTTCTCCTTCTCCTTCTTCTACTTCTTCTGATTCACCCTCCAGACTTCACCTTCTCCTTCTCCTTCTTTTACTTCTTCTGATTCAACCTCCAGTCTTCACCTTCTCCTTCTCCTTCTTCTGCTTCTTCTGATTCACCCTCCAGACTTCACCTTCTCCTTCTCCTTCTTCTGATTCTTTTGATTCACCCTCCAGACTTCACCTTCTCCTTCTCCTTCTTCTGCTTCTTCTGATTCACCCTCCTGACTTCACCCTCTCCTTCTCCTTCTTCTACTTCTTCTGATTCACCCTCCTGACTTCACCTTCTCCTTCTCCTTCTTCTACTTCTTCTGCTTCACCCTCCAGACTTCACCTTCTCCTTCTCCATCTTCTACTTCTTCTGATTCACCCTCCAGACTTCACCTTCTCCTTCTCCTTCTTCTGCTTCTTCTGATTCACCCTCCAGACTTCACCTTCTCCTTCTCCTTATTCTGCTTCTTCTGATTCACCCGCCAGACTTCACCTTCTCCTTCTCCTTATTCTGCTTCTTCTGATTCACCCTCCAGACTTCACCTTCTCCTTCTCCTTCTTCTGCTTCTTCTGATTCACCCTCCAGACTTTACCTTCTCCTTCTCCTTCTTCTGCTTCTTCTGATTCACCCTCCAGACTTCACCTTCTCCTTCTCCTTCATCTACTTCTTCTGATTCACCCTCCAGACTTATTCTTCTCCTTCTCCTTCTTCTGCTTCTTCTGATTCACCCTCCAGACTTCACCTTCTCCTCCTCCTTCTTCTGCTTTTTCTGATTCACCCTCCAGACTTCACCTTCTCCTTCTCCTTCTTCTACTTCTTCTGATTCACCCACCAGACTTCACCTTCTCCTTCTCCTTCTCCTGCTTCTTCTGATTCACCCTCCAGACTTCACCTTCTCCTTCTCCTTCTTCTGCTTCTTCTGATTCACCCTCCAGACTTCATCTTCCCCTTCTCCTTCTTCTGCTTCTTTTGATTCACCCTTCAGACTTCACCTTCTCCTTCTCCTTCTTCTGCTTCTTCTGATTCACCCTCCAGACCTCACCTTCTCCTTCTCCTTCTTCAACTTCTTCTGATTCACCCTCCAGACTTCATCTTCCCCTTCTCCTTCTTTTGCTTCTTCTGATTCACCCTCCAGACTTCACCTTCTCCTTCTCCTTCTTCTGCTTCTTCTGATTCACCCTCCAGACTTCGCCTTCTGCTTCTCCTTCTTCTACTTCTTCTGATTCACCCTCCAGACTTCACCTTCTCCTTCTCCTTCTTCTACTTCTTCTGATTCACCCTCCAGTCTTCACCTTCTCCTTCTCCTTCTTCTGCGTTTTCTGATTCACCGTCCAGACTTCACCTTCTCCTTCTCCTTCTTCTGCTTCTCCTGATTCACCCTCCTGACTTCACCTTCTCCTTCTCCTTCTTCTGCTTCTTCTGATTCACCCTCCAGACTTCACCTTCTCCTTCTCCTTCTTCTACTTCTTCTGATTCACCCTCCAGACTTCACCTTCTCCTTCTACTTTTTCTGCTTCTTCTGATTCACCCTCCAGACTTCACCTTCTCTTTTTCCTTCTTCTGCTTCTTCTGATTCACCCTCCAGATTTCACCTTCTCCTTCTCCTTCTTCTGCTTCTTCTGATTCACCCTCCAGACTTTACCTTCTCCTTCTCCTTCTTCTGCTTCTTCTGATTCACCCTCCAGACTTCACCTTCTCCTTCTCCTTCATCTACTTCTTCTGATTCACCCTCCAGACTTCATCTTCTCCTTCTCCTTCTTCTGCTTCTTCTGATTCAACCTCCAGACTTCACCTTCTCCTTCTCCTTCTTCGGCTTCTTCTGATTCACCCTCCAGACTTCACATTCTCCTTCTCCTTCTTCTACTTCTTCTGATTCACCCTCGAGACTTCATCTTCTCCTTCTCCTTCTTCTGCTTCTTCTGATTCACCCTCCAGACTTCACCTTCTCCTTCTCCTTCTTCTGCTTTTTCTGATTCACCCTCCAGACTTCACCTTCTCCTTCTCCTTCTTGTACTTCTTCTGATTCACCCTCTAGACTTCAACTTCTCCTTCTCCTTCTTCTGCTTCTGCTTCACCCTCCAGACTTCACCTTCTCGTTCTCCTTCTTCTGCTTCTTCTGCTGCGCCCTCCAGACTTCACCTTCTCCTTCTCCTTCTTCTGCTTCTTCTGCTTCACCCACCTGACTTCACCTTCTCCTTCTCCTTCTTCTACTTCTTCTGCTTCACCCCCCTGACTTCACCTTCTCCTTCTCCTTCTTCTGCTTCTTCTGATTCACCCTCCTAACTCCACCTTCTCCTTCTCCTTCTTCTGCTTCTTCTGATTCACCCTCCTGACTTCACCTTCTCCTTCTCCTTCTTCTGCTTCTTCTGATTCACCCTCCAGACTTCACCTTCTCCTTCTCCTTCTTCTGCTTCTTCTGATTCACCCTCCAGACCTCACCTTCTCCTTCTCCTTCTTCTACTTCTTCTGATTCACCCTCCGGACTTCATCTTCTCCTTCTCCTTCTTCTGCTTCTTCTGATTCACCCTCCAGACTTCACCTTCTCCTTCTCCTTCTTCTGCTTCTTCTGATTCACTCTCCAGACTTCATCTTCTCCTTCTCCTTCTTCTACTTCTTCTAATTCACCCTCCAGACTTCACCTTCTCCTTCTCCTTCTTTTACTTCTTCTGATTCAACCTCCAGTTTTCACCTTCTCCTTCTCCTTCTTCTGCTTCTTCTGATTCTCCCTACAGACTTCACCTTCTCCTTCTCCTTTTTCTGATTCTTTTGATTCACCCTCCAGACTTCACCTTCTCCTACTCCTTCTTCTGCTTCTTCTGATTCACCCTCCTGACTTCACCCTCTCCTTCTCCTTCTTCTACTTCTTCTGATTCACCCTCCTGACTTCACCTTCTCCTTCTCCTTCTTCTACTTCTTCTGCTTCACCCTCCAGACTTCACCTTCTCCTTCTCCATCTTCTACTTCTTCTGATTCCCCCTCCAGACTTCAACTTCTCCTTCTCCTTCTTCTGCTTCTTCTGATTCACCCTCCAGACTTCACCTTCTCCTTCTCCTTATTCTGCTTCTTCTGATTCACCCGCCAGACTTCACCTTCTCCTTCTCCTTATTCTGCTTCTTCTGATTCACCCTCCAGACTTCACCTTCTCCTTCTCCTTCTTCTGCTTCTTCTGATTCACCCTCCAGACTTTACCTTCTCCTGCTCCTTCTTCTGCTTTTTCTGATTCACCCTCCAGACTTCACCTTCTCCTTCTCCTTCATCTACTTTTTCTGATTCACCCTCCTGACTTCACCTTCTCCTTCTCCTTCTTCTACTTCTTCTGATTCACCCTCCAGACTTCACCTTCTCCTTCTCCTTCTTCTGCTTCTTCTGATTCACCCTCCAGACTTCGCCTTCTCCTTCTCCTTCTTCTGCTTCTTCTGATTCACCCTCCAGACTTCACCTTCTCCTTCTCCATCTTCTACTTCTTCTGATTCACCGTCCAGACTTCACCTTCTCCTTCTCCTTCTTCTGCTTCTCCTGATTCACCCTCCTGACTTCACCTTCTCCTTCTCCTTCTTCTGCTTCTTCTGATTCACCCTCCAGACTTCACCTTCTCCTTCTCCTTCTTCTACTTCTTCTGATTCACCCTCCAGACTTCACCATCTCCTTCTACTTCTTCTGCTTCTTCTGATTCACCCTCCAGACTTCACCTTCTCTTTTTCCTTCTTCTGCTTCTTCTGATTCACCCTCCAGATTTCACCTTCTCCTTCTCCTTCTTCTGCTTCTTCTGATTCACCCTCCAGACTTTACCTTCTCCTTCTCCTTCTTCTGCTTCTTCTGATTCACCCTCCAGACTTCACCTTCTCCTTCTCCTTCATCTACTTCTTCTGATTCACCCTCCAGACTTCATCTTCTCCTTCTCCTTCTTCTGCCTCTTCTGATTCACCCTCCAGACTTCACCTTCTCCTTCTCCTTCTTCTGCTTTTTCTGATTCACCCTCCAGACTTCACCTTCTCCTTCTCCTTCTTCTACTTCTTCTGATTCACCCACCAGACTTCACCTTCTCCTTCTCCTTCTTCTGCTTCTTTTGATTCACCCTTCAGACTTCACCTTCTTCTTCTCCTTCTTCTGCTTCTTCTGATTCACCCTCCAGACCTCACCTTCTCCTTCTCCTTCTTCAACTTCTTCTGATTCACCCTCCAGACTTCATCTTCTCCTTCTCCTTCTTTTGCTTCTTCTGATTCACCCTCCAGACATCACCTTCTCCTTCTCCTTCTTATGCTTCTTCTGATTCACCCTCCAGACTTCACCTTCTCCTTCTCCTTCTTCTGCTTCTTCTGATTAACCCTCCAGACTCACCTTCTCCTTCTCCTTCTTCTACTTCTTCTGATTCACCCTCCAGACTTCACCTTCTCCTTCTTCTGCTTCTTCTGATTCACCCTCCAGACTTCACCTTCTCCTTCTCCTTCTTCTACTTCTTCTGATTCACCCTCCAGACTTCATCTTCTCCTTCTCCTTCTTCTGCTTCTTCTGATTCACCCTCCACACTTCACCATCTCCTTCTCCTTCTTCTGCTTCTTCTGATTCACCCTCCAGACTTCACCTTCTCCTTCTCCTTCTTCTACTTCTTCTGATTCACCCTCCAGACTTCACCTTCTCCTTCTCCTTCTTCTGCTTCTTCTGACTCACCCTCCAGACTTCACCTTCTCCTGCTACTTCTCCTGCTTCTTCTGATTCACCCTCCAGACTTCACCTTCTCCTTTTCCTTCTTCTGCTTCTTCTGATTCACCCTCCAGATTTCACCTTCTCCTTCTCCTTCTTCTGCTTCTTCTGATTCACCCTCCAGACTTCACCTTCTCCTTCTCCTTCTTCTGCTTCTTCTGATTAACCCTCCAGACTCACCTTCTCCTTCTCCTTCTTCTACTTCTTCTGATTCACCCTCCAGACTTCACCTTCTCCTTCTCCTTCTTCTGCTTCTTCTGATTCACCCTCCAGACTTCACCTTCTCCTTCTCCTTCGTCTACTTCTTCTGATTCACCCTCCAGACTTCACCTTCTCCTTCTCCTTCTTCTACTTCTTCTGATTCACCCTCCAGACTTCACCTTCTCCTTCTCCTTCTTCTGCTTCTTCTGATTCACCCTCCAGACTTCACCTTCTCCTTCTCCTTCTTCTACTTCTTCTGATTCACCCTCCAGACTTCACCTTCTCCTTCTCCTTCTTCTACTTCTTCTGATTCACCCTCCAGACTTCACCTTCTCCTTCTCCTTCTTCTACTTCTTCTGCTTCTCCCTCCAGACTTCACCTTCTCCTTCTCCTTCTTCTGCTTCTTCTGATTCACCCTCCAGACTTCACCTTCTCCTTCTCCTTCTTCTACTTCTCCTGATTCACCCTCCAGACTTCACCTTCTCCTTCTCCTTCTTCTACTTCTTCTGATTCACCCTCCAGACTTCACCTTCTCCTTCTCCTTCTTCTACTTCTTATGATTCACCCTCCTGACTTCACCTTCTCCTTCTCCTTCTTCTGCTCCTTCTGCTTCACCCTCCAGACTTCACCTTCTCCTTCTCTTTCTTCTGCTTCTTCTGATTCACCCTCCAGACTTCACCTTCTCCTTCTCCTTCTTCTGCTTCTTCTGATTCACCCTCCAGACTTCACCTTCTCCTTCTCCTTCTTCTACTTCTTCTGATTCACCCTCCTGACGTCACCTTCTACTTCACCTTCTTCTACTTCTTCTGCTTCACCCTCCAGACTTCACCTTCTGCTTCTCCTTCTTCTACTTCTTCTGATTCACCCGCCAGACTTCACCTTCTCCTTCTCCTTATTCTGCTTCTCCTGATTCACCCTCCAGACTTCACCTTCTCCTTCTCCTTCTTCTGCTTCTTCTGAATAACCCTCCTGACTTACCTTCTCCTTCTCCTTCTTCTGCTTCTTCTGATTCACCCTCCAGACTTCACCTTCTCCTTCTCCTTCATCTACTTCTTCTGATTCACCCTCCAGACTTCATCTTCTCCTTCTCCTTCATCTGCTTCTTCTGATTCACCCTCCAGACTTCACCTTCTCCTTCTCCTTCTTCTGCTTTTTCTGATTCACCCTCCTGACTTCACCTTCTCCTTCTCCTTCTTCTACTTCTTCTGATTCACCCTCCAGACTTCACCTTCTCCTTCTCCTTCTTCTACTTCTTCTGATTCACCCACCAGTCTTCACCTTCTCCTTCTCCTTCTTCTGCTTCTTCTGATTCACCCTCCAGACTTCACCTTCTCCTTCTCCTTCTTCTGCTTCTTCTGATTCACCCTCCAGACTTCACCTTCTCCTTCTCCTTCTTCTGCTTCTTTTGATTCACCCTTCAGACTTCGCCTTCTCCTTCTCCTTCTTCTGCTTCTTCTGATTCACCCTCCAGACCTCACCTTCTCCTTCTCCTTCTTCTACTTCTTCTGATTCACCCTCCAGACTTCATCTTCTCCTTCTCCTTCTTTTGCTTCTTCTGATTCACCCTCCAGACTTCACCTTCTCCTTCTCCTTCTTCTGCTTCTTCTGATTCACCCTCCAGACTTCGCCTTCTCCTTCTCCTTCTTCTACTTCTTCTGATTCACCCTCCAGACTTCACCTTCTCCTTCTCCTTCTTCTACTTCTTCTGATTCACCCTCCAGTCTTCATCTTCTCCTTCTCCTTCTTCTGCTTCTTCTGATTCTCCCTCCAGACTTCACCTTCTCCTTCTCCTTCTTCTGCTTCTCCTGATTCACCCTCCTGACTTCACCTTCTCCTTCTCCTTCTTCTGCTTCTTCTGATTCACCCTCCAGACTTCACCTTCTCCTTCTCCTTCTTCTACTTCTTCTGATTCACTCTCCAGACTTCACCTTCTCCTGCTACTTCTTCTGCTTCTTCTGATTCACCCTCCAGACTTCACCTTCTCCTTTTCCTTCTTCTGCTTCTTCTGATTCATCCTCCAGATTTCACCTTCTCCTTCTCCTTCTTCTGCTTCTTCTGATTCACCCTTCAGACTTCACCTTCTCCTTCTCATTCTTCTGCTTCTTCTGATTCACCCTCCAGACTTCACCTTCTCCTTCACCTTCTTCTACTTCTTCTGATTCACCCTCCAGACTTCACCTTCTCCTTCTCCTTCTTCTGCTTCTTCTGATTCACCATCCAGACTTCACCTTCTCCTTCTCCTTCGTCTACTTCTTCTGATTCACCCTCCAGACTACACCTTCTCCTTCTCCTTCTTCTACTTCTTCTGATTCACCCTCCAGACTTCACCTTCTCCTTCTCCTTCTTCTGCTTCTTCTGATTCACCCTCCAGACTTCACCTTCTCCTTCTCCTTCTTCTACTTCTTCTGATTCACCCTCCAAACTTCACCTTCTCCTTCTCCTTCTTCTACTTCTTCTGCTTCTCCCTCCAGACTTCACCTTCTCCTTCTCCTTCTTCTGCTTCTTCTGATTCAGCCTCCAGACTTCACCTTCTCCTTCTCCTTCTTCTACTTCTTCTGATTCACCCTCCAGACTTCACCTTCTCCTTCTCCTTCTTCTACTTCTTCTGATTCACCCTCCAGACTTCACCTTCTCCTTCTCCTTCTTCTACTTCTTATGATTCACCCTCCTGACTTCACCTTCTCCTTCTCCTTCTTCTGCTTCTTCTGCTTCACCCTCCAGACTTCACCTTCTCCTTCTCCTTCTTCTGCTTCTTCTGCTTCACCCTCCAGACTTCACCTTCTCCTTCTCCTTCTTCTGCTTCTTCTGCTTCACCCTCCAGACCTCAGCTTCTCCTTCTCCTTCTTCTACTTCTTCTGATTCACCCTCCTGACATCACCTTCTCCTTCTCCTTCTTCTACTTCTTCTGCTTCACCCACCAGACTTCACCTCCTCCTTCTCCTTCTTCTGCTTCTCCTGATTCACCCTCCTGACTTCACCTTCTCCTTCTCCTTCTTCTGCTTCTTCTGATTCACCCTCCAGACTTCACCTTCTCCTTCTCCTTCTTCTACTTCTTCTGATTCACCCTCCAGACTTCACCTTCTCCTGCTACTTCTTCTGCTTCTTCTGATTCACCCTCCAGACTTCACCTTCTCCTTTTCCTTCTTCTGCTTCTTCTGATTCATCCTCCAGATTTCACCTTCTCCTTCTCCTTCTTCTGCTTCTTCTGATTCACCCTCCAGACTTCACCTTCTCCTTCTCATTCTTCTGCTTCTTCTGATTCACCCTCCAAACTTCACCTTCTCCTTCACCTTCTTCTACTTCTTCTGATTCACCCTCCAGACTTCACCTTCTCCTTCTCCTTCTTCTGCTTCTTCTGATTCACCATCCAGACTTCACCTTCTCCTTCTCCTTCGTCTACTTCTTCTGATTCACCCTCCAGACTACACCTTCTCCTTCTCCTTCTTCTACTTCTTCTGATTCACCCTCCAGACTTCACCTTCTCCTTCTCCTTCTTCTGCTTCTTCTGATTCACCCTCCAGACTTCACCTTCTCCTTCTCCTTCTTCTACTTCTTCTGATTCACCCTCCAAACTTCACCTTCTCCTTCTCCTTCTTCTACTGCTTCTGCTTCTCCCTCCAGACTTCACCTTCTCCTTCTCCTTCTTCTGCTTCTTCTGATTCAGCCTCCAGACTTCACCTTCTCCTTCTCCTTCTTCTACTTCTTCTGATTCACCCTCCAGACTTCACCTTCTCCTTCTCCTTCTTCTACTTCTTCTGATTCACCCTCCAGACTTCACCTTCTCCTTCTCCTTCTTCTACTTCTTATGATTCACCCTCCTGACTTCACCTTCTCCTTCTCCTTCTTCTGCTTCTTCTGCTTCACCCTCCAGACTTCACCTTCTCCTTCTCCTTCTTCTGCTTCTTCTGCTTCACCCTCCAGACTTCACCTTCTCCTTCTCCTTCTTCTGCTTCTTCTGCTTCACCCTCCAGACCTCACCTTCTCCTTCTCCTTCTTCTACTTCTTCTGATTCACCCTCCTGACTTCACCTTCTCCTTCTCCTTCTTCTACTTCTTCTGCTTCACCCTCCAGACTTCACCTTCTCCTTCTCCTTCTGCTGCTTCTTCTGATTCACCCTCCAGACTTCACCTTCTCCTTCTCCTTCTTGTGCTTCTTCTGATTCACCCTCCAGACTTCACCTTCTCCTTCTCCTTCTTCTACTTCTTCTGATTCACCCTCCAAACTTCACCTTCTCCTTCTCCTTCTTCTACTTCTTCTGCTTCTCCCTCCAGACTTCACCTTCTCCTTCTCCTTCTTCTGCTTCTTCTGATTCAGCCTCCAGACTTCACCTTCTCCTTCTCCTTCTTCTACTTCTTCTGATTCACCCTCCAGACTTCACCTTCTCCTTCTCCTTCTTCTACTTCTTCTGATTCACCCTCCAGACTTCACCTTCTCCTTCTCCTTCTTCTACTTCTTATGATTCACCCTCCTGACTTCACCTTCTCCTTCTCCTTCTTCTGCTTCTTCTGCTTCACCCTCCAGACTTCACCTTCTCCTTCTCCTTCTTCTGCTTCTTCTGCTTCAACCTCCAGACTTCACCTTCTCCTTCTCCTTCTTCTGCTTCTTCTGCTTCACCCTCCAGACCTCACCTTCTCCTTCTCCTTCTTCTACTTCTTCTGATTCACCCTCCTGACTTCACCTTCTCCTTCTCCTTCTTCTACTTCTTCTGCTTCACCCACCAGACTTCACCTTCTCCTTCTCCTTCTTCTGCTTCTCCTGATTCACCCTCCTGACTTCACCTTCTCCTTCTCCTTCTTCTGCTTCTTCTGATTCACCCTCCAGACTTCACCTTCTCCTTCTCCTTCTTCTACTTCTTCTGATTCACCCTCCAGACTTCACCTTCTCCTGCTACTTCTTCTGCTTCTTCTGATTCACCCTCCAGACTTCACCTTCTCCTTTTCCTTCTTCTGCTTCTTCTGATTCATCCTCCAGATTTCACCTTCTCCTTCTCCTTCTTCTGCTTCTTCTGATTCACCCTCCAGACTTCACCTTCTCCTTCTCATTCTTCTGCTTCTTCTGATTCACCCTCCAGACTTCACCTTCTCCTTCACCTTCTTCTACTTCTTCTGATTCACCCTCCAGACTTCACCTTCTCCTTCTCCTTCTTCTGCTTCTTCTGATTCACCATCCAGACTTCACCTTCTCCTTCTCCTTCGTCTACTTCTTCTGATTCACCCTCCAGACTACACCTTCTCCTTCTCCTTCTTCTACTTCTTCTGAGTCACCCTCCAGACTTCACCTTCTCCTTCTCCTTCTTCTGCTTCTTCTGATTCACCCTCCAGACTTCACCTTCTCCTTCTCCTTCTTCTACTTCTTCTGATTCACCCTCCAAACTTCACCTTCTCCTTCTCCTTCTTCTACTTCTTCTGCTTCTCCCTCCAGACTTCACCTTCTCCTTCTCCTTCTTCTGCTTCTTCTGATTCAGCCTCCAGACTTCACCTTCTCCTTCTCCTTCTTCTACTTCTTCTGATTCACCCTCCAGACTTCACCTTCTCCTTCTCCTTCTTCTACTTCTTCTGATTCACCCTCCAGACTTCACCTTCTCCTTCTCCTTCTTCTACTTCTTATGATTCACCCTCCTGACTTCACCTTCTCCTTCTCCTTCTTCTGCTTCTTCTGCTTCACCCTCCAGACTTCACCTTCTCCTTCTCCTTCTTCTGCTTCTTCTGCTTCACCCTCCAGACTTCACCTTCTCCTTCTCCTTCTTCTGCTTCTTCTGCTTCACCCTCCAGACCTCACCTTCTCCTTCTCCTTCTTCTACTTCTTCTGATTCACCCTCCTGACTTCACCTTCTCCTTCTCCTTCTTCTACTTCTTCTGCTTCACCCTCCAGACTTCACCTTCTCCTTCTCCTTCTTCAGCTTCTTCTGATTCACCCTCCAGACTTCACCTTCTCCTTCTCCTTCTTCTGCATCTTCTGATTCACCCGCCAGACTTCACCTTCTCCTTCTCCTTATTCTGCTTCTCCTGATTCACCCTCCAGACTTCACCTTCTCCTTCTCCTTCTTCTGCTTCTTCTGAATCACCCTCCTGACTTCACCTTCTCCTTCTCCTTCTTCTGCTTCTTCTGATTCACCCTCCAGACTTCACCTTCTCCTTCTCCTTCTTCTACTTCTTCTGATTCACCCTCCCGACTTCACCTTCTCCTGCTACTTCTTCTGCTTCTTCTGATTCACCCTCCAGACTTCACCTTCTCCTTTTCCTTCTTCTGCTTCTTCTGATTCATCCTCCAGATTTCACCTTCTCCTTCTCCTTCTTCTGCTTCTTCTGATTCACCCTCCAGACTTCACCTTCTCCTTCTCATTCTTCTGCTTCTTCTGATTCACCCTCCAGACTTCACCTTCTCCTTCACCTTCTTCTACTTCTTCTGATTCACCCTCCAGACTTCACCTTCTCCTTCTCCTTCTTCTACTTCTTCTGATTCACCCTCCAAACTTCACCTTCTCCTTCTCCTTCTTCTACTTCTTCTGCTTCTCCCTCCAGACTTCACCTTCTCCTTCTCCTTCTTCTGCTTCTTCTGATTCAGCCTCCAGACTTCACCTTCTCCTTCTCCTTCTTCTACTTCTTCTGATTCACCCTCCAGACTTGACCTTCTCCTTCTCCTTCTTCTACTTCTTCTGATTCACCCTCCAGACTTCACCTTCTTCTTCTCCTTCTTTTACTTCTTATGATTCACCCTCCTGACTTCACCTTCTCCTTCTCCTTCTTCTGCTTCTTCTGCTTCACCCTCCAGACTTCACCTTCTCCTTCTCCTTCTTCTGCTTCTTCTGCTTCACCCTCCAGACTTCACCTTCTCCTTCTCCTTCTTCTGCTTCTTCTGCTTCACCCTCCAGACCTCACCTTCTCCTTCTCCTTCTTCTACTTCTTCTGATTCACCCTCCTGACTTCACCTTCTCCTTCTCCTTCTTCTACTTCTTCTGCTTCACCCTCCAGACTTCACCTTCTCCTTCTCCTTCTTCTGCTTCTTCTGATTCACCCTCCAGACTTCACCTTCTCCTTCTCCTTCTTCTGCTTCTTCTGATTCACCCGCCAGACTTCACCTTCTCCTTCTCCTTATTCTGCTTCTCCTGATTCACCCTCCAGACTTCACCTTCTGCTTCTCCTTCTTCTGCTTCTTCTGAATCACCCTCCTGACTTACCTTCTCCTTCTCCTTCTTCTGCTTCTTCTGATTCACCCTCCAGACTTCACCTTCTCCTTCTCCTTCTTCTGCTTCTTCTGATTCACCCTCCAGACTTCACCTTCTCCTTCTCCTTCTTCTGCTTCTTTTGATTCACCCTTCAGACTTCACCTTCGCCTTCTCCTTCTTCTGCTTCTTCTGATTCACCCTCCAGACCTCACCTTCTCCTTCACCTTCTTCTACTTCTTCTGCTTCACCCTCCAGACTTCACCTTCTGCTTCTCCTTCTTCTACTTCTTCTGATTCACCCTCCAGACTTCACCTTCTCCTTCTCCTTCTTCTGCTTCATCTGATTCACCCGCCAGACTTCACCTTCTCCTTCTCCTTATTCTGCTTCTCCTGATTCACCATCCAGACTTCACCTTCTCCTTCTCCTTCTTCTGCTTCTTCTGAATCACCCTCCTGACTTACCTTCTCCTTCTCCTTCTTCTGCTTCTTCTGATTCACCCTCCAGACTTCACCTTCTCCTTCTCCTTCATCTACTTCTTCTGATTCACCCTCCAGACTTCATCTTCTCCTTCTCCTTCATCTGCTTCTTCTGATTCACCCTCCAGACTTCACCTTCTCCTTCTCCTTCTTCTTCTTTTTCTGATTCACCCTCCTGACTTCACCTTCTCCTTCTCCTTCTTCTACTTCTTCTGATTCACCCTCCAGACTTCACCTTCTCCTTCTCCTTCTTCTACTTCTTCTGATTCACCCACCAGACTTCAACTTCTCCTTCTCCTTCTTCTGCTTCTTCTGATTCACCCTCCAGACTTCACCTTCTCCTTCTCCTTCTTCTGCTTCTTCTGATTCACCCTCCAGACTTCACCTTCTCCTTCTCCTTCTTCTGCTTCTTCTGATTCACCCTCCAGACCTCACCTGCTCCTTCTCCTTCTTCTACTTCTTCTGATTCACCCTCCAGACTTCATCTTCTCCTTCTCCTTCTTTTGCTTCTTCTGATTCACCCTCCAGACTTCACCTTCTCCTTCTCCTTCTTCTGCTTCTTCTGATTCACCCTCCAGACTTCGCCTTCTCCTTCTCCTTCTTCTACTTCTTCTGATTCACCCTCCAGACTTCACCTTCTCCTTCTCCTTCTTCTACTTCTTCTGATTCACCCTCCAGTCTTCATCTTCTCCTTCTCCTTCTTCTGCTTCTTCTGATTCACCCTCCAGACTTCACCTTCTCCTTCTCCTTCTTCTGCTTCTCCTGATTCACCCTCCTGACTTCACCTTCTCCTTCTCCTTCTTCTGCTTCTTCTGATTCACCCTCCAGACTTCACCTTCTCCTTCTCCTTCTTCTACTTCTTCTGATTCACCCTCCAGACTTCACCTTCTCCTGCTACTTTTTCTGCTTCTTCTGATTCACCCTCCAGACTTCACCTTCTCCTTTTCCTTCTTCTGCTTCTTCTGATTCATCCTCCAGATTTCACCTTCTCCTTCTCCTTCTTCTGCTTGTTCTGATTCACCCTCCAGACTTCACCTTCTCCTTCTCATTCTTCTGCTTCTTCTGATTCACCCTCCAGACTTCACCTTCTCCTTCACCTTCTTCTACTTCTTCTGATTCACCCTCCAGACTTCACCTTCTCCTTCTCCTTCTTCTGCTTCTTCTGATTCACCATCCAGACTTCACCTTCTCCTTCTCCTTCGTCTACTTCTTCTGATTCACCCTCCAGACTACACCTTCTCCTTCTCCTTCTTCTACTTCTTCTGATTCACCCTCCAGACTTCACCTTCTCCTTCTCCTTCTTCTGCTTCTTCTGATTCACCCTCCAGACTTCACCTTCTCCTTCTCCTTCTTCTACTTCTTCTGATTCTCCCTCCAAACTTCACCTTCTCCTTCTCCTTCTTCTACTTCTTCTGCTTCTCCCTCCAGACTTCACCTTCTCCTTCTCCTTCTTCTGCTTCTTCTGATTCAGCCTCCAGACTTCACCTTCTCCTTCTCCTTCTTCTACTTCTTCTGATTCACCCTCCTGACTTCACCTTCTCCTTCTCCTTCTCCTACTTCTTCTGATTCACCCTCCAGACTTCACCTTCTCCTTCTCCTTCTTCTCCTTCTTCTGCTTCACCCACCAGACTTCACCTTCTCCTTCTCCTTCTTCTGCTTCTTCTGATTCACCCTCCAGACTTCACCTTCTCCTTCTCCTTCTTCTGCTTCTTCTGATTCACCCTCCAGACTTCACCTTCTCCTTCTCCTTCTTCTGCTTCTTTTGATTCACCCTTCAGACTTCGCCTTCTCCTTCTCCTTCTTCTGCTTCTTCTGATTCACCCTCCAGACCTCACCTTCTCCTTCTCCTTCTTCTACTTCTTCTGATTCACCCTCCAGACTTCATCTTCTCCTTCTCCTTCTTTTGCTTCTTCTGATTCACCCTCCAGACTTCACCTTCTCCTTCTCCTTCTTCTGCTTCTTCTGATTCACCCTCCAGACTTCGCCTTCTCCTTCTCCTTCTTCTACTTCTTCTGATTCACCCTCCAGACTTCACCTTCTCCTTCTCCTTCTTCTACTTCTTCTGATTCACCCTCCAGTCTTCATCTTCTCCTTCTCCTTCTTCTGCTTCTTCTGATTCACCCTCCAGACTTCACCTTCTCCTTCTCCTTCTTCTGCTTCTCCTGATTCACCCTCCTGACTTCACCTTCTCCTTCTCCTTCTTCTGCTTCTTCTGATTCACCCTCCAGACTTCACCTTCTCCTTCTCCTTCTTCTACTTCTTCTGATTCACCCTCCAGACTTCACCTTCTCCTGCTACTTTTTCTGCTTCTTCTGATTCACCCTCCAGACTTCACCTTCTCCTTTTCCTTCTTCTGCTTCTTCTGATTCACCCTCCAGACTTCACCTTCTCCTTCTCATTCTTCTGCTTCTTCTGATTCACCCTCCAGACTTCACCTTCTTCTACTTCTTCTGATTCACCCTCCAGACTTCACCTTCTCCTTCTCCTTCTTCTGCTTCTTCTGATTCACCATCCAGACTTAACCTTCTCCTTCTCCTTCGTCTACTTCTTCTGATTCACCCTCCAGACTACACCTTCTCCTTCTCCTTCTTCTACTTCTTCTGATTCACCCTCCAGACTTCACCTTCTCCTTCTCCTTCTTCTGCTTCTTCTGAAATAACCCTCCAGACTTCACCTTCTCCTTCTCCTTCTTCTACTTCTTCTGATTCACCCTCCAAACTTCACCTTCTCCTTCTCCTTCTTCTACTTCTTCTGCTTCTCCCTCCAGACTTCACCTTCTCCTTCTCCTTCTTCTGCTTCTTCTGATTCAGCCTCCAGACTTCACCTTCTCCTTCTCCTTCTTCTACTTCTTCTGATTCACCCTCCAGACTTCACCTTCTCCTTCTCCTTCTTCTACTTCTTCTGATTCACCCTCCAGACTTCACCTTCTCCTTCTCCTTCTTCTAATTCTTATGATTCACCCTCCTGACTTCACCTTCTCCTTCTCCTTCTTCTGCTTCTTCTGCTTCACCCTCCAGACCTCACCTTCTCCTTCTCCTTCTTCTACTTCTTCTGATTCACCCTCCTGACTTCACCTTCTCCTTCTCCTTCTTCTACTTCTTCTGCTTCACCCTCCAGACTTCACCTTCTCCTTCTCCTTCTTCTGCTTCTTCTGATTCACCCTCCAGACTTCACCTTCTCCTTCTCCTTATTCTGCTTCTCCTGATTCACCCTCCAGACTTCACCTTCTCCTTCTCCTTCTTCTGCTTCTTCTGAATCACCCTCCTGACTTACCTTCTCCTTCTCCTTCTTCTACTTGTTCTGATTCACCCTCCAGACTTCACCTTCTCCTTCTCCTTCTTCTGCTTCTTCTGATTCACCCTCCAGACTTCGCCTTCTCCTTCTCCTTCTTCTACTTCTTCTGATTCACCCTCCAGACTTCACCTTCTCCTTCTCCTTCTTCTACTTCTTCTGATTCACCCTCCAGTCTTCATCTTCTCCTTCTCCTTCTTCTGCTTCTTCTGATTCACCCTCCAGACTTCACCTTCTCCTTCTCCTTCTTCTGCTTCTCCTGATTCACCCTCCTGACTTCACCTTCTCCTTCTCCTTCTTCTGCTTCTTCTGATTCACCCTCCAGACTTCACCTTCTCCTTCTCCTTCTTCTACTTCTTCTGATTCACCCTCCAGACTTCACCTTCTCCTGCTACTTCTTCTGCTTCTTCTGATTCACCCTCCAGACTTCACCTTCTCCTTTTCCTTCTTCTGCTTCTTCTGATTCACCCTCCAGATTTCACCTTCTCCTTCTCCTTCTTCTGCTTCTTCTGATTCACCCTCCAGACTTCACCTTCTCCTTCTCCTTCTGCTTCTTCTGATTCACCCTCCAGACTTCACCTTCTCCTTCACCTTCTTCTACTTCTTCTGATTCACCCTCCAGACTTCACCTTCTCCTTCTCCTTCTTCTGCTTCTTCTGATTCACCCTCCAGACTTCAACTTCTCCTTCTCCTTCGTCTACTTCTTCTGATTCACCCTCCAGACTACACCTTCTCCTTCTCCTTCTTCTACTTCTTCTGATTCACCCTCCAGACTTCACCTTCTCCTTCTCCTTCTTCTGCTTCTTCTGATTCACCCTCCAGACTTCACCTTCTCCTTCTCCTTCTTCTACTTCTTCTGATTCACCCTCCAGACTTCACCTTCTCCTTCTCCTTCTTCTACTTCTTCTGCTTCTCCCTCCAGACTTCACCTTCTCCTTCTCCTTCTTCTGCTTCTTCTGATTCACCCTCCAGACTTCACCTCCTCCTTCTCCTTCTTCTACTTCTTCTGATTCACCCTCCAGAGTTCACCTTCTCCTTCTCCTTCTTCTACTTCTTCTGATTCACCCTCCAGACTTCACCTTCTCCTTCTCCTTCTTCTACTCCTTATGATTCACCCTCCTGACTTCACCTTCTCCTTCTCCTTCTTCTGCTTCTTCTGCTCCACCCTCCAGACTTCACCTTCTTCTTCTCCTTCTTCTGCTTCTTCTGCTTCACCCTCCAGACTTCACCTTCTCCTTCTCCTTCTTCTGCTTCTTCTGCTTCTCCCTCCTGACTTCACCTTCTCCTTCTCCTTCTTCTACTTCTTCTGATTCACCCTCCAGACTTCACCTTCTCCTTCTCCTTCTTCTGCTTCACCCTCCTGACTTCACCTTCTCCTTCTCCTTCTTCTGCTTCTTCTGATTCACCCTCCTGACTTCACCTTCTCCTTCTCCTTCTTCTGCTTCTTCTGATTCACCCTCCTGACTTCACCTTCTCCTTCTCCTTCTTCTGCTTCTTCTGATTCACCCTCCAGACTTCACCTTCTCCTTCTCCTTCTTCTGCTTCTTCTGATTCACCCTCCTGACTTCACCTTCTCCTTCTCCTTCTTCTGCTTCTTCTGATTCACCCTCCAGACTTCACCTTCTCCTTCTCCTTCTTCTACTTCTTCTGATTCACCCTCCAGACTTCACCTTCTCCTGCTACTTCTTCTGCTTCTTCTGATTCACCCTCCAGACTTCACCTTCTCCTTTTCCTTCTTCTGCTTCTTCTGATTCACCCTCCAGATTTCACCTTCCCCTTCTCCTTCTTCTGCTTCTTCTGATTCACCCTCCAGACTTCACCTTCTCCTTCTCCTTCTGATTCTTCTGATTCACCCTCCAGACTTCACCTTCTCCTTCACCTTCTTCTACTTCTTCTGATTCACCCTCCAGACTTCACCTTCTCCTTCTCCTTCTTCTGCTTCTTCTGATTCACCCTCCAGACTTCACCTTCTCCTTCTCCTTCGTCTACTTCTTCTGATTCACCCTCCAGACTACACCTTCTCCTTCTCCTTCCTCTACTTCTTCTGATTCACCCTCCAGACTTCACCTTCTCCTTCTCCTTCTTCTGCTTCTTCTGATTCACCCTCCAGACTTCACCTTCTCCTTCTCCTTCTTCTACTTCTTCTGATTCACCCTCCAGACTTCACCTTCTCCTTCTCCTTCTTCTACTTCTTCTGCTTCTCCCTCCAGACTTCACCTTCTCCTTCTCCTTCTTCTGCTTCTTCTGATTCACCCTCCAGACTTCACCTTCTCCTTCTCCTTCTTCTACTTCTTCTGATTCACCCTCCAGACTTCACCTTCTCCTTCTCCTTCTTCTACTTCTTCTGATTCACCCTCCAGACTTCACCTTCTCCTTCTCCTTCTTCTTCTTCTTATGATTCACCCTCCTGACTTCACCTTCTCCTTCTCCTTCTTCTGCTTCTTCTGCTCCACCCTCCAGACTTCACCTTCTTCTTCTCCTTCTTCTGCTTCTTCTGCTTCAACCTCCAGACTTCACCTTCTCCTTCTCCTTCTTCTGCTTCTTCTGCTTCTCCCTCCTGACTTCACCTTCTCCTTCTCCTTCTTCTACTTCTTCTGATTCACCCTCCAGACTTCACCTTCTCCTTCTCCTTCTTCTGCTTCACCCTCCTGACTTCACCTTCTCCTTCTCCTTCTTCTGCTTCTTCTGATTCACCCTCCTGACTTCACCTTCTCCTTCTCCTTCTTCTGCTTCTTCTGATTCACCCTCCAGACTTCACCTTCTCCTTCTCCTTCTTCTGCTTCTTCTGATTCACCCTCCAGACTTCACCTTCTCCTTCTCCTTCTTCTGCTTCTTCTGATTCGCCTTCCAGACCTCACCTTCTCCTTCTCCTTCTTCTACTTCTTCTGATTCACCCTCCAGACTTCACCTTCTCCTTCTCCTTCTTCTGCTTCTTCTGATTCACCCTCCAGACCTCACCTTCTACTTCTCCTTCTTCTACTTCTTCTGATTCACCCTCCAGACTTCATCTTCTCCTTCTCCTTCTTCTGCTTCTTCTGATTCACTCTCCAGACTTCACCTTCTCCTTCTCCTTCTTCTACTTCTTCTGATTCACCCTCCAGACTTCACCTTCTCCTTCTCCTTCTTCTACTTCTTCTGATTCACCCTCCAGTCTTCACCTTCTCCTTCTCCTTCTTCTGCTTCTTCTGATTCACCCTTCAGACTTCACCTTCTTCTTCTCCTTCTTCTGCTTCTTCTGATTCACCCTCCAGACCTCACCTTCTCCTTCTCCTTCATCAACTTCTTCTGATTCACCCTCCAGTCTTCACCTTCTCCTTCTCCTTCTTCTGCGTCTTCTGATTCACCCTCCAGACTTCACCTTCTCCTTCTCCTTCTTCTGCTTCTCCTGATTCACCCTCCTGACTTCACCTTCTCCTTCTCCTTATTCTGCTTCTTCTGATTCACCCTCCAGACTTCACCTTCTCCTTCTCCTTCTTCTACTTCTTCTGATTCACCCTCCAGATTTCACCTTCTCCTTCTACTTCTTCTGCTTCTTCTGATTCACCCTCCAGACTTCACCTTCTCTTTTTCCTTCTTCTGCTTCTTCTGATTCACCCTCCAGATTTCACCTTCTCCTTCTCCTTCTTCTGCTTCTTCTGATTCACCCTCCAGACTTCACCTTCTCCTTCTCCTTCTTCTACTTCTTCTGATTCACCCTCCAGACTTCATCTTCTCCTTCTCCTTCTTCTGCTTCTTCTGATTCACCCTCCACACTTCACCTTCTCCTTCTCCTTCTTCTGCTTCTTCTGATTCACCCTCCAGACTACACCTTCTCCTTCTCCTTCTTCTACTTCTTCTGATTCACCCTCCAGACTTCACCTTCTCCTTCTCCTTCTTCTGCTTCTTCTGACTCACCCTCCAGACTTCACCTTCTCCTGCTACTTCTCCTGCTTCTTCTGATTCACCCTCCAGACTTCACCTTCTCCTTCTCTTTCTTCTACTTCTTCTGATTCACCCTCCAGACTTCACCTTCTCCTTCTCCTTCTTCTGCTTCTTCTGATTCACCCTCCAGACATCACCTTCTCCTTCTCCTTCTTCTACTTCTTCTGATTCACCCTCCAGACTTCACCTTCTCCTTCTCCTTCTTCTACTTCTTCTGATTCACCATCCAGACTTCACCTTCTCCTTCTCCTTCTTCTACTTCTTCTGCTTCTCCCTCCAGACTTCACCTTCTCCTTCTCCTTCTTCTGCTTCTTCTGATTCACCCTCCAGACTTCACCTTCTCCTTCTCCTTCTTCTACTTCTCCTGATTCACCCTCCAGACATCACCTTCTCCTTCTCCTTCTTCTACTTCTTCTGATTCACCCTCCAGACTTCACCTTCTCCTTCTCCTTCTTCTACTTCTTATGATTCACCCTCCTGACTTCACCTTCTCCTTCTCCTTCTTCTGCTCCTTCTGCTTCACCCTCCAGATTTCACCTTCACCTTCTCTTTCTTCTGCTTCTTCTGATTCACCCTCCAGACTTCACCTTCTCCTTCTCCTTCTTCTGATTCTTTTGATTCACCCTCCAGACTTCACCTTCTCCTTCTCCTTCTTCTGCTTCTTCTGATTCACCCTCCTGACTTCAACTTCTCCTTCTCCTTCTTCTACTTCTTCTGATTCACCCTCCTGACTTCACCTTCTCCTTCTCCTTCTTCTACTTCTTCTGCTTCACCCTCCAGACTTCACCTTCTCCTTCTCCTTCTTCTACTTCTTCTGATTCACCCTCCAGACTTCCCCTTCTCCTTCTCCTTCTTCTGCTTCTTCTGATTCACCCGCCAGACTTCACCTTCTCCTTCTCCTTATTCTGCTTCTCCTGATTCACCCTCCAGACTTCACCTTCTCCTTCTCCTTCTTCTGCTTCTTTTGAATCACCCTCCTGACTTACCTTCTCCTTCTCCTTCTTCTGCTTCTTCTGATTCACCCTCCAGACTTCAACTTCTCCTTCTCCTTCATCTACTTCTTCTGATTCACCCTCCAGACTTCATCTTCTCCTTCTCCTTCTTCTGCTTCTTCTGATTTACCCTCCAGACTTCACCTTCTCCTTCTCCTTCTTCTGCTTTTTCTGATTCACCCTCCTGACTTCACCTTCTCCTTCTCCTTCTTCTACTTCTTCTGATTCACCCTCCAGACTTCACCTTCTCCTTCTCCTGCTTCTACTTCTTCTGATTCACCCACCAGACTTCACCTTCTCCTTCTCCTTCTTCTGCTTCTTCTGATTCACCCTCCAGACTTCACCTTCTCCTTCTCCTTCTTCTGCTTCTTCTGATTCACCCTCCAGACTTCACCTTCTCCTTCTCCTTCTTCTGCTTCTTTTGATTCACCCTTCAGACTTCACCTTCTCCTTCTCCTTCTTTTGCTTCTTCTGATTCACCCTCCAGACCTCACCTTCTCCTTCTCCTTCTTCTACTTCTTCTGATTCACCCTCCAGACTTCATCTTCTCCTTCTCCTTCTTTTGCTTCTTCTGATTGACCCTCCAGACTTCACCTTCTCCTTCTCCTTCTTCTGCTTCTTCTGATTCACCCTCCAGATTTCACCTTCTCCTTCTCCTTCTTCTGCTTCTTCTGATTCACCCTCCAGACTTCACCTTCTCCTTCTCCTTCTTCTACTTCTTCTGATTCACCCTCCAGACTTCATCTTCTCCTTCTCCTTCTTCTGCTTCTTCTGATTCACCCTCCACACTTCACCTTCTCCTTCTCCTTCTTCTGCTTCTTCTGATTCACCCTCCAGACTACACCTTCTCCTTCTCCTTCTTCTACTTCTTCTGATTCACCCTCCAGACTTCACCTTCTCCTTCTCCTTCTTCTGCTTCTTCTGACTCACCCTCCAGACTTCACCTTCTCCTGCTACTTCTCCTGCTTCTTCTGATTCACCCTCCAGACTTCACCTTCTCCTTCTCTTTCTTCTACTTCTTCTGATTCACCCTCCAGACTTCACCTTCTCCTTCTCCTTCTTCTGCTTCTTCTGATTCACCCTCCAGACATCACCTTCTCCTTCTCCTTCTTCTGCTTCTTCTGATTCACCCTCCAGACTTCACCTTCTCCTTCTCCTGCTTCTACTTCTTCTGATTCACCCACCAGACTTCACCTTCTCCTTCTCCTTCTTCTGCTTCTTCTGATTCACCCTCCAGACTTCACCTTCTCCTTCTCCTTCTTCTGCTTCTTCTGATTCACCCTCCAGACTTCACCTTCTCCTTCTCCTTCTTCTGCTTCTTTTGATTCACCCTTCAGACTTCACCTTCTCCTTCTCCTTCTTTTGCTTCTTCTGATTCACCCTCCAGACCTCACCTTCTCCTTCTCCTTCTTCTACTTCTTCTGATTCACCCTCCAGACTTCATCTTCTCCTTCTCCTTCTTTTGCTTCTTCTGATTGACCCTCCAGACTTCACCTTCTCCTTCTCCTTCTTCTGCTTCTTCTGATTCACCCTCCAGATTTCACCTTCTCCTTCTCCTTCTTCTGCTTCTTCTGATTCACCCTCCAGACTTCACCTTCTCCTTCTCCTTCTTCTACTTCTTCTGATTCACCCTCCAGACTTCATCTTCTCCTTCTCCTTCTTTTGCTTCTTCTGATTGACCCTCCAGACTTCACCTTCTCCTTCTCCTTCTTCTGCTTCTTCTGATTCACCCTCCAGACTTCGCCTTCTCCTTCTCCTTCTTCTACTTCTTCTGATTCACCCTCCAGACTTCACCTTCTCCTTCTCCTTCTTCTACTTCTTCTGATTCACCCTCCAGTCTTCATCTTCTCCTTCTCCTTCTTCTGCTTCTTCTGATTCACCCTCCAGACTTCACCTTCTCCTTCTCCTTCTTCTGCTTCTTCTGATTCACCCTCCAGACTTCACCTTCTCCTTCTCCTTCTTCTACTTCTTCTGATTCACCCTCCAGACTTCACCTTCTCCTGCTACTCCTTCTGCTTCATCTGATTCACCCTCCAGACTTCACCTTCTCCTTTTCCTTCTTCTGCTTCTTCTGATTCACCCTCCAGATTTCACCTTCTCCTTCTCCTTCTTCTGCTTCTTCTGATTCACCCTCCAGACTTCACCTTCTCCTTCTCCTTCTTCTGCTTCTTCTGATTCACCCTCCAGACTTCACCTTCTCCTTCACCTTCTTCTACTTCTTCTGATTCACCCTCCAGACTTCACCTTCTCCTTCTCCTTCTTCTGCTTCTTCTGATTCACCCTCCAGACTTCACCTTCTCCTTCTCCTTCGTCTACTTCTTCTGATTCACCCTCCAGACTTCACCTTCTCCTTCTCCTTCGTCTACTTCTTCTGATTCACCCTCCAGACTTCACCTTCTCCTTCTCCTTCATCTGCTTCTTCTGATTCACCCTCCAGACTTCACCTTCTCCTTCACCTTCTTCTACTTCTTCTGATTCACCCTCCAGACTTCACCTTCTCCTTCTCCTTCTTCTGCTTCTTCTGATTCACCCTCCAGACTTCACCTTCTCCTTCTCCTTCGTCTACTTCTTCTGATTCACCCTCCAGACTACACCTTCTCCTTCTCCTTCTTCTACTTCTTCTGATTCATCCTCCAGACTTCACCTTCTCCTTCTCCTTCTTCTGCTTCTTCTGATTCACCCTCCAGACTTCACCTTCTCCTTCTCCTTCTTCTACTTCTTCTGATTCACCCTCCAGAATTCACCTTCTCCTTCTCCTTCTTCTACTTCTTCTGATTCACCCTCCAATCTTCACCTTCTCCTTCTCCTTCTTCTGCGTCTTCTGATTCACCCTCCAGACTTCACCTTCTCCTTCTCCTTCTTCTGCTTCTCCTGATTCACCCTCCTGACTTCACCTTCTCCTTCTCCTTATTCTGCTTCTTCTGATTCACCCTCCAGACTTCACCTTCTCCTTCTCCTTCTTCTACTTCTTCTGATTCACCATCCAGACTTCACCTTCTCCTTCTCCTTCTTCTGCTTCTTCTGATTCACCCTCCAGACTTCCCCTTCTCTTTTTCCTTCTTCTGCTTCTTCTGATTCACCCTCCAGTCTTCACCTTCTCCTTCTCCTTCTTCTACTTCTTCTGATTCACCCTCCAGTCTTCACCTTCTCCTTCTCCTTCTTCTGCTTCTTCTGATTCACCCTTCAGACTTCACCTTCTTCTTCTCCTTCTTCTGCTTCTTCTGATTCACCCTCCAGACCTCACCTTCTCCTTCTCCTTCATCAACTTCTTCTGATTCACCCTCCAGTCTTCACCTTCTCCTTCTCCTTCTTCTGCGTCTTCTGATTCACCCTCCAGACTTCACCTTCTCCTTCTCCTTCTTCTGCTTCTCCTGATTCACCCTCCTGACTTCACCTTCTCCTTCTCCTTATTCTGCTTCTTCTGATTCACCCTCCAGACTTCACCTTCTCCTTCTCCTTCTTCTACTTCTTCTGATTCACCCTCCAGACTTCACCTTCTCCTTCTAATTCTTCTGCTTCTTCTGATTCACCCTCCAGACTTCACCTTCTCTTTTTCCTTCTTCTGCTTCTTCTGATTCACCCTCCAGATTTCACCTTCTCCTTCTCCTTCTTCTGCTTCTTCTGATTCACCCTCCAGACTTCACCTTCTCCTTCTCCTTCTTCTACTTCTTCTGATTCACCCTCCAGACTTCATCTTCTCCTTCTCCTTCTTCTGCTTCTTCTGATTCACCCTCCACACTTCACCTTCTCCTTCTCCTTCTTCTGCTTCTTCTGATTCACCCTCCAGACTACACCTTCTCCTTCTCCTTCTTCTACTTCTTCTGATTCACCCTCCAGACTTCACCTTCTCCTTCTCCTTCTTCTGCTTCTTCTGACTCACCCTCCAGACTTCACCTTCTCCTGCTACTTCTCCTGCTTCTTCTGATTCACCCTCCAGACTTCACCTTCTCCTTCTCTTTCTTCTACTTCTTCTGATTCACCCTCCAGACTTCACCTTCTCCTTCTCCTTCTTCTGCTTCTTCTGATTCACCCTCCAGACTTCACCTTCTCCTTCTCCTTCTTCTACTTCTTCTGATTCACCCTCCAGACTTCACCTTCTCCTTCTCCTTCTTCTACTTCTTCTGATTCACCATCCAGACTTCACCTTCTCCTTCTCCTTCTTCTACTTCTTCTGCTTCTCCCTCCAGACTTCACCTTCTCCTTCTCCTTCTTCTGCTTCTTCTGATTCACCCTCCAGACTTCACCTTCTCCTTCTCCTTCTTCTACTTCTCCTGATTCACCCTCCAGACTTCACCTTCTCCTTCTCCTTCTTCTACTTCTTCTGATTCACCCTCCAGACTTCACCTTCTCCTTCTCCTTCTTCTACTTATTATGATTCACCCTCCTGACTTCACCTTCTCCTTCTCCTTCTTCTGCTCCTTCTGCTTCACCCTCCAGATTTCACCTTCTCCTTCTCTTTCTTCTGCTTCTTCTGATTCACCCTCCAGACTTCACCTTCTCCTTCTCCTTCTTCTGATTCTTTTGATTCACCCTCCAGACTTCACCTTCTCCTTCTCCTTCTTCTGCTTCTTCTGATTCACCCTCCTGACTTCAACTTCTCCTTCTCCTTCTTCTACTTCTTCTGATTCACCCTCCTGACTTCACCTTCTCCTTCTCCTTCTTCTACTTCTTCTGCTTCACCCTCCAGACTTCACCTTCTCCTTCTCCTTCTTCTACTTCTTCTGATTCACCCTCCAGACTTCCCCTTCTCCTTCTCCTTCTTCTGCTTCTTCTGATTCACCCGCCAGACTTCACCTTCTCCTTCTACTTATTCTGCTTCTCCTGATTCACCCTCCAGACTTCACCTTCTCCTTCTCCTTCTTCTGCTTCTTTTGAATCACCCTCCTGACTTACCTTCTCCTTCTCCTTCTTCTGCTTCTTCTGATTCACCCTCCAGACTTCAACTTCTCCTTCTCCTTCATCTACTTCTTCTGATTCACCCTCCAGACTTCATCTTCTCCTTCTCCTTCTTCTGCTTCTTCTGATTTACCCTCCAGACTTCACCTTCTCCTTCTCCTTCTTCTGCTTTTTCTGATTCACCCTCCTGACTTCACCTTCTCCTTCTCCTTCTTCTACTTCTTCTGATTCACCCTCCAGACTTCACCTTCTCCTTCTCCTGCTTCTACTTCTTCTGATTCACCCACCAGACTTCACCTTCACCTTCTCCTTCTTCTGCTTCTTCTGATTCACCCTCCAGACTTCACCTTCTCCTTCTCCTTCTTCTGCTTCTTCTGATTCACCCTCCAGACTTCACCTTCTCCTTCTCCTTCTTCTGCTTCTTTTGATTCACCCTTCAGACTTCACCTTCTCCTTCTCCTTCTTTTGCTTCTTCTGATTCACCCTCCAGACCTCACCTTCTCCTTCTCCTTCTTCTACTTCTTCTGATTCATCCTCCAGACTTCATCTTCTCCTTCTCCTTCTTTTGCTTCTTCTGATTGACCCTCCAGACTTCACCTTCTCCTTCTCCTTCTTCTGCTTCTTCTGATTCACCCTCCAGACTTCGCCTTCTCCTTCTCCTTCTTCTACTTCTTCTGATTCACCCTCCAGACTTCACCTTCTCCTTCTCCTTCTTCTACTTCTTCTGATTCAACCTCCAGTCTTCATCTTCTCCTTCTCCTTCTTCTGCTTCTTCTGATTCACCCTCCAGACTTCACCTTCTCCTTCTCCTTCTTCTGCTTCTTCTGATTCACCCTCCAGACTTCACCTTCTCCTTCTCCTTCTTCTACTTCTTCTGATTCACCCTCCAGACTTCACCTTCTCCTGCTACTCCTTCTGCTTCATCTGATTCACCCTCCAGACTTCACCTTCTCCTTTTCCTTCTTCTGCTTCTTCTGATTCACCCTCCAGATTTCACCTTCTCCTTCTCCTTCTTCTGCTTCTTCTGATTCACCCTCCAGACTTCACCTTCTCCTTCTCCTTCTTCTGCTTCTTCTGATTCACCCTCCAGACTTCACCTTCTCCTTCACCTTCTTCTACTTCTTCTGATTCACCCTCCAGACTTCACCTTCTCCTTCTCCTTCTTCTGCTTCTTCTGATTCACCCTCCAGACTTCACCTTCTCCTTCTCCTTCGTCTACTTCTTCTGATTCACCCTCCAGACTTCACCTTCTCCTTCTCCTTCGTCTACTTCTTCTGATTCACCCTCCAGACTTCACCTTCTCCTTCTCCTTCTTCTGCTTCTTCTGATTCACCCTCCAGACTTCACCTTCTCCTTCACCTTCTTCTACTTCTTCTGATTCACCCTCCAGACTTCACCTTCTCCTTCTCCTTCTTCTGCTTCTTCTGATTCACCCTCCAGACTTCACCTTCTCCTTCTCCTTCATCTACTTCTTCTGATTCACCCTCCAGACTACACCTTCTCCTTCTCCTTCTTCTACTTCTTCTGATTCATCCTCCAGACTTCACCTTCTCCTTCTCCTTCTTCTGCTTCTTCTGATTCACCCTCCAGACTTCACCTTCTCCTTCTCCTTCTTCTACTTCTTCTGATTCACCCTCCAGAATTCACCTTCTCCTTCTCCTTCTTCTACTTCTTCTGATTCACACTCCAATCTTCACCTTCTCCTTCTCCTTCTTCTGCGTCTTCTGATTCACCCTCCAGACTTCACCTTCTCCTTCTCCTTCTTCTGCTTCTCCTGATTCACCCTCCTGACTTCACCTTCTCCTTCTCCTTATTCTGCTTCTTCTGATTCACCCTCCAGACTTCACCTTCTCCTTCTCCTTCTTCTACTTCTTCTGATTCACCCTCCAGACTTCACCTTCTCCTTCTACTTCTTCTGCTTCTTCTGATTCACCCTCCAGACTTCCCCTTCTCTTTTTCCTTCTTCTGCTTCTTCTGATTCACCCTCCAGATTTCACCTTCTCCTTCTCCTTCTTCTGCTTCTTCTGATTCACCCTCCAGACTTCACCTTCTCCTTCTCCTTCTTCTACTTCTTCTGATTCATCCTCCAGACTTCATCTTCTCCTTCTACTTCTTCTGCTTCTTCTGATTCACCCTCCACACTTCACCTTCTCCTTCTCCTTCTTCTGCTTCTTCTGATTCACCCTCCAGACTACACCTTCTCCTTCTCCTTCTTCTACTTCTTCTGATTCACCCTCCAGACTTCACCTTCTCGTTCTCCTTCTTCTGCTTCTTCTGACTCACCCTCCAGACTTCACCTTCTCCTGCTACTTCTCCTGCTTCTTCTGATTCACCCTCCAGACTTCACCTTCTCCTTCTCCTTCTTCTACTTCTTCTGGTTCACCCTCCAGACTTCACCTTCTCCTTCTCCTTCTTCTACTTCTTCTGATTCACCCTCCAGACTACACCTTCTCCTTCTCCTTCTTCTACTTCTTCTGATTCACCCTCCAGACTTCACCTTCTCGTTCTCCTTCTTCTGCTTCTTCTGACTCACCCTCCAGACTTCACCTTCTCCTGCTACTTCTCCTGCTTCTTCTGATTCACCCTCCAGACTTCACCTTCTCCTTCTCCTTCTTCTACTTCTTCTGATTCACCCTCCAGACTTCACCTTCTCCTTCTCCTTCTTCTACTTCTTCTGATTCACCATCCAGACTTCACCTTCTCCTTCTCCTTCTTCTACTTCTTCTGCTTCTCCCTCCAGACTTCACCTTCTCCTTCTCCTTCTTCTGCTTCTTCTGATTCACCCTCCAGACTTCACCTTCTCCTTCTCCTTCTTCTACTTCTCCTGATTCACCCTCCAGACTTCACCTTCTCCTTCTCCTTCTTCTACTTCTTCTGATTCACCCTCCAGACTTCACCTTCTCCTTCTCCTTCTTCTACTTCTTATGATTCACCCTCCTGACTTCACCTTCTCCTTCTCCTTCTTCTGCTCCTTCTGCTTCACCCTCCAGATTTCACCTTCTCCTTCTCTTTCTTCTGCTTCTTCTGATTCACCCTCCAGACTTCACCTTCTCCTTCTCCTTCTTCTGATTCTTTTGATTCACCCTCCAGACTTCACCTTCTCCTTCTCCTTCTTCTGCTTCTTCTGATTCACCCTCCTGACTTCAACTTCTCCTTCTCCTTCTTCTACTTCTTCTGATTCACCCTCCTGACTTCACCTTCTCCTTCTCCTTCTTCTACTTCTTCTGCTTCACCCTCCAGACTTCACCTTCTCCTTCTCCTTCTTCTACTTCTTCTGATTCACCCTCCAGACTTCCCCTTCTCCTTCTCCTTCTTCTGCTTCTTCTGATTCACCCGCCAGACTTCACCTTCTCCTTCTCCTTATTCTGCTTCTCCTGATTCACCCTCCAGACTTCACCTTCTCCTTCTCCTTCTTCTGCTTCTTTTGAATCACCCTCCTGACTTACCTTCTCCTTCTCCTTCTTCTGCTTCTTCTGATTCACCCTCCAGACTTCAACTTCTCCTTCTCCTTCATCTACTTCTTCTGATTCACCCTCCAGACTTCATCTTCTCCTTCTCCTTCTTCTGCTTCTTCTGATTTACCCTCCAGACTTCACCTTCTCCTTCTCCTTCTTCTGCTTTTTCTGATTCACCCTCCTGACTTCACCTTCTCCTTCTCCTTCTTCTACTTCTTCTGATTCACCCTCCAGACTTCACCTTCTCCTTCTCCTGCTTCTACTTCTTCTGATTCACCCACCAGACTTCACCTTCTCCTTCTCCTTCTTCTGCTTCTTCTGATTCACCCTCCAGACTTCACCTTCTCCTTCTCCTTCTTCTGCTTCTTCTGATTCACCCTCCAGACTTCACCTTCTCCTTCTCCTTCTTCTGCTTCTTTTGATTCACCCTTCAGACTTCACCTTCTCCTTCTCCTTCTTTTGCTTCTTCTGATTCACCCTCCAGACCTCACCTTCTCCTTCTCCTTCTTCTACTTCTTCTGATTCATCCTCCAGACTTCATCTTCTCCTTCTCCTTCTTTTGCTTCTTCTGATTGACCCTCCAGACTTCACCTTCTCCTTCTCCTTCTTCTGCTTCTTCTGATTCACCCTCCAGACTTCGCCTTCTCCTTCTCCTTCTTCTACTTCTTCTGATTCACCCTCCAGACTTCACCTTCTCCTTCTCCTTCTTCTACTTCTTCTGATTCAACCTCCAGTCTTCATCTTCTCCTTCTCCTTCTTCTGCTTCTTCTGATTCACCCTCCAGACTTCACCTTCTCCTTCTCCTTCTTCTGCTTCTTCTGATTCACCCTCCAGACTTCACCTTCTCCTTCTCCTTCTTCTACTTCTTCTGATTCACCCTCCAGACTTCACCTTCTCCTGCTACTCCTTCTGCTTCATCTGATTCACCCTCCAGACTTCACCTTCTCCTTTTCCTTCTTCTGCTTCTTCTGATTCACCCTCCAGATTTCACCTTCTCCTTCTCCTTCTTCTGCTTCTTCTGATTCACCCTCCAGACTTCACCTTCTCCTTCTCCTTCTTCTGCTTCTTCTGATTCACCCTCCAGACTTCACCTTCTCCTTCACCTTCTTCTACTTCTTCTGATTCACCCTCCAGACTTCACCTTCTCCTTCTCCTTCTTCTGCTTCTTCTGATTCACCCTCCAGACTTCACCTTCTCCTTCTCCTTCGTCTACTTCTTCTGATTCACCCTCCAGACTTCACCTTCTCCTTCTCCTTCGTCTACTTCTTCTGATTCACCCTCCAGACTTCACCTTCTCCTTCTCCTTCTTCTGCTTCTTCTGATTCACCCTCCAGACTTCACCTTCTCCTTCACCTTCTTCTACTTCTTCTGATTCACCCTCCAGACTTCACCTTCTCCTTCTCCTTCTTCTGCTTCTTCTGATTCACCCTCCAGACTTCACCTTCTCCTTCGTCTACTTCTTCTGATTCACCCTCCAGACTACACCTTCTCCTTCTCCTTCTTCTACTTCTTCTGATTCATCCTCCAGACTTCACCTTCTCCTTCTCCTTCTTCTGCTTCTTCTGATTCACCCTCCAGACTTCACCTTCTCCTTCTCCTTCTTCTACTTCTTCTGATTCACCCTCCAGAATTCACCTTCTCCTTCTCCTTCTTCTACTTCTTCTGATTCACCCTCCAATCTTCACCTTCTCCTTCTCCTTCTTCTGCGTCTTCTGATTCACCCTCCAGACTTCACCTTCTCCTTCTCCTTCTTCTGCTTCTCCTGATTCACCCTCCTGACTTCACCTTCTCCTTCTCCTTATTCTGCTTCTTCTGATTCACCCTCCAAACTTCACCTTCTCCTTCTCCTTCTTCTACTTCTTCTGATTCACCCTCCAGACTTCACCTTCTCCTTCTACTTCTTCTGCTTCTTCTGATGCACCCTCCAGACTTCCCCTTCTCTTTTTCCTTCTTCTGCTTCTTCTGATTCACCCTCCAGATTTCACCTTCTCCTTCTCCTTCTTCTGCTTCTTCTGATTCACCCTCCAGACTTCACCTTCTCCTTCTCCTTCTTCTACTTCTTCTGATTCATCCTCCAGACTTCATCTTCTCCTTCTACTTCTTCTGCTTCTTCTGATTCACCCTCCACACTTCACCTTCTCCTTCTCCTTCTTCTGCTTCTTCTGATTCACCCTCCAGACTACACCTTCTCCTTCTCCTTCTTCTACTTCTTCTGATTCACCCTCCAGACTTCACCTTCTCCTTCTCCTTCTTCTGCTTCTTCTGACTCACCCTCCAGACTTCACCTTCTCCTGCTACTTCTCCTGCTTCTTCTGATTCACCCTCCAGACTTCACCTTCTCCTTCTCCTTCTTCTACTTCTTCTGATTCACCCTCCAGACTTCACCTTCTCCTTCTCCTTCTTCTGCTTCTTCTGATTCACCCTCCCGACTTCACCTTCTCCTTCTCCTTCTTCTACTTCTTCTGATTCACCCTCCAGACTTCACCTTCTCCTTCTCCTTCTTCTACTTCTTCTGATTCACCATCCAGACTTCACCTTCTCCTTCTCCTTCTTCTACTTCTTCTGCTTCTCCCTCCAGACTTCACCTTCTCCTTCTCCTTCTTCTGCTTCTTCTGATTCACCCTCCAGACTTCACCTTCTCCTTCTCCTTCTTCTACTTCTCCTCATTCACCCTCCAGACTTCACCTTCTCCTTCTCCTTCTTCTACTTCTTCTGATTCACCCTCCAGACTTCACCTTCTCCTTCTCCTTCTTCTACTTCTTATGATTCACCCTCCTGACTTCACCTTCTCCTTCTCCTTCTTCTGCTCCTTCTGCTTCACCCTCCAGATTTCACCTTCTCCTTCTCTTTCTTCTGCTTCTTCTGATTCACCCTCCAGACTTCACCTTCTCCTTCTCCTTCTTCTGATTCTTTTGATTCACCCTCCAGACTTCACCTTCTCCTTCTCCTTCTTCTGCTTCTTCTGATTCACCCTCCTGACTTCACCTTCTCCTTCTCCTTCTTCTACTTCTTCTAATTCACCCTCCTGACTTCACCTTCTCCTTCTCCTTCTTCTACTTCTTCTGCTTCACCCTCCAGACTTCACCTTCTCCTTCTCCTTCTTCTACTTCTTCTGATTCACCCTCCAGACTTCCCCTTCTCCTTCTCCTTCTTCTGCTTCTTCTGATTCACCCGCCAGACTTCACCTTCTCCTTCTCCTTATTCTGCTTCTCCTGATTCACCCTCCAGACTTCACCTTCTCCTTCTCCTTCTTCTGCTTCTTTTGAATCACCCTCCTGACTTACCTTCTCCTTCTCCTTCTTCTGCTTCTTCTGATTCCCCCTCCAGACTTCACCTTCTCCTTCTCCTTCATCTACTTCTTCTGATTCACCCTCCAGACTTCACCTTCTCCTTCTCCTTCTTCTGCTTCTTCTGATTTACCCTCCAGACTTCACCTTCTCCTTCTCCTTCTTCTGCTTTTTCTGATTCACCCTCCTGACTTCACCTTCTCCTTCTCCTTCTTCTACTTCTTCTGATTCACCCTCCAGACTTCACCTTCTCCTTCTCCTTCTTCTACTTCTTCTGATTCACCCACCAGACTTCACCTTCTCCTTCTCCTTCTTCTGCTTCTTCTGATTCACCCTCCAGACTTCACCTTCTCCTTCTCCTTCTTCTGCTTCTTCTGATTCACCCTCCAGACTTCACCTTCTCCTTCTCCTTCTTCTGCTTCTTTTGATTCACCCTTCAGACTTCACCTTCTCCTTCTCCTTCTTTTGCTTCTTCTGATTCACCCTCCAGACCTCACCTTCTCCTTCTCCTTCTTCTACTTCTTCTGATTCACCCTCCAGACTTCATCTTCTCCTTCTCCTTCTTTTGCTTCTTCTGATTGACCCTCCAGACTTCACCTTCTCCTTCTCCTTCTTCTGCTTCTTCTGATTCACCCTCCAGACTTCGCCTTCTCCTTCTCCATCTTCTACTTCTGATTCACCCTCCAGACTTCACCTTCTCCTTCTCCTTCTTCTACTTCTTCTGATTCACCCTCCAGTCTTCATCTTCTCCTTCTCCTTCTTCTGCTTCTTCTGATTCACCCTCCAGACTTCACCTTCTCCTTCTCCTTCTTCTGCTTCTCCTGATTCACCCTCCTGACTTCACCTTCTCCTTCTCCTTCTTCTGCTTCTTCTGATTCACCCTCCAGACTTCACCTTCTCCTTCTCCTTCTTCTACTTCTTCTGATTCACCCTCCAGACTTCACCTTCTCCTGCTACTCCTTCTGCTTCATCTGATTCACCCTCCAGACTTCACCTTCTCCTTTTCCTTCTTCTGCTTCTTCTGATTCACCCTCCAGATTTCACCTTCTCCTTCTCCTTCTTCTGCTTCTTCTGATTCACCCTCCAGACTTCACCTTCTCCTTCTCCTTCTTCTGCTTCTTCTGATTCACCCTCCAGACTTCACCTTCTCCTTCACCTTCTTCTACTTCTTCTGATTCACCCTCCAGACTTCACCTTCTCCTTCTCCTTCTTCTGCTTCTTCTGATTCACCCTCCAGACTTCACCTTCTCCTTCTCCTTCGTCTACTTCTTCTGATTCACCCTCCAGACTACACCTTCTCCTTCTCCTTCTTCTACTTCTTCTGATTCATCCTCCAGACTTCACCTTCTCCTTCTCCTTCTTCTGCTTCTTCTGATTCACCCTCCAGACTTCACCTTCTCCTTCTCCTTCTTCTACTTCTTCTGATGCACCCTCCAGACTTCACCTTCTCCTTCTCCTTCTTCTACTTCTTCTGATTCACCCTCCAGACTTCACCTTCTCCTTCTCCTTCTTCTACTTCTTCTGCTTTTCCCTCCAGACTTCACCTTCTCCTTCTCCTTCTTCTGCTTCTTCTGATTCACCCTCCAGACTTCACCTTCTCCTTCTCCTTCTTCTACTTCTTCTGATTCACCCTCCAGACTTCACCTTCTCCTTCTCCTTCTTCTACTTCTTCTGATTCACCCTCCAGACTTCACCTTCTCCTTCTCCTTCTTCTACTACTTATGATTCACCCTCCTGACTTCACCTTCTCCTTCTCCTCCTTCTGCTTCTTCTGCTTCACCCTCCAGACTTCACCTTCTCCTTCTCCTTCTTCTGCTTCTTCTGCTTCACCCTCCAGACTTCACCTTCTCCTTCTCCTTCTTCTGCTTCTTCTGCTTCACCCTCCTGACTTCACCTTCTCCTTCTCCTTCTTCTTCTTCTTCTGATTCACCCTCCAGACTTCACCTTCTCCTTCTCCTTCTTCTGCTTCTTCTGCTTCACCCTCCTGACTTCACCTTCGCCTTCTCCTTCTTCTGCTTCTTCTGATTCACCCTCCTGACTTCACCTTCTCCTTCTCCTTCTTCTGATTCTTTTGATTCACCCTCCAGACTTCACCTTCTCCTTCTCCTTCTTCTGCTTCTTCTGATTCACCCTCCAGACTTCACCTTCTCCTTCTCCTTCTTCTACTTCTTCTGATTCACCCTCCTGACTTCACCTTCTCCTTCTCCTTCTTCTGATTCTTTTGATTCACCCTCCAGTCTTCACCTTCTCCTTCTCCTTCTTCTGCTTCTTCTGATTCACCCTCCAGACTTCACCTTCTCCTTCTCCTTCTTCTGATTCTTTTGATTCACCCTCCAGACTTCACCTTCTACTTCTCCTTCTTCTGCTTCTTCTGATTCACCCTCCTGACTTCACCCTCTCCTTCTCCTTCTTCTACTTCTTCTGATTCACCCTCCTGACTTCACCTTCTCCTTCTCCTTCATCTACTTCTTCTGCTTCACCCTCCAGACTTCACCTTCTCCTTCTCCTTCTTCTACTTCTTCTGATTCACCCTCCAGACTTCACCTTCTCCTTCTCCTTCTTCTGCTTCTTCTGATTCACCCTCCAGACTTCACCTTCTCCTTCTCCTTATTCTGCTTCTTCTGATTCACCCGCCAGACTTCACCTTCTCCTTCTCCTTATTCTGCTTCTTCTGATTCACCCTCCAGACTTCACCTTCTCCTTCTCCTTCTTCTGCTTCTTCTGATTCACCTTCAGACTTTACCTTCTCCTTCTCCTTCTTCTGCTTCTTCTGATTCACCCTCCAGACTTCACCTTCTCCTTCTCCTTCATCTACTTCTTCTGATTCACCCTCCAGACTTCATCTTCTCCTTCTCCTTCTTCTGCTTCTTCTGATTCACCCTCCAGACTTCACCTTCTCCTTCTCCTTCTTCTGCTTTTTCTGATTCACCCTCCTGACTTCACCTTCTCCTTCTCCTTCTTCTACTTCTTCTGATTCACCCTCCAGACTTCACCTCCTCCTTCTCCTTTTTCTACTTCTTCTGATTCACCCACCAGACTTCACCTTCTCCTTCTCCTTCTTCTGCTTCTTCTGATTCACCCTCCAGACTTCACCTTCTCCTTCTCCTTCTTCTGCTTCTTCTGATTCACCCTCCAGACTTCACCTTCTACTTCTCCTTCTTCTGCTTCTTTTGATTCACCCTTCAGACTTCACCTTCTCCTTCTCCTTCTTCTGCTTCTTCTGATTCACCCTCCAGACCTCACCTTCTCCTTCTCCTTCTTCAACTTCTTCTGATTCACCCTCCAGACTTTATCTTCTCCTTCTCCTTCTTTTGCTTCTTCTGATTCACCCTCCAGACTTCACCTTCTCCTTCTCCTTCTTCTGCTTCTTCTGATTCACCCTCCAGACTTCGCCTTCTCCTTCTCCTTCTTCTCCTTCTTCTGATTCACCCTTCAGACTTCACCTTCTCCTTCTCCTTCTTTTGCTTCTTCTGATTCACCCTCCAGACTTCCCCTTCTCGTTCTCCTTCTTCTGCTTCTTCTGATTCACCCGCCAGACTTCACCTTCTCCTTCTCCTTCTTCTGCTTCTTCTGATTCACCCTCCAGACTTCACCTTCTCCTTCTCCTTCTTCTGCTTCTTTTGATTCACCCTTCAGACTTCACCTTCTCCTTCTCCTTCTTCTGCTTCTTCTGATTCACCCTCCAGACTTCACCTTCTCCTTCTCCTTATTCTGATTCTCCTGATTCACCCTCCAGACTTCACCTTCTCCTTCTCCTTCTTCTGCTTCTTTTGAATCACCCTCCTGACTTACCTTCTCCTTCTCCTTCTTCTGCTTCTTCTGATTCACCCTCCAGACTTCACCTTCTCCTTCTCCTTCATCTACTTCTTCTGATTCACCCTCCAGACTTCATCTTCTCCTTCTCCTTCTTCTGCTTCTTCTGATTTACCCTCCAGACTTCACCTTCTCCTTCTCCTTCTTCTGCTTTTTCTGATTCACCCTCCTGCCTTCACCTTCTCCTTCTCCTTCTTCTACTTCTTCTGATTCACCCTCCAGACTTCACCTTCTCCTTCTCCTTCTTCTACTTCTTCTGATTCACCCACCAGACTTCACCTTCTCCTTCTCCTTCTTCTGCTTCTTCTGATTCACCCTCCAGACTTCACCTTCTCCTTCTCCTTCTTCTGCTTCTTCTGATTCACCCTCCAGACTTCACCTTCTCCTTCTCCTTCTTCTGCTTCTTTTGATTCACCCTTCAGACTTCACCTTCTCCTTCTCCTTCTTTTGCTTCTTCTGATTCACCCTCCAGACCTCACCTTCTCCTTCTCCTTCTACTACTTCTTCTGATTCACCCTCCAGACTTCATCTTCTCCTTCTCCTTCTTTTGCTTCTTCTGATTGACCCTCCAGACTTCACCTTCTCCTTCTCCTTCTTTTGCTTCTTCTGATTCACCCTCCTGACTTCGCCTTCTCCTTCTCCTTCTTCTACTTCTTCTGATTCACCCTCCAGACTTCACCTTCTCCTTCTCCTTCTTCTACTTCTTCTGATTCACCCTCAAGTCTTCATCTTCTCCTTCTCCTTCTTCTGCTTCTTCTGATTCACCCTCCAGACTTCACCTTCTCCTTCTCCTTCTTCTGCTTCTCCTGATTCACCCTCCTGACTTCACCTTCTCCTTCTCCTTCTTCTGCTTCTTCTGATTCACCCTCCAGACTTCACCTTCTCCTTCTCCTTCTTCTACTTCTTCTGATTCACCCTCCAGACTTCACCTTCTCCTGCTACTCCTTCTGCTTCATCTGATTCACCCTCCAGACTTCACCTTCTCCTTTTCCTTCTTCTGCTTCTTCTGATTCACCCTCCAGATTTCACCTTCTCCTTCTCCTTCTTCTGCTTCTAATGATTCACCCTCCAGACTTCACCTTCTCCTTCTCCTTCTTCTGCTTCTTCTGATTCACCCTCCAGACTTCACCTTCTCCTTCACCTTCTTCTACTTCTTCTGATTCACCCTCCAGACTTCACCTTCTCCTTCTCCTTCTTCTGCTTCTTCTGATTCACCCTCCAGACTTCACCTTCTCCTTCTCCTTCGTCTACTTCTTCTGATTCACCCTCCAGACTACACCTTCTCCTTCTCCCTCTTCTACTTCTTCTGATTCATCCTCTAGACTTCACCTGCTCCTTCTCCTTCTTCTGCTTCTTCTGATTCACCCTCCAGACTTCACCTTCTCCTTCTCCTTCTTCTACTTCTTCTGATTCACCCTCCAGACTTCACCTTCTCCTTCTCCTTCTTCTACTTCTTCTGATGCACCCTCCAGACTTCACCTTCTCCTTCTCCTTCTTCTACTTCTTCTGCTTCTCCCTCCAGACTTCACCTTCTCCTTCTCCTTCTTCTGCTTCTTCTGATTCACCCTCCAGACTTCACCTTCTCCTTCTCCTTCTTCTACTTCTTCTGATTCACCCTCCAGACTTCACCTTCTCCTTCTCCTTCTTCTACTTCTTCTGATTCACCCTCCAGACTTCACCTTCTCCTTCTCCTTCTTCTACTACTTATGATTCACCCTCCTGACTTCACCTTCTACTTCTCCTCCTTCTGCTTCTTCTGCTTCACCCTCCAGACTTCACCTTCTCCTTCTCCTTCTTCTACTTCCTCTGATTCACCCTCCTGACTTCACCTTCTCCTTCTCCTTCTTCTGATTCTTTTGATTCACCCTCCAGTCTTCACCTTCTCCTTCTCCTTCTTCTGCTTCTTCTGATTCACCCTCCAGACTTCACCTTCTCCTTCTCCTTCTTCTGATTCTTTTGATTCACCCTCCAGACTTCACCTTCTCCTTCTCCTTCTTCTGCTTCTTCTTATTCACCCTCCTGACTTCACACTCTCCTTCTCCTTCTTCTACTTCTTCTGATTCACCCTCCTGACTTCACCTTCTCCTTCTCCTTCTTCTGCTTCTTCTGATTCACCCTCCAGACTTCACCTTCTCCTTCTCCTTCTTCTGATTCTTTTGATTCACCCTCCAGTCTTCACCTTCTCCTTCTCCTTCTTCTGCTTCTTCTGATTCACCCTCCAGACTTCACCTTCTCCTTCTCCTTCTTCTGATTCTTTTGATTCACCCTCCAGACTTCACCCTCTCCTTCTCCTTCTTCTGCTTCTTCTTATTCACCCTCCTGACTTCACACTCTCCTTCTCCTTCTTCTACTTCTTCTGATTCACCCTCCTGACTTCACCTTCTCCTTCTCCTTCATCTACTTCTTCTGCTTCACCCTCCAGACTTCACCTTCTCCTTCTCCTTCTTCTACCTCTTCTGATTCACCCTCCAGACTTCACCTTCTCCTTCTCCTTCTTCTGCTTCTTCTGATTCACCCTCCAGACTTCACCTTCTCCTTCTCCTTATTCTGCTTCTTCTGATTCACCCGCCAGACTTCACCTTCTCCTTCTCCTTATTCTGCTTCTTCTGATTCACCCTCCAGACTTCACCTACTCCTTCTCCTTCTTCTGCTTCTTCTGATTCACCTTCAGACTTTACCTTCTCCTTCTCCTTCTTCTGCTTCTTCTGATTCACCCTCCAGACTTCACCTTCTCCTTCTCCTTCATCTACTTCTTCTGATTCACCCTCCAGACTTCATCTTCTCCTTCTCCTTCTTCTGCTTCTTCTGATTCACCCTCCAGACTTCACCTTCTCCTTCTCCTTCTTCTGCTTTTTCTGATTCACCCTCCTGACTTCACCTTCTCCTTCTCCTTCTTCTACTTCTTCTGATTCACCCTCCAGACTTCACCTCCTCCTTCTCCTTTTTCTACTTCTTCTGATTCACCCACCAGACTTCACCTTCTCCTTCTCCTTCTTCTGCTTCTTCTGATTCACCCTCCAGACCTCACCTTCTCCTTCTCCTTCTTCTGCTTCTTCTAATTCACCCTCCAGACTTCACCTTCTCCTTCTCCTTCTTCTGCTTCTTTTGATTCACCCTTCAGACTTCACCTTCTCCTTCTCCTTCTTCTGCTTCTTCTGATTCACCCTCCAGACCTCACCTTCTCCTTCTCCTTCTTCAACTTCTTCTGATTCACCCTCCAGACTTCATCTTCTCCTTCTCCTTCTTTTGCTTCTTCTGATTCACCCTCCAGACTTCACCTTCTCCTTCTCCTTCTTCTGCTTCTTCTGATTCACCCTCCAGAGTTCGCCTTCTCCTTCTCCTTCTTCTCCTTCTTCTGATTCACCCTCCAGACTTCACCTTCTCCTTCTCCTTCTTCTACTTCTTCTGATTCACCCTCCAGTCTTCACCTTCTCCTTCTCCTTCTTCTGCTTCTTCTGATTCACCCTCCAGACTTCACCTTCTCCTTCTCCTTCTTCTGCTTCTCCTGATTCACCCTCCAGACTTCACCTTCTCCTTCTACTTCTTCTGCTTCTTCTGATTCACCCTCCAGACTTCACCTTCTCCTTCTCCTTCTTCTGCTTCTTCTGATTCACCCTCCAGACTTCACCTTCTCCTTCTCCTTCTTCTACTTCTTCTGATTCACCCTCCAGACTTCACCTTCTCCTTCTCCTTCTTCTGCTTCTTCTGATTCACCCTCCAGACTTCACCTTCTCCTTCTCCTTCGTCTACTTCTTCTGATTCACCCTCCAGACTACACCTTCTCCTTCTCCTTCTTCTACTTCTTCTGATTCACCCTCCAGACTTCACCATCTCCTTCTCCTTCTTCTGCTTCCTCTGATTCACCCTCCAGACTTCACCTTCTCCTTCTCCTTCTTCTACTTCTTCTGATTCACCCTCCAGACTTCACCTTCTCCTTCTCCTTCTTCTACTTCTTCTGCTTTTCCCTCCAGACTTCACCTTCTCCTTCTCCTTCTTCTGCTTCTTCTGATTCACCCTCCAGACTTCACCTTCTCCTTCTCCTTCTTCTACTTCTTCTGATTCACCCTCCAGACTTCACCTTCTCCTTCTCCTTCTTCTACTTCTTCTGATTCACCCTCCAGACTTCACCATCTCCTTCTCCTTCTTCTACTTCTTATGATTCACCCTCCTGACTTCACCTTCTCCTTCTCCTTCTTCTGCTTCTTCCGCTTCAACCTCCAGACTTCACCTTCTCCTTCTCCTTCTTCTGCTTCTTCTGCTTCACCCTCCAGACTTCACCTTCTCCTTCTCCTTCTTCTGCTTCTTCTGCTTCACCCTCCTGACTTCACCTTCTCCTTCTCCTTCTTCTGCTTCTTCTGCTTCACCCTCCAGACTTCACCTTCTCCTTCTCCTTCTTCTGCTTCTTCTGCTTCACCCTCCAGACTTCACCTTCTCCTTCTCCTTCTTCTGCTTCTTCTGCTTCACTCTCCAGACTTCACCTTCTCCTTCTCCTTCTTCTGCTTCTTCTGCTTCGCCCTCCAGACTTCACCTTCTCCTTCTCCTTCTTCTGCTTCTTCTGATTCACCCTCCAGACTTCACCTTCTCCTTCTCCTTCTTCTACTTCTTCTGATTCACCCTCCAGACTTCACCTTCTCGTTCTCCTTCTTCTGCTTCTTCTGCTGCGCCCTCCAGACTTCACCTTCTCCTTGTCCTTCTTCTGCTTCTTCTGCTTCACCCTCCTGACTTCATCTTCTCCTTCTCCTTCTTCTACTTCTTCTGCTTCACCCCCTGACTTCACCTTCTCCTTCTCCTTCTTCTGCTTCTTCTGATTCACCCTCCTAACTTCACCTTCTCCTTCTCCTTCTTCTGCTTCTTCTGATTCACCCTCCTGACTTCACCTTCTTCTTCTCCTTCTTCTGCTTCTTCTGATTCACCCTCCAGACTTCACCTTCTCCTTCTCCTTCTTCTGCTTCTTCTGATTCACCCTCCTGACTTCACCTTCTCCTTCTCCTTCTTCTGCTTCTTCTGCTTCACCCTCCAGACTTCACCTTCTCCTTCTCCATCTTCTGCTTCTTCTGCTTCACCCTCCAGACTTCACCTTCTCCCTCTCCTTCTTCTGCTTCTTCTGCTTCACCCTCCTGACTTCACCTTCTCCTTCTCCTTCTTCTACTTCTTCTGATTCACCCTCCAGACTTCACCTTCTCCTTCTCCTTCTTCTGCTTCTTCTGATTCACCCTCCAGACTTCACATTCTCCTTCTCCTTCTTCTACTTCTTCTGATTCACCCTCGAGACTTCATCTTCTCCTTCTCCTTCTTCTGCTTCTTCTGATTCACCCTCCAGACTTCACCTTCTCCTTCTCCTTCTTCTGCTTCTTCTGATTCACCCTCCAGACTTCACCTTCTCCTTCTCCTTCTTCTACTTCTTCTGATTCACCCTCTAGACTTCAACTTCTCCTTCTCCTTCTTCTGCTTCTTCTGCTTCACCCTCCAGACTTCACCTTCTCGTTCTCCTTCTTCTGCTTCTTCTGCTTCACCCTCCTGACTTCACCTTCTCCTTCTCCTTCTTCTACTTCTTCTGCTTCACCCCCCTGACTTCACCTTCTCCTTCTCCTTCTTCTGCTTCTTCTGATTCACCCTCCTAACTTCACCTTCTCCTTCTCCTTCTTCTGCTTCTTCTGATTCACCCTCCTGACTTCACCTTCTCCTTCTCCTTCTTCTGCTTCTTCTGATTCACCCTCCAGACTTCACCTTCTCCTTCTCCTTCTTCTGCTTCTTCTGATTCACCCTCCAGACTTCACCTTCTCCTTTTCCTTCTTCTGCTTCTTCTGTTTCACCCTCCAGACCTCACCTTCTCCTTCTCCTTCTTCTACTTCTTCTGATTCACCCTCCAGACTTCATCTTCTCCTTCTCCTTCTTCTGCTTCTTCTGATTCACCCTCCAGACTTCACCTTCTCCTTCTCCTTCTTCTGCTTCTTCTGATTCACCCTCCAGACTTCACCTTCTCCTTCTCCTTCTTCTACTTCTTCGGATTCACCCTCCAGACTTCACCTTCTCCTTCTCCTTCTTCTGCTTCTTCTGATTCACCCTCCAGTCTTCACCTCCTCCTTCTCCTTCTTCTGCTTCTTCTGATTCACCCTCCAGACTTCACCTTCTCCTTCTCCTTCTTCTGATTCTTTTGATTCACCCTCCAGACTTCACCTTCTCCTTCTCCTTCTTCTGCTTCTTCTGATTCACCCTTCTGACTTCACCCTCTCCTTCTCCTTCTTCTACTTCTTCTGATTCACCCTCCTGACTTCATCTTCTCCTTCTCCTTCTTCTACTTCTTCTGCTTCACCCTCCAGACTTCACCTTCTCCTTCTCCTCCTTCTGCTTCTTCTGATTCACCCTCCTGACTTCACCCTCTCCTTCTCCTTCTTCTACTTCTTCTGATTCACCCTCCTGACTTCACCCTCTCCTTCTCCTTCTTCTACTTCTTCTGCTTCACCCTCCTGACTTCACCTTCTCCTTCTCCTTCTTCTACTTCTTCTGCTTCACCCTCCAGACTTCACCTTCTCCTTCTCCTTCTTCTGCTTTTTCTGACTCACCCTCCTGACATCAACTTCTCCTTCTCCTTCTTCTACTTCTTCTGGTTCACCCTCCAGACTTCACCTTCTCCTTCTCCTTCTTCTACTTCTTCTGATTCAACCACCAGACTTCACCTTCTCCTTCTCCTTCTTCTGCTTCTTCTGATTCACCCTCCAGACTTCACCTTCTCCTTCTCCTTCTTCTGCTTCATCTGATTCACCCTCCAGACTTCACCTTCTCCTTCTCCTTCTTCTGCTTCTTTTGATTCACCCTTCAGACTTCACCTTCTCCTTCTCCTTCTTCTGCTTCTTCTGATTCACCCTCCAGACCTCACCTTCTCCTTCTCCTTCTTCAACTTCTTCTGATTCACCCTCCTGACTTCACCTTCTCCTTCTCCTTCTTCTGCTTCTTCTGATTCACCCTCCAGACTTCGCCTTCTCCTTCTCCTTCTTGAACTTCTTCTGATTCACCCTCCAGACTTCACCTTCTCCTTCTCCTTCTTCTACTTCTTCTGATTCACCCTCCAGTCTTCACCTTCTCCTTCTCCTTTTTCTGCGTCTTCTGATTCACCCTCCAGAATTCACCTTCTCCTTCTCCTTCTTCTGCTTCTCCTGATTCACCCTCCTGACTTCACCTTCTCCTTCTCCTTCTTCTGCTTCTTCTGATTCACCCTCCAGACTTCACCTTCTCCTTCTCCTTCTTGTACTTCTTCTAATTCACCCTCCAGACTTCACCTTCTCCTTCTCCTTCTTCTGCTTCTTCTGATTCACCCTCCAGACTTCACCTTCTCCTTCTCCTTCGTCTACTTCTTCTGATTCACCCTCCAGACTACACCTTCTCCTTCTCCTTCTTCTACTTCTTCTGATTCACCCTCCAAACTTCACCTTCTCCTTCTCCTTCTTCTGCTTCTTCTGCTTCACCCTCCTGACTTCACCTTCGCCTTCTCCTTCTTCTGCTTCTTCTGATTCACCCTCCTGACTTCACCTTCTCCTTCTCCTTCTTCTGATTCTTTTGATTCACCCTCCAGACTTCACCTTCTCCTTCTCCTTCTTCTGCTTCTTCTGATTCACCCTCCAGACTTCACCTTCTCCTTCTCCTTCTTCTACTTCTTCTGATTCACCCTCCTGACTTCACCTTCTCCTTCTCCTTCTTCTGATTCTTTTGATTCACCCTCCAGTCTTCACCTTCTCCTTCTCCTTCTTCTGCTTCTTCTGATTCACCCTCCAGACTTCACCTTGTCCTTCTCCTTCTTCTGATTCTTTTGATTCACCTTCTCCTTCTTCTGCTTCTTCTGATTCACCCTCCTGACTTCACCCTCTCCTTCTCCTTCTTCTACTTCTTCTGATTCACCCTCCTGACTTCACCTTCTCCTTCTCCTTCATCTACTTCTTCTGCTTCACCCTCCAGACTTCACCTTCTCCTTCTCCTTCTTCTACTTCTTCTGATTCACCCTCCAGACTTCACCTTCTCCTTCTCCTTCTTCTGCTTCTTCTGATTCACCCTCCAGACTTCACCTTCTCCTTCTCCTTATTCTGCTTCTTCTGATTCACCCGCCAGACTTCACCTTCTCCTTCTCCTTATTCTGCTTCTTCTGATTCACCCTCCAGACTTCACCTTCTCCTTCTCCTTCTGCTTCTTCTGATTCACCTTCAGACTTTACCTTCTCCTTCTCCTTCTTCTGCTTCTTCTGATTCACCCTCCAGACTTCACCTTCTCCTTCTCCTTCATCTACTTCTTCTGATTCACCCTCCAGACTTCATATTCTCCTTCTCCTTCTTCTGCTTCTTCTGATTCACCCTCCAGACTTCACCTTCTCCTTCTCCTTCTTCTGCTTTTTCTGATTCACCCTCCTGACTTCACCTTCTCCTTCTCCTTCTTCTACTTCTTCTGATTCACCCTCCAGACTTCACCTCCTCCTTCTCCTTTTTCTACTTATTCTGATTCACCCACCAGACTTCACCTTCTCCTTCTCCTTCTTCTGCTTCTTTTGATTCACCCTTCAGACTTCACCTTCTCCTTCTCCTTCTTCTGCTTCTTCTGATTCACCCTCCAGACCTCACCTTCTCCTTCTCCTTCTTCAACTTCTTCTGATTCACCCTCCAGACTTCATCTTCTCCTTCTCCTTCTTTTGCTTCTTCTGATTCACCCTCCAGACTTCACCTTCTCCTTCTCCTTCTTCTGCTTCTTCTGATTCACCCTCCAGACTTCGCCTTCTCCTTCTCCTTCTTCTCCTTCTTCTGATTCACCCTCCAGACTTCACCTTCTCCTTCTCCTTCTTCTACTTCTTCTGATTCACCCTCCAGTCTTCACCTTCTCCTTCTCCTTCTTCTGCTTCTTCTGATTCACCCTCCAGACTTCACCTTCTCCTTCTCCTTCTTCTGCTTCTCCTGATTCACCCTCCTGACTTCACCTTCTCCTTCTCCTACTTCTGCTTCTTCTGATTCAGCCTCCAGACTTCACCTTCTCCTTCTCCTTCTTCTACTTCTTCTGATTCACCCTCCAGACTTCACCTTCTCCTTCTACTTCTTCTGCTTCTTCTGATTCACCCTCCAGATTTCACCTTCTCCTTCTCCTTCTTCTGCTTCTTCTGATTCACCCTCCAGACTTCACCTTCTCCTTCTCCCTCTTCTGCTTCTTCTGATTCACCCTCCAGACTTCAGCTTCTCCTTCTCCTTCTTCTACTTCTTCTGATTCACCCTCCAGACTTCACCTTCTCCTTCTCCTTCTTCTGCTTCTTCTGATTCACCCTCCAGACTTCACCTTCTCCTTCTCCTTCGTCTACTTCTTCTGATTCACCCTCCAGACTACACCTTCTCCTTCTCCTTCTTCTACTTCTTCTGATTCACCCTCCAGACTTCACCTTCTCCTTCTCCTTCTTCTGCTTCTTCTGATTCACCCTCCAGACTTCACCTTCTCCTTCTTCTTCTTCTACTTCTTCTGATTCACCCTCCAGACTTCACCTTCTCCTTCTACTTCTTCTACTTCTTCTGCTTTTCCCTCCAGACTTCACCTTCTCCTTCTCCTTCTTCTGCTTCTTCTGATTCACCCTCCAGACTTCACCTTCTCCTTCTCCTTCTTCTACTTCTTCTGATTCACCCTCCAGACTTCACCTTCTCCTTCTCCTTCTTCTACTTCTTCTGATTCACCCTCCAGACTTCACCTTCTCCTTCTCCTTCTTCTACTTCTTATGATACACCCTCCTGACTTCACCTTCTCCTTCTCCTTCTTCTGCTTCTTCTGCTTCAACCTCCAGACTTCACCTTCTCCTTCTCCTTCTTCTGCTTCTTCTGCTTCACCCTCCAGACTTCACCTTCTCCTTCTCCTTCTTCTGCTTCTTCTGCTTCACCCTCCTGACTTCACCTTCTCCTTCTCCTTCTTCTGCTTCTTCTGCTTCACCCTCCAGACTTCACCTTCTCCTTCTCCTTCTTCTGCTTCTTCTGCTTCACCCTCCAGACTTCACCTTCTCCTTCTCCTTCTTCTGCTTCTTCTGCTTCACCCTCCAGACTTCACCTTCTCCTTTTCCTTCTTCTGCTTCTTCTGCTTCGCCCTCCAGACTTCACCTTCTCCTTCTCCTTCTTCTGCTTCTTCTGCTTCACCCTCCAGACTTCACCTTCTCCTTCTCCTTCTTCTGCTTCTTCTGCTTCACCCTGCTGACTTCACCTTCTCCTTCTCCTTCCTCTACTTCTTCTGATTCACCCTCCAGACTTCACCTTCTCCTTCTCCTTCTTCTGCTTCTTCTGCTTCACCCTCCAGACTTCACCTTCTCGTTCTCCTTCTTCTGCTTCTTCTGCTGCGCCCTCCAGACTTCACCTTCTCCTTCTCCTTCTTCTGCTTCTTCTGCTTCACCCTCCTGACTTCATCTTCTCCTTCTCCTTCTTCTACTTCTTCTGCTTCACCCCCCTGACTTCACCTTCTCCTTCTCCTTCTTCTGCTTCTTCTGATTCACCCTCCTAACTTCACCTTCTCCTTCTCCTTCTTCTGCTTCTTCTGATTCACCCTCCTGACTTCACCTTCTCCTTCTCCTTCTTCTGCTCCTTCTGATTCACCCTCCAGACTTCACCTTCTCCTTCTCCTTCTTCTGCTTCTTCTGATTCACCCTCCTGACTTCACCTTCTCCTTCTCCTTCTTCTGCTTCTTCTGCTTCACCCGCCAGACTTCACCTTCTCCTTCTCCTTCTTCTGCTTCTTCTGCTTCACCCTCCAGACTTCACCTTCTCCTTCTCCTTCTTCTGCTTCTTCTGCTTCGCCCTCCAGACTTCACCTTCTCCTTCTCCTTCTTCTGCTTCTTCTGCTTCACCCTCCAGACTTCACCTTCTCCTTCTCCTTCTTCTGCTTCACCCTGCTGACTTCACCTTCTCCTTCTCCTTCCTCTACTTCTTCTGATTCACCCTCCAGACTTCACCTTCTCCTTCTCCTTCTTCTGCTTCTTCTGCTTCACCCTCCAGACTTCACCTTCTCGTTCTCCTTCTTCTGCTTCTTCTGCTGCGCCCTCCAGACTTCACCTTCTCCTTCTCCTTCTTCTGCTTCTTCTGCTTCACCCTCCTGACTTCATCTTCTCCTTCTCCTTCTTCTACTTCTTCTGCTTCACCCCCCTCTCTCTCTCTCCCCTCCTCTGACTTCACCTTCTCCTTCTCCTTCTTCTGCTTCTTCTGATTCACCCTCCTAACTTCACCTTCTCCTTCTCCTTCTTCTGCTTCTTCTGATTCACCCTCCTGACTTCACCTTCTCCTTCTCCTTCTTCTGCTCCTTCTGATTCACCCTCCAGACTTCACCTTCTCCTTCTCCTTCTTCTGCTTCTTCTGATTCACCCTCCTGACTTCACCTTCTCCTTCTCCTTCTTCTGCTTCTTCTGCTTCACCCTCCAGACTTCACCTTCTCCTTCTCCTTCTTCTGCTTCTTCTGCTTCACCCTCCAGACTTCACCTTCTCCTTCTCCTTCTTCTGCTTCTTCTGCTTCACCCTCCAGTCTTCACCTTCTCCTTCTCCTTCTTCTGCTTCTTCTGATTCACCCTCCAGACTTCACCTTCTCCTTCTCCTTCTTCAACTTCTTCTGATTCACCCTCCAGACTTCATCTTCTCCTTCTCCTTCTTTTGCTTCTTCTGATTCACCCTCCAGACTTCACCTTCTCCTTCTCCTTCTTCTGCTTCTTCTGATTCACCCTCCAGACTTCGCCTTCTCCTTCTCCTTCTTCTCCTTCTTCTGATTCACCCTCCAGACTTCACCTTCTCCTTCTCCTTCTTCTACTTCTTCTGATTCACCCTCCAGTCTTCACCTTCTCCTTCTCCTTCTTCTGCTTCTTCTGATTCACCCTCCAGACTTCACCTTCTCCTTCTCCTTCTTCTGCTTCTCCTGATTCACCCTCCTGACTTCACCTTCTCCTTCTCCTACTTCTGCTTCTTCTGATTCAGCCTCCAGACTTCACCTTCCCCTTCTCCTTCTTCTGCTTCTTCTGCTTCACCCTGCTGACTTCACCTTCTCCTTCTCCTTCCTCTACTTCTTCTGATTCACCCTCCAGACTTCACCTTCTCCTTCTCCTTCTTCTGCTTCTTCTGCTTCACCCTCCAGACTTCACCTTCTCGTTCTCCTTCTTCTGCTTCTTCTGCTGCGCCCTCCAGACTTCACCTTCTCCTTCTCCTTCTTCTGCTTCTTCTGCTTCACCCTCCAGACTTCACCTTCTCCTTCTCCTTCTTCTGCTTCTTCTGCTTCACCCTCCTGACTTCACCTTCTCCTTCTCCTTCTTCTACTTCTTCTGATGCACCCTCCAGACTTCACATTCTCCTTCTCCTTCTTCTACTTCTTCTGATTCACCCTCGAGACTTCATCTTCTCCTTCTCCTTCTTCTTCTGATTCACCCTGCAGACTTCACCTTCTCCTTCTCCTTCTTCTGCTTCTTCTGATTCACCCCCCAGACTTCACCTTCTCTTTCTCCTTCTTCTACTTCTTCTGATTCACCCTCTAGACTTCAACTTCTCCTTCTCCTTCTTCTGCTTCTTCTGCTTCACCCTCCAGACTTCACCTTCTCGTTCTCCTTCTTCTGCTTCTTCTGATTCACCCTCCTAACTTCACCTTCTCCTTCTCCTTCTTCTGCTTCTTCTGATTCACCCTCCTGACTTCACCTTCTCCTTCTCCTTCTTCTGCTTCTTCTGATTCACCCTCCAGACTTCACCTTCTCCTTCTCCTTCTTCTGCTTCTTCTGATTCACCCTCCAGACTTCACCTTCTCCTTTTCCTTCTTCTGCTTCTTCTGATTCACCCTCCAGACCTCACCTTCTCCTTCTCCTTCTTCTACTTCTTCTGATTCACCCTCCAGACTTCATCTTCTCCTTCTCCTTCTTCTGCTTCTTCTGATTCACCCTCCAGACTTCACCTTCTCCTTCTCCTTCTTCTGCTTCTTCTGATTCACCCTCCAGACTTCACCTTCTCCTTCTCCTTCTTCTCCTTCTTCTGAATCACCCTTCAGACTTCATCTTCTCCTTATCCTTCTCCTGCTTCTTCTGATTCACCCTCCAGACTTCACCTTCTCCTTCTCCTTCTTCTGCTTCTTCTGATTCACCCTCCAGACTTCACCTTCTCCTTCTCCTTCTTCTACTTCTTCTGATTCACCCTCTAGACTTCAACTTCTCCTTCTCCTTCTTCTGCTTCTTCTGCTTCACCCTCCAGACTTCACCTTCTCGTTCTACTTCTTCTGCTTCTTCTCTTCACCCTCCTGACTTCACCTTCTCCTTCTCCTTCTTCTGCTTCTTCTGCTTCACCCCCCTGACTTCACCTTCTCCTTCTCCTTCTTCTGCTTCTTCTGATTCACCCTCCTAACTTCACCTTCTCCTTCTCCTTCTTCTGCTTCTTCTGATTCACCCTCCTGACTTCACCTTCTCCTTCTTCTGCTTCTTCTGATTCACCCTCCAGACTTCACCTTCTCCTTCTCCTTCTTCTGCTTCTTCTGATTCACCCTCCAGACTTCACCTTCTCCTTTTCCTTCTTCTGCTTCTTCTGATTCACCCTCCAGACCTCACCTTCTCCTTCTCCTTCTTCTACTTCTTCTGATTCACCCTCCAGACTTCATCTTCTCCTTCTCCTTCTTCTGCTTCTTCTGATTCACCCTCCAGACTTCACCTTCTCCTTCTCCTTCTTCTACTTCTTCTGATTCAACCTCCAGACTTCACCTTCTCCTTCTCCTTCTTCTGCTTCTTCTGATTCACCCTCCAGTCTTCACCTCCTCCTTCTCCTTCTTCTGCTTCTTCTGATTCACCCTCCAGACTTCACCTTCTCCTTCTCCTTCTTCTGATTCTTTTGATTCACCCTCCAGACACCTTCTCCTTCTCCTTCTTCTGCTTCTTCTGATTCACCCTTCTGACTTCACCCTCTCCTTCTCCTTCTTCTACTTCTTCTGATTCACCCTCCTGACTTCATCTTCTCCTTCTCCTTCTTCTACTTCTTCTGCTTCACCCTCCAGACTTCACCTTCTCCTTCTCCTCCTTCTGCTTCTTCTGATTCACCCTCCTGACTTCACCCTCTCCTTCTCCTTCTTCTACTTCTTCTGATTCACCCTCCTGACTTCACCCTCTCCTTCTCCTTCTTCTACTTCTTCTGCTTCACCCTCCTGACTTCACCTTCTCCTTCTCCTTCTTCTACTTCTTCTGCTTCACCCTCCAGACTTCACCTTCTCCTTCTCCTTCTTCTGCTTTTTCTGACTCACCCTCCTGACATCACCTTCTCCTTCTCCTTCTTCTACATCTTCTGATTCACCCTCCAGACTTCACCTTCTCCTTCTCCTTCTTCTGCGTCTTCTGATTCACCCTCCAGAATTCACCTTCTCCTTCTCCTTCTTCTGCTTCTCCTGATTCACCCTCCTGACTTCACCTTCTCCTTCTCCTTCTTCTGCTTCTTCTGATTCACCCTCCAGACTTCACCTTCTCCTTCTCCTTCTTGTACTTCTTCTAATTCACCCTCCAGACTTCACCTTCTCCTTCTCCTTCTTCTGCTTCTTCTGATTCACCCTCCAGACTTCACCTTCTCCTTCTCCTTCGTCTACTTCTTCTGATTCACCCTCCAGACTACACCTTCTCCTTCTCCTTCTTCTACTTCTTCTGATTCACCCTCCAAACTTCACCTTCTCCTTCTCCTTCTTCTGCTTCTTCTGATTCACCCTCCTGACTTCACCTTCTCCTTCTCCTTCTTCTGATTCTTTTGATTCACCCTCCAGACTTCACCTTCTCCTTCTCCTTCTTCTGCTTCTTCTGATTCACCCTCTACTTCCAGACTTCACCTTCTCTCCTTCTTCTACTTCTTCTGATTCACCCTCCTGACTTCACCTTCTCCTTCTCCTTCTTCTGATTCTTTTGAATTCACCCTCCAGTCTTCACCTTCTCCTTCTCCTTCTTCTGCTTCTTCTGATTCACCCTCCAGACTTCACCTTCTCCTTCTCCTTCTTCTGATTCTTTTGATTCACCCTCCAGACTTCACCTTCTCCTTCTCCTTCTTCTGCTTCTTCTGATTCACCCTCCTGACTTCACCCTCTCCTTCTCCTTCTTCTACTTCTTCTGATTCACCCTCCTGACTTCACCTTCTCCTTCTCCTTCATCTACTTCTTCTGCTTCACACTCCAGACTTCACCCTCTCCTTCTCCTTCTTCTACTTCTTCTGATTCACCCTCCTGACTTCACCGTCTCCTTCTCCTTCTTCTACTTCTTCTGTTTCACCCTCCTGACTTCACCTTCTCCTTCTCCTTCTTCTACTTCTTCTGCTTCACCCTCCAGACTTCACCTTCTCCTTCTCCTTCTTCTGCTTTTTCTGACTCACCCTCCTGACATCACCTTCTCCTTCTCCTTCTTCTACTTCTTCTGATTCACCCTCCAGACTTCACCTTCTCCTTCTCCTTCTTCTACTTCTTCTGATTCACCCACCAGACTTCACCTTCTCCTTCTCCTTCTTCTGCTTCTTCTGATTCACCCTCCAGACTTCACCTTCTCCTTCTCCTTCTTCTGCTTCTTCTGATTCACCCCCCAGACTTCACCTTCTCTTTCTCCTTCTTCTACTTCTTCTGATTCACCCTCTAGACTTCAACTTCTCCTTCTCCTTCTTCTGCTTCTTCTGCTTCACCCTCCAGACTTCACCTTCTCGTTCTCCTTCTTCTGCTTCTTCTGATTCACCCTCCTAACTTCACCTTCTCCTTCTCCTTCTTCTGCTTCTTCTGATTCACCCTCCTGACTTCACCTTCTCCTTCTCCTTCTTCTGCTTCTTCTGATTCACCCTCCAGACTTCACCTTCTCCTTCTCCTTCTTCTGCTTCTTCTGATTCACCCTCCAGACTTCACCTTCTCCTTTTCCTTCTTCTGCTTCTTCTGATTCACCCTCCAGACCTCACCTTCTCCTTCTCCTTCTTCTACTTCTTCTGATTCACCCTCCAGACTTCATCTTCTCCTTCTCCTTCTTCTGCTTCTTCTGATTCACCCTCCAGACTTCACCTTCTCCTTCTCCTTCTTCTGCTTCTTCTGATTCACCCTCCAGACTTCACCTTCTCCTTCTCCTTCTTCTCCTTCTTCTGAATCACCCTTCAGACTTCATCTTCTCCTTATCCTTCTCCTGCTTCTTCTGATTCACCCTCCAGACTTCACCTTCTCCTTCTCCTTCTTCTGCTTCTTCTGATTCACCCTCCAGACTTCACCTTCTCCTTCTCCTTCTTCTACTTCTTCTGATTCACCCTCTAGACTTCAACTTCTCCTTCTCCTTCTTCTGCTTCTTCTGCTTCACCCTCCAGACTTCACCTTCTCGTTCTACTTCTTCTGCTTCTTCTCTTCACCCTCCTGACTTCACCTTCTCCTTCTCCTTCTTCTGCTTCTTCTGCTTCACCCCCCTGACTTCACCTTCTCCTTCTCCTTCTTCTGCTTCTTCTGATTCACCCTCCTAACTTCACCTTCTCCTTCTCCTTCTTCTGCTTCTTCTGATTCACCCTCCTGACTTCACCTTCTCCTTCTTCTGCTTCTTCTGATTCACCCTCCAGACTTCACCTTCTCCTTCTCCTTCTTCTGCTTCTTCTGATTCACCCTCCAGACTTCACCTTCTCCTTTTCCTTCTTCTGCTTCTTCTGATTCACCCTCCAGACCTCACCTTCTCCTTCTCCTTCTTCTACTTCTTCTGATTCACCCTCCAGACTTCATCTTCTCCTTCTCCTTCTTCTGCTTCTTCTGATTCACCCTCCAGACTTCACCTTCTCCTTCTCCTTCTTCTGCTTCTTCTGATTCACCCTCCAGACTTCACCTTCTCCTTCTCCTTCTTCTACTTCTTCTGATTCAACCTCCAGACTTCACCTTCTCCTTCTCCTTCTTCTGCTTCTTCTGATTCACCCTCCAGTCTTCACCTCCTCCTTCTCCTTCTTCTGCTTCTTCTGATTCACCCTCCAGACTTCACCTTCTCCTTCTCCTTCTTCTGATTCTTTTGATTCACCCTCCAGACTTCACCTTCTCCTTCTCCTTCTTCTGCTTCTTCTGATTCACCCTTCTGACTTCACCCTCTCCTTCTCCTTCTTCTACTTCTTCTGATTCACCCTCCTGACTTCATCTTCTCCTTCTCCTTCTTCTACTTCTTCTGCTTCACCCTCCAGACTTCACCTTCTCCTTCTCCTCCTTCTGCTTCTTCTGATTCACCCTCCTGACTTCACCCTCTCCTTCTCCTTCTTCTACTTCTTCTGATTCACCCTCCTGACTTCACCCTCTCCTTCTCCTTCTTCTACTTCTTCTGCTTCACCCTCCTGACTTCACCTTCTCCTTCTCCTTCTTCTACTTCTTCTGCTTCACCCTCCAGACTTCACCTTCTCCTTCTCCTTCTTCTGCTTTTTCTGACTCACCCTCCTGACATCACCTTCTCCTTCTCCTTCTTCTACATCTTCTGATTCACCCTCCAGACTTCACCTTCTCCTTCTCCTTCTTCTGCGTCTTCTGATTCACCCTCCAGAATTCACCTTCTCCTTCTCCTTCTTCTGCTTCTCCTGATTCACCCTCCTGACTTCACCTTCTCCTTCTCCTTCTTCTGCTTCTTCTGATTCACCCTCCAGACTTCACCTTCTCCTTCTCCTTCTTGTACTTCTTCTAATTCACCCTCCAGACTTCACCTTCTCCTTCTCCTTCTTCTGCTTCTTCTGATTTACCCTCCAGACTTCACCTTCTCCTTCTCCTTCGTCTACTTCTTCTGATTCACCCTCCAGACTACACCTTCTCCTTCTCCTTCTTCTATTTCTTCTGATTCACCCTCCAAACTTCACCTTCTCCTTCTCCTTCTTCTGCTTCTTCTGATTCACCCTCCTGACTTCACCTTCTCCTTCTCCTTCTTCTGATTCTTTTGATTCACCCTCCAGACTTCACCTTCTCCTTCTCCTTCTTCTGCTTCTTCTGATTCACCCTCCAGACTTCACCTTCTCCTTCTCCTTCTTCTACTTCTTCTGATTCACCCTCCTGACTTCACCTTCTCCTTCTCCTTCTTCTGATTCTTTTGATTCACCCTCCAGTCTTCACCTTCTCCTTCTCCTTCTTCTGCTTCTTCTGATTCACCCTCCAGACTTCACCTTCTCCTTCTCCTTCTTCTGATTCTTTTGATTCACCTTCCAGACTTCACCTTCTCCTTCTCCTTCTTCTGCTTCTTCTGATTCACCCTCCTGACTTCACCCTCTCCTTCTCCTTCTTCTACTTCTTCTGATTCACCCTCCTGACTTCACCTTCTCCTTCTCCTTCATCTACTTCTTCTGCTTCACACTCCAGACTTCACCCTCTCCTTCTCCTTCTTCTACTTCTTCTGATTCACCCTCCTGACTTCACCGTCTCCTTCTCCTTTTCTACTTCTTCTGCTTCACCCTCCTGACTTCACCTTCTCCTTCTCCTTCTTCTACTTCTTCTGCTTCACCCTCCAGACTTCACCTTCTGCTTCTCCTTCTTCTGCTTTTTCTGACTCACCCTCCTGACATCACCTTCTCCTTCTCCTTCTTCTACTTCTTCTGATTCACCCTCCAGACTTCACCTTCTCCTTCTCCTTCTTCTACTTCTTCTGATTCACCCACCAGACTTCACCTTCTCCTTCTCCTTCTTCTGCTTCTTCTGATTCACCCTCCAGACTTCACCTTCTCCTTCTCCTTCTTCTGCTTCTTCTGATTCACCCTCCAGACTTCACCTTCTCCTTCTCCTTCTTCTGCTTCTTTTGATTCACCCTTCAGACTTCACCTTCTTCTTCTCCTTCTTCTGCTTCTTCTGATTCACCCTCCAGACCTCACCTTCTCCTTCTCCTTCTTCAACTTCTTCTGATTCACCCTCCAGACTTCATCTTCTCCTTCTCCTTCTTCTGCTTCTTCTGATTCACCCTCCAGACTTCGCCTTCTCCTTCTCCTTCTTCTACTTCTTCTGATTCACCCTCCAGACTTCACCTTCTCCTTCTCCTTCTTCTACTTCTTCTGATTCACCCTCCAGTCTTCACCTTCTCCTTCTCCTTCTTCTGCGTCTTCTGATTCACCCTCCAGAATTCACCTTCTCCTTCTCCTTCTTCTGCTTCTCCTGATTCACCCTCCTGACTTCACCTTCTCCTTCTCCTTCTTCTGCTTCTTCTGATTCACCCTCCAGACTTCACCTTCTCCTTCTCCTTCTTGTACTTCTTCTAATTCACCCTCCAGACTTCACCTTCTCCTTCTCCTTCTTCTGCTTCTTCTGATTCACCCTCCAGACTTCACCTTCTCCTTCTCCTTCGTCTACTTCTTCTGATTCACCCTCCAGACTACACCTTCTCCTTCTCCTTCTTCTACTTCTTCTGATTCACCCTCCAAACTTCACCTTCTCCTTCTCCTTCTTCTGCTTCTTCTGCTTCACCCTCCTGACTTCACCTTCGCCTTCTCCTTCTTCTGCTTCTTCTGATTCACCCTCCTGACTTCACCTTCTCCTTCTCCTTCTTCTGATTCTTTTGATTCACCCTCCAGACTTCACCTTCTCCTTCTCCTTCTTCTGCTTCTTCTGATTCACCCTCCAGACTTCACCTTCTCCTTCTCCTTCTTCTACTTCTTCTGATTCACCCTCCTGACTTCACCTTCTCCTTCTCCTTCTTCTGATTCTTTTGATTCACCCTCCAGTCTTCACCTTCTCCTTCTCCTTCTTCTGCTTCTTCTGATTCACCCTCCAGGCTTCACCTTCTCCTTCTCCTTCTTCTGATTCTTTTGATTCACCCTCCAGACTTCACCTTCTCCTTCTCCTTCTTCTGCTTCTTCTGATTCACCCTCCTGACTTCACCCTCTCCTTCTCCTTCTTCTACTTCTTCTGATTCACCCTCCTGACTTCACCTTCTCCTTCTCCTTCATCTACTTCTTCTGCTTCACCCTCCAGACTTCACCTTCTCCTTCTCCTTCTTCTACTTCTTCTCATTCACCCTCCAGACTTCACCTTCTCCTTCTCCTTATTCTGCTTCTTCCGATTCGCCCGCCAGACTTCACCTTCTCCTTCTCCTTATTCTGCTTCTTCTGATTCACCCTCCAGACTTCACCTTCTCCTTCTCCTTCTTCTGCTTCTTCTGATTCACCTTCAGACTTTACCTTCTCCTTCTCCTTCTTCTGCTTCTTCTGATTCACCCTCCAGACTTCACCTTCTCCTTCTCCTTCATCTACTTCTTCTGATTCACCCTCCAGACTTCATCTTCTCCTTCTCCTTCTTCTGCTTCTTCTGATTCACCCTCCAGACTTCACCTTCTCCTTCTCCTTCTTCTGCTTTTTCTGATTCACCCTCCTGACTTCACCTTCTCCTTCTCCTTCTTCTACTTCTTCTGATTCACCCTCCAGACTTCACCTCTTCCTTCTCCTTTTTCTACTTCTTCTGATTCACCCACCAGACTTCACCTTCTCCTTCTCCTTCTTCTGCTTCTTCTGATTCACCCTCCAGACTTCACCTTCTCCTTCTCCTTCTTCTGCTTCTTCTGATTCACCCTCCAGACTACACCTTCTCCTTCTCCTTCTTCTGCTTCTTTTGATTCACCCTTCAGACTTCACCTTCTCCTTCTCCTTCTTCTGCTTCTTCTGATTCACCCTCCAGACCACACCTTCTCCTTCTCCTTCTTCAACTTCTTCTGATTCACCCTCCAGACTTCATCTTCTCCTTCTCCTTCTTTTGCTTCTTCTGATTCACCCTCCAGACTTCACCTTCTCCTTCTCCTTCTTCTGCTTCTCTGATTCACCCTCCAGACTTCACCTTCTCCTTCTCCTTCTTCTACTTCTTCTGATTCACCCTCCAGACTTCACCTTCTCCTTCTCCTTCTTCTGCTTCTTCTGATTCACCCTCCAGACTTCACCTTCTCCTTCTCCTTCGTCTACTTCTTCTGATTCACCCTCCAGACTTCACCTTCTCCTTCTCCTTCTTCTGCTTCTTCTGATTCACCCTCCAGACTTCACCTTCTCCTTCTCCTTCTTCTACTTCTTCTGATTCACCCTCCAGACTTCACCTTCTCCTTCTCCTTCTTCTACTTCATCTGCTTTTCCCTCCAGACTTCACCTTCTCCTTCTCCTTCTTCTGCTTCTTCTGATTCACCCTCCAGACTTCTCCTTCTCCTTCTCCTTCTTCTACTTCTTCTGATTCACCCTCCAGACTTCACCTTCTCCTTCTCCTTCTTCTACTTCTTCTGATTCACCCTCCAGACTTCACCTTCTCCTTCTCCTTCTTCTACTTCTTATGATTCACCCTCCTGACTTCACCTTCTCCTTCTCCTTCTTCTGCTTCTTCTGCTTCAACCTCCAGACTTCACCTTCTCCTTCTCCTTCTTCTGCTTCTTCTGCTTCACCCTCCAGACTTCACCTTCTCCTTCTCCTTCTTCTGCTTCTTCTGCTTCACCCTCCTGACTTCACCTTCTCCTTCTCCTTCTTCTGCTTCTTCTGCTTCACCCTCCAGACTTCACCTTCTCCTTCTCCTTCTTATGCTTCTTCTGCTTCACCCTCCAGACTTCACCTTCTCCTTCTCCTTCTTCTGCTTCTTCTGCTTCACCCTCCAGACTTCACCTTCTCCTTCTCCTTCTTCTGCTTCTTCTGCTTCGCCCTCCAGACTTCACCTTCTCCTTCTCCTTCTTCTGCTTCTTCTGCTTCACCCTCCAGACTTCACCTTCTCCTTCTCCTTCTTCTGCTTCTTCTGCTTCACCCTGCTGACTTCACCTTCTCCTTCTCCTTCCTCTACTTCTTCTGATTCACCCTCCAGACTTCACCTTCTCCTTCTCCTTCTTCTGCTTCTTCTGCTTCACCCTCCAGACTTCACCTTCTCGTTCTCCTTCTTCTGCTGCTTCTCCTGCGCCCTCCAGACTTCACCTTCTCCTTCTCCTTCTTCTGCTTCTTCTGCTTCACCCTCCTGACTTCATCTTCTCCTTCTCCTTCTTCTACTTCTTCTGCTTCACCCCCTGACTTCACCTTCTCCTTCTCCTTCTTCTGCTTCTTCTGATTCACCCTCCTAACTTCACCTTCTCCTTCTCCCTCTTCTGCTTCTTCTGATTCACCCTCCTGACTTCACCTTCTCCTTCTCCTTCTTCTGCTTCTTCTGATTCACCCTCCAGACTTCACCTTCTCCTTCTCCTTCTTCTGCTTCTTCTGATTCACCCTCCTGACTTCACCTTCTACTTCTCCTTCTTCTGCTTCTTCTGCTTCACCCTCCAGACTTCACCCTCTCCTTCTCCTTCTTCTGCTTCTTCTGCTTCACCCTCCAGACTTCACCTTCTCCTTCTCCTTCTTCTGCTTCTTCTGCTTCACCCTCCTGACTTCACCTTCTCCTTCTCCTTCTTCTACTTCTTCTGATTCACCCTCCAGACTTCACCTTCTCCTTCTCCTTCTTCTGCTTCTTCTGATTCACCCTCCAGACTTCACATTCTCCTTCTCCTTCTTCTACTTCTTCTGATTCACCCTCGAGACTTCATCTTCTCCTTCTCCTTCTTCTGCTTCTTCTGATTCACCCTCCAGACTTCACCTTCTCCTTCTCCTTCTTCTGCTTCTTCTGATTCACCCCCCAGACTTCACCTTCTCCTTCTCCTTCTACTTCTTCTGATTCACCCTCTAGACTTCAACTTCTCCTTCTCCTTCTTCTGCTTCTTCTGCTTCACCCTCCAGACTTCACCTTCTCGTTCTCCTTCTTCTGCTTCTTCTGATTCACCCTCCTAACTTCACCTTCTCCTTCTCCTTCTTCTGCTTCTTCTGATTCACCCTCCTGACTTCACCTTCTCCTTCTCCTTCTTCTGCTTCTTCTGATTCACCCTCCAGACTTCACCTTCTCCTTCTCCTTCTTCTGCTTCTTTTGATTCACCCTCCAGACTTCACCTTCTCCTTTTCCTTCTTCTGCTTCTTCTGATTCACCCTCCAGACCTCACCTTCTCCTTCTCCTTCTTCTACTTCTTCTGATTCACCCTCCAGACTTCATCTTCTCCTTCTCCTTCTTCTGCTTCTTCTGATTCACCCTCCAGACTTCACCTTCTCCTTCTCCTTCTTCTGCTTCTTCTGATTCACCCTCCAGACTTCACCTTCTCCTTCTCCTTCTTCTACTTCTTCTGATTCACCCTCCAGACTTCACCTTCTCCTTCTCCTTCTTCTGCTTCTTCTGATTCACCCTCCAGTCTTCACCTCCTCCTTCTCCTTCTTCTGCTTCTTCTGATTCACCCTCCAGACTTCACCTTCTCCATCTCCTTCTTCTGATTCTTTTGATTCACCCTCCAGACTTCACCTTCTCCTTCTCCTTCTTCTGCTTCTTCTGATTCACCCTTCTGACTTCACCTTCTCCTTCTCCTTCTTCTGATTCTTTTGATTCACCCTCCAGACTTCACCTTCTCCTTCTCCTTCTTCTGCTTCTTCTGCTTCACCCTCCAGACTTCACCTTCTCCTTCTCCTCCTTCTGCTTCTTCTGATTCACCCTCCTGACTTCACCCTCTCCTTCGCCTTCTTCTGCTTCTTCTGATTCACCCTCCTGAATTCACCCTCTCCTTCTCCTTCTTCTACTTCTTCTGCTTCACCCTCCTGACTTCACCTTCTCCTTCTCCTTCTTCTACTTCTTCTGCTTCACCCTCCAGACTTCACCTTCTCCTTCTCCTTCTTCTGCTTTTTCTGATTCACCCTCCTGACATCACCTTCTCCTTCTCCTTCTTCTACTTCTTCTGATTCACCCTCCAGACTTCACCTTCTCCTTCTCCTTCTTCTACTTCTTCTGATTCACCCACCAGACTTCAACTTCTCCTTCTCCTTCTTCTCAATCTTCTGATTCACCCTCCAGACTTCACCTTCTCCTTCTCCTTCTTCTGCTTCTTCTGATTCACCCTCCAGACTTCACCTTCTCCTTCTCCTTCTTCTGCTTCTTTTGATTCACCCTTCAGACTTCACCTTCTCCTTCTCCTTCTTCTGCTTCTTCTGATTCACCCTCCAGACCTCACCTTCTCCTTCTCCTTCTTCAACTTCTTCTGATTCACCCTCCAGACTTCATCTTCTCCTTCTCCTTCTTTTGCTTCTTCTGATTCACCCTCCAGACTTCACCTTCTCCTTCTCCTTCTTCTGCTTCTTTTGATTCACCCTTCAGACTTCACCTTCTCCTTCTCCTTCTTCTGCTTCTTCTGATTCACCCTCCAGACTTCACCTTCTCCTTCTCCTTCTTCTGCTTCTTCTGATTCATCCTCCAGACTTCACCTTCTCCTTCTCCTTCTTCTGCTTCATTTGATTCACCCTTCAGACTTCACCTTCTCCTTCTCCTTCTTCTGCTTCTTCTGATTCACCCTCCAGACCTCACCTTCTCCTTCTCCTTCTTCAACTTCTTCTGATTCACCCTCCAGACTTCATCTTCTCCTTCTCCTTCTTTTGCTTCTTCTGATTCACCCTCCAGACTTCACCTTCTCCTTCTCCTTCTTCTGCTTCTTCTGATTCACCCTCCAGACCTCGCCTTCTCCTTCTCCTTCTTCTACTTCTTCTGATTCTCCCTCCAGACTTCACCTTCTCCTTCTCCTTCTTCTACTTCTTCTGATTCACACTCCAGTCTTCACCTTCTCCTTCTCCTTCTTCTGCGTCTTCTGATTCACCCTCCAGACTTCACCTTCTCCTTCTCCTTCTTCTGCTTCTCCTGATTCACCCTCCTGACTTCACCTTCTCCTTCTCCTTCTTCTGCTTCTTCTGATTCACCCTCCAGACTTCACCTTCTCCTTCTCCTTCTTGTACTTCTTCTAATTCACCCTCCAGACTTCACCTTCTCCTTCTCCTTCTTCTGCTTCTTCTGATTCACCCTCCAGACTTCACCTTCTCCTTCTCCTTCGTCTACTTCTTCTGATTCACCCTCCAGAATACACCTTCTCCTTCTCCTTCTTCTACTTCTTCTGATTCACCCTCCAAACTTCACCTTCTCCTTCTCCTTTTTCTGCTTCTTCTGATTCACCCTCCAGACTTCACCTTCTCCTTCTCCTTCTTCTGCTTCTTCTGATTCATCCTCCAGACTTCACCTTCTCCTTCTCCTTCTTCTACTTCTTCTGATTCACCCTCCAGACTTCAGCTTCTCCTTCTCCTTCTTCTACTTCTTCTGATTCACCCTCCAGACTTCACCTTCTTCTTCTCCTTCTTCTACTTCTTATGATTCACCCTCCTGACTTCACCTTCTCCTTCTCCTTCTTCTGCTTCTTCTGCTTCACCCTCCAGACTTCACCTTCTCCTTCTCCTTCTTCTGCTTCTTCTGCTTCACCCTCCAAACTTCACCTTCTCCTTCTCCTTCTTCTGCTTCTTCTGCTTCACCCTCCTGACTTCACCTTCGCCTTCTCCTTCTTCTACTTCTTCTGATTCACCCTCCAGACTTCACCTTCTCCTTCTCCTTCTTCTGCTTCTTCTGCTTCACCCTCCAGACTTCACCTTCTCCTTCTCCTTCTTCTGCTTCTTCTGCTTCGCCCTCCAGACTTCACCTTCTCCTTCTCCTTCTTCTGCTTCTTCTGCTTTACCCTCCAGACATCACCTTCTCCTTCTCCTTCTTCTGCTTCTTCTGCTTCACCCTCCTGACTTCACCTTCTCCTTCTCCTTCTTCTACTTCTTCTGATTCACCCTCCAGACTTCACCTTCTCCTTCTCCTTCTTCTGCTTCTTCTGCTTCACCCTCCAGACTTCACCTTCTCGTTCTCCTTCTTCTGCTTCTTCTGCTGCGCCCTCCAGACTTCACCTTCTCCTTCTCCTTCTTCTGCTTCTTCTGCTTCACCCTCCTGACTTCACCTTCTCCTTCTCCTTCTTCTACTTCTTCTGCTTCACCCCCCTGACTTCACCTTCTCCTTCTCCTTCTTCTGCTTCTTCTGATTCACCCTCCTAACTTCACCTTCTCATTCTCCTTCTTCTGCTTCTTCTGATTCACCCTCCTGACTTCATCTTCTCCTTCTCCTTCTTCTGCTTCTTCTGATTCACCCTCCAGACTTCACCTTCTCCTTCTCCTTCTTCTGCTTCTTCAGATTCACCCTCCAGACTTCACCTTCTCCTTCTCCTTCTTCTGCTTCTTCTGATTCACCCTCCAGACCTCACCTTCTCCTTCTCCTTCTTCTACTACTTCTGATTCATCCTCCAGACTTCATCTTCTCCTTCTCCTTCTTCTGCTTCTTCTGATTCACCCTCCAGACTTCACCTTCTCCTTCTCCTTTTCTGCTTCTTCTGATTCAGCCTCCAGACTTCACCTTCTCTTTCTCCTTCTTCTACTTCTTCTGAATCACCCTCCAGACTTCACCTTCTTCTTCTCCTTCTTCTACTTCTTCTGATTCACCCTCCAGTCTTCACCTTCTCCTTCTCCTTCTTCTGCTTCTTCTGATTCACCCTCCAGACTTCACCTTCTCTTTCTCCTTCTTCTGATTCTTTTGATTCACCCTCCAGACTTCACCTTCTCCTTCTCCTTCTTCTGCTTCTTCTGATTCACCCTCCTGACTTCACCCTCTCCTTCTCCTTCTTCTACTTCTTCTGATTCACCCTCCTGACTTCACATTCTCCTTCTCCTTCTTCTACTTCTTCTGCTTCACCCTCCAGACTTCACCTTCTCCTTCTCCTTCTTCTACTTCTTCTGATTCACCCTCCAGACTTCACCTTCTCCTTCTCCTTCTTCTGCTTCTTCTGATTCACCCTCCAGACTTCACCTTCTCCTTCTCCTTATTCTGCTTCTTCTGATTCACCCTCCAGACTTCACCTTCTCCTTCTCCTTCTTCTGCTTCTTCTGATTCACCCTCCAGACTTCACCTTCTCCTTCTCCTTCTTCTGCTTCTTCTGATTCACCCTCCAGACTTCACATTCTCCTTCTCCTTCTTCTACTTCTTCTGATTCACCCTCCAGACTTCATCTTCTCCTTCTCCTTCTTCTGCTTCTTCTGATTCACCCTCCAGGCTTCACCTTCTCCTTCTCCTTCTTCTGCTTCTTCTGATTCACCCTCCAGACTTCACATTCTCCTTCTCCTTCTTCTACTTCTTCTGATTCACCCTCCAGACTTCACCTTCTCCTTCTCCTTCTTCAACTTCTTCTGATTCACCCTCCAGACTTCACCTTCTACTTCTCCTTCTTCTGCTTCTTCTGATTCACCCTCCAGACTTCATCTTCTCCTTCTCCTTCTTCTGCTTCTTCTGATTCACCCTCCAGGCTTCACCTTCTCCTTCTCCTTCTTCTGCTTCTTCTGATTCACCCTCCAGACTTCACCTTCTCCTTCTCCTTCTTCTACTTCTTCTGATTCACCCTCCAGACTTCACCTTCTCCTTCTCCTTCTTCAACTTCTTCTGATTCACCCTCTAGACTTCACCTTCTACTTCTCCTTCTTCAACTTCTTCTGATTCACCCTCCAGACTTCACCCTCTCCTTCTCCTTCTTCTACTTCTTCTGCTTCACCCTCCTGACTTCACCTTTTCCTTCTCCTTCTGCTACTTCTTCTGCTTCACCCTCCAGACTTCACCTTCTCCTTCTCCTTCTTCTGCTTTTTCTGATTCACCCTCCTGACATCACCTTCTCCTTCTCCTTCTTCTACTTCTTCTGATTCACCCTCCAGACTTCACCTTCTCCTTCTCCTTCTTCTACTTCTTCTGATTCACCCACCAGACTTCACCTTCTCCTTCTCCTTCTTCTGCTTCTTCTGATTCACCCTCCAGACTTCACCTTCTCCTCCTCCTTCTTCTGCTTCTTCTGATTCACCCTCCAGACTTCACCTTCTCCTTCTCCTTCTTCTGCTTCTTTTGATTCACCCTTCAGACTTCACCTTCTCCTTCTCCTTCTTCTGCTTCTTCTGATTCACCCTCCAGACCTCATCTTCTCCTTCTCCTTCTTCAACTTCTTCTGATTCACCCTCCAGACTTCATCTTCTCCTTCTCCTTCTTTTGCTTCTTCTGATTCACCCTCCAGACTTCACCTTCTCCTTCTCCTTCTTCTGCTTCTTCTGATTCACCCTCCAGACTTCGCCTTCTCCTTCTCCTTCTTCTACTTCTTCTGATTCACCCTCCAGACTTCACCTTCTCCTTCTCCTTCTTCTACTTCTTCTGATTCACCCTCCAGTCTTCACCTTCTCCTTCTCCTTCTTCTGCGTCTTCTGATTCACCCTCCAAACTTCACCTTCTCCTTCTCCTTCTTCTGCTTCTCCTGATTCACCCTCCTGACTTCACCTTCTCCTTCTCCTTCTTCTGCTTCTTCTGATTCACCCTCCAGACTTCACCTTCTCCTTCTCCTTCTTGTACTTCTTCTAATTCACCCTCCAGACTTCACCTTCTCCTTCTCCTTCTTCTGCTTCTTCTGATTCACCCTCCAGACTTCACCTTCTCCTTCTCCTTCGTCTGCTTCTTCTGATTCACCCTCCAGACTACACCTTCTCCTTCTCCTTCTTCCACTTCTTCTGATTCACCCTCCAAACTTCACCTTCTCCTTCTCCTTCTTCTGCTTCTTCTGATTCACCCTCCAGACTTCACCTTCTCCTTCTCCTTCTTCTACTTCTTCTGATTCACCCTCCAGACTTCACCTTCTGCTTCTCCTTCTTCTACTTCTTCTGATTCACCCTCCAGACATCAGCTTCTCCTTCTCCTTCTTCTACTTCTTCTGATTCACCCTCCAGACTTCACCTTCTCCTTCTCCTTCTTCTACTTCTTATGATTCACCCTCCTGACTTCACCTTCTCCTTCTCCTTCTTCTGCTTCTTCTGCTTCACCCTCCAGACTTCACCTTCTCCTTCTCCTTCTTCTGCTTCTTCTGCTTCACCCTCCAGACTTCACCTTCTCCTTCTACTTCTTCTGCTTCTTCTGCTTCACCCTCCTGACTTCACCTTCTCCTTCTCCTTCTTCTTCTTCTTCTGATTCACCCTCCAGACTTCACCTTCTCCTTCTCCTTCTTCTGCTTCTTCTGCTTCACCCTCCAGACTTCACCTTCTCCTTCTCCTTCTTCTGCTTCTTCTGCTTCGCCCTCCAGACTTCACCTTCTCCTTCTCCTTCTTCTGCTTCTTCTGCTTCACCCTCCAGACATCACCTTCTCCTTCTCCTTCTTCTGCTTCTTCTGCTTCACCCTCCTGACTTCACCTTCTCCTTCTCCTTCTTCTACTTCTTCTGATTCACCCTCCAGACTTCACCTTCTCCTTCTCCTTCTTCTGCTTCTTCTGCTTCACCCTCCAGACTTCACCTTCTCGTTGTCCTTCTTCTGCTTCTTCTGCTGCGCCCTCCAGACTTCACCTTCTCCTTCTCCTTCTTCTGCTTCTTCTGCTTCACCCTCCTGACTTCACCTTCTCCTTCTCCTTCTTCTACTTCTTCTGCTTCACCCCACTGACTTCACCTTCTCCTTCTCCTTCTTCTGCTTCTTCTGATTCACCCTCCTAACTTCACCTTCTCCTTCTCCTTCTTCTGCTTCTTCTGATTCACCCTCCTGACTTCATCTTCTCCTTCTCCTTCTTCTGCTTCTTCTAATTCACCCTCCAGACTTCACCTTCTCCTTCTCCTTCTTCTGCTTCTTCTGATTCACCCTCCAGACTTCACCTTCTCCTTCTCCTTCCTCTGCTTCTTCTGATTCACCCTCCAGACCTCACCTTCTCCCTCTCCTTCTTCTACTTCTTCTGATTCACCCTCCAGACTTCATCTTCTCCTTCTCCTTCTTCTGCTTCTTCTGATTCACCCTCCAGACTTCACCTTCTCCTTCTCCTTTTCTGCTTCTTCTGATTCACCCTCCAGACTTCACCTTCTCTTTCTCCTTCTTCTACTTCTTCTGAATAACCCTCCAGACTTCACCTTCTTCTTCTCCTTCTTCTCCTTCTTCTGATTCACCCTCCAGTCTTCACCTTCTCCTTCTCCTTCTTCTGCTTCTTCTGATTCACCCTCCAGACTTCACCTTCTCCTTCTCCTTCTTCTGATTCTTTTGATTCACCCTCCAGACTTCACCTTCTCCTTCTCCTTCTTCTGCTTCTTCTGATTCACCCTCCTGACTTCACCCTCTCCTTCTCCTTCTTCTAATTCTTCTGATTCACCCTCCTGACTTCACATTCTCCTTCTCCTTCTTCTACTTCTTCTGCTTCACCCTCCAGACTTCACCTTCTCCTTCTCCTTCTTCTACTTCTTCTGATTCACCCTCCAGACTTCACCTTCTCCTTCTCCTTCTTCTGCTTCTTCTGATTCACCCTCCAGACTTCACCTTCTCCTTCTCCTTATTCTGCTTCTTCTGATTCACCCTCCAGACTTCACCTTCTCCTTCTCCTTCTTCTGCTTCTTCTGATTCACCCTCCAGACTTCACCTTCTCCTTCTCCTTCTTCTGCTTCTTCTGATTCACCCTCCAGACTTCACCTTCTCCTTCTCCTTCTTCTGCTTCTTCTGATTCACCCTCCAGACTTCACATTCTCCTTCTCCTTCTTCTACTTCTTCTGATTCACCCTCCAGACTTCATCTTCTCCTTCTCCTTCTTCTGCTTCTTCTGATTCACCCTCCAGGCTTCACCTTCTCCTTCTCCTTCTTCTGCTTCTTCTGATTCACCCTCCAGACTTCACCTTCTCCTTCTCCTTCTTCTACTTCTTCTGATTCACCCTCCAGACTTCACCTTCTCCTTCTCCTTCTTCAACTTCTTCTGATTCACCCTCCAGATTTCACCTTCTACTTCTCCTTCTTCTGCTTCTTCTAATTCACCCTCCAGACTTCACCTTCTCCTTCTCCTTCTTCTGCTTCTTCTGATTCACCCTCCAGACTTCACCTTCTCCTTCTCCTTTTTCTGCTTCTTCTGATTCACCCTTCAGACTTCACCTTCTCCTTCTCCTTCTTCTGCTTCTTCTGATTCACCCTCCAGACCTCACCTTCTCCTTCTCCTTCTTCTACTTCTTCTGATTCACCCTCCAGACTTCATCTTCTACTTCTCCTTCTTCTGCTTCTTCTGATTCACCCTCCAGACTTCACCTTCTCCTTCTCCTTCTTCTGCTTCTTCTGATTCACCCTCCAGACTTCGCCTTCTCCTTCTCCTTCTTCTACTTCTTCTGATTCACCCTCCAGACTTCACCTTCTCCTTCTCCTTCTTCTACTTCTTCTGATTCACCCTCCAGTCTTCACCTTCTCCTTCTCCTTCTTCTGCTTCTTCTGATTCACCCTCCAGACTTCACCTTCTCCTTCTCCTTCTTCTGCTTCTTCTGATTCACCCTCCTGACTTCACCTTCTCCTTCTCCTTCTTCTGCTTCTTCTGATTCACCCTCCAGACTTCACCTTCTCCTTCTCCTTCTTCTACTTCTTCTGATTCACCCTCCAGACCTCACCTTCTCCTTCTACTTCTTCTCCTTCTTCTGATTCACCCTCCAGACTTCACCTTCTCCTTCTCCTTCTTCTGCTTCTTCTGATTCACCCTCCAGACTTCACCTTCTCCCTCTCCTTCTTCTGCTTCTTCTGATGCACCCTCCAGACTTCACCTTCTCCTTCTCCTTCTTCTGCTTCTTCTGATTCACCCTCCAGACTTCACCTTCTCCTTCTCCTTCTTCTACTTCTTCTGATTCACCCTCCAGACTTTACCTTCTCCTTCTACTTCTTCTGCTTCTTCTGATTCACCCTCCAGACTTCACCTTCTCATTCTCCTTCGTCTACTTCTTCTGATTCAGCCTCCAGACTTCACCTTCTACTTCTCCTTCTTCTGCTTCTTCTGATTCACCCTCCAGACTTCACCTTCTCCTTCTCCTTCTTCTGCTTCTTCTGATTCACCCTCCAGACTTCACCTTCTCCTTCTCCTTCTTCTGCTTCTTCTGATTCACCCTTCAGACTTCACCTTCTCCTTCTACTTCTTCTGCTTCTTCTGATTCACCCTCCAGACTTCACCTTCTCATTCTCCTTCGTCTACTTCTTCTGATTCAGCCTCCAGACTTCACCTTCTACTTCTCCTTCTTCTGCTTCTTCTGATTCAACCTCCAGACCTCACCTTCTCCTTCTCCTTCTTCTACTTCTTCTGATTCACCCTCCAGACTTCATCTTCTCCTTCTCCTTCTTCTGCTTCTTCTGATTCACCCTCCAGACTTCACCTTCTCCTTCTCCTTCTTCTGCTTCTTCTGATTCACCCTCCAGACTTCGCCTACTCCTTCTCCTTCTTCTACTCCTTCTGATTCACCCTCCAGACTTCACCTTCTCCTTCTCCTTCTTCTACTTCTTCTGATTTACCCTCCAGTCTTCACCTTCTCCTTCTCCTTCTTCTGCTTCTTCTGATTCACCCTCCAGACTTCACCTTCTCCTTCTCCTTCTTCTGCTTCTTCTGATTCACCCTCCTGACTTCACCTTCTCCTTCTCCTTCTTCTGCTTCTTCTGATTCACCCTCCTGACTTCACCTTCTCCTTCTCCTTCTTCTACTTCTTCTGCTTCACCCTCCAGACTTCACCTTCTCCTTCTCCTTCTTCAACTTCTTCTGATTCACCCTCCAGACTTCACCTTCTACTTCTCCTTCTTCTGCTTCTCCTGATTCACCCTCCAGACTTCACCTTCTCCTTCTCCTTCTTCTGCTTCTTCTGATTCACCCTCCAGACTTCACCTTCTCCTTCTCCTTCTTCTGCTTCTTCTGATTCACCCTTCAGACTTCACCTTCTCCTTCTCCTTCTTCTGCTTCTTCTGATTCACCCTCCAGACTTCGCCTACTCCTTCTCCTTCTTCTACTTCTTCTGATTCACCCTCCAGACTTCACCTTCTCCTTCTCCTTCTTCTACTTCTTCTGATTTACCCTCCAGTCTTCACCTTCTTCTGATTCACCCTCCAGACTTCACCTTCTCCTTCTCCTTCTTCTGCTTCTTCTGATTCACCCTCCTGACTTCACCTTCTCCTTCTCCTTCTTCTGCTTCTTCTGATTCACCCTCCTGACTTCACCTTCTCCTTCTCCTTCTTCTACTTCTTCTGCTTCACCCTCCAGACTTCACCTTCTCCTTCTCCTTCTTCTACTTCTTCTGATTCACCCTCCAGTCTTCACCTTCTCCTTCTCCTTCTTCTGCTTCTTCTGATTCACCCTCCAGACTTCACCTTCTCCTTCTCCTTATTCTGCTTCTTCTGATTCACCCTCCAGACTTCACCTTCTGCTTCTCCTTCTTCTGCTTCTTCTGATTCACCCTCCAGACTTCATCTTCTCCTTCTCCTTCTTCTGCTTCTTCTGATTCACCCTCCAGACTTCACCTTCTCCTTCTCCTTCTTCTACTTCTTCTGATTCACCCTCCAGACTTCATCTTCTCCTTCTCCTTGTTCTGCTTCTTCTGATTCACCCTCCAGACTTCACCTTCTCCTTCTCCTTCTTCTGCTTCTTCTGATTCACCCTCCAGACTTCACCTTCTCCTTCTCCTTCTTCTACTTCTCTGATTCACCCTCCAGACTTCACCTTCTCCTTCTCCATCTTCAACTTCTTCTGATTTACCCTCCAGACTTCACCTTCTACTTCTCCTTCTTCTGCTTCTCCTGATTCACCCTCCAGACTTCACCTTCTCCTTCTCCTTCTTCTGCTTCTTCTGATTCACCCTCCAGACTTCACCTTCTCCTTCTTCTTCTTCTGCTTCTTCTGATTCACCCTTCAGACTTCACCATCTCCTTCTCCTTCTTCTGCTTCTTCTGATTCACCCTCCAGACCTCACCTTCTCCTTCTCCTTCTTCTACTTCTTCTGATTCACCCACCAGACTTCATCTTCTCCTTCTCCTTCTTCTGCTTCTTCTGATTCACCCTCCAGACTTCACCTTCTCCTTCTCCTTCTTCTGCTTCTTCTGATTCACCCTCCAGACTTCACCTTCACCTTCTCCTTATTCTGCTTCTTCTGAATCACCCTCCAGACTTCACCTTCTCCTTCTCCTTCTTCTGCTTCTTCTGATTCACCCTCCAGACTTCACCTTCTCCTTCTCCTTCTTCTGCTTCTTCTGATTCACCCTCCAGACTTCACCTTCTCCTTCTCCTTCGTCTACTTCTTCTGATTCACCCTCCAGACTACACCTTCTCCTTCTCCTTCTTCTACTTCTTCTGATTCACCCTCCAGACTTCACCTTCTCCTTCTCCTTCTTTTGTTTCTTCTGATTCACCCTCCAGACTTCACCTTCTCCTTCTCCTTCTTCTACTACTTCTGATTCACCCTCCAGACTTCACCTTCTCCTTCTCCTTCTTCTACTTCTTCTGATTCACCCTCCAGACTTCATCTTCTCCTTCTCCTTCTTCTGCTTCTTCTGATTCACCCTCCAGACTTCACCTTCTCCTTCTCCTTCTTCTGCTTCTTCTGATTCACCCTCCAGACTTCACCTTCTCCTTCTCCTTCTTCTACTTCTTCTGATTCACCCTCCAGACTTCACCTTCTCCTTCTCCTTCTTCTACTTCTTCTGATTCACCCTCCAGTCTTCACCTTCTCCTTCTCCTTCTTCTGTTTCTTCTGCTTCACCCTCCAGACTTCACCTTCTCCTTCTCTTTCTTCTGCTTCTTCTGATTCACCCTCCAGACTTCACCTTCTCCTTCTCCTTCTTCTGATTCTTCTGATTCACCCTCCAGACTTCACCTTCTCCTTCTCCTTCTTCTGCTTCTTCTGATTCACCCTCCTGAATTCACCTTCTCCTTCTCCTTCTTCTACTTCTTCTGATTCACCCACCTGACTTCACCTTCTCCTTCTCCTTCTTCTACTTCTTCTGCTTCACCCTCCAGACTTCACCTTCTCCTTCTCCTTCTTCTACTTCTTCTGATTCACCCTCCAGACTTCACCTTCTCCTTCTCCTTCTTCTGCTTCTTCTGATTCACCCTCCAGACTTCACCTTCTCCTTCTCCTTATTCTGCTTCTTCTGATTCACCCTCCAGACTTCACCTTCTCCTTCTCCTTATTCTGCTTCTTCTGATTCACCCTCCAGACTTCACCTTCTCCTTCTCCTTCCTCTGCTTCTTCTGATTCTCCCTCCAGACTTCACCTTCTCCTTCTCCTTCTTCTGATTCTTCTGATTCACCCTCCAGACTTCACCTTCTCCTTCTCCATCTTCTGCTTCTTCTGATTCACCCTCCTGACTTCACCTTCTCCTTCTCCTTCTTCTACTTCTTCTGATTCACCCTCCTGACTTCACCTTCTCCTTCTCCATCTTCTAATTCTCCTGCTTCACCCTCCAGACTTCAACCTCTCCTTCTCCTTCTTCTACCTCTTCTGATTCACCCTCCAGACTTCACCTTCTCCTTCTCCTTCTTCTGCTTCTTCTGATTCACCCTCCAGACTTCACCTTCTCCTTCTCCTTATTCTGCTTCTTCTGATTCACCCTCCAGACTTCACCTTCTCCTTTTCCTTCTTCTGCTTCTTCTGATTCACCCTGCAGACTTCACCTTCTCCTTCTCCTTCTTCTGCTTCTTCTGATTCACCCTCCAGACTTCACCTTCTCCTTCTCCTTCTTCTGCTTCTTCTGATTCACCCTCCAGACTTCACCTTCTCCTTCTCCTTCTTCTACTTCTTCTGATTCACCCTCCAGACTTCACCTTCTCCTTCTCTTTCTGCTGCTTCTTCTGATTCACCCTCCAGACTTCACCTTCTCCTTCTCCTTCTTCTGATTCTTCTGATTCACCCTCCAGACTTCACCTTCTCCTTCTCCTTCTTCTGCTTCTTCTGATTCACCCTCCTGACTTCACCTTCTCCTTCTCCTTCTTCTACTTCTTCTGATTCACCATCCTGACTTCACCTTCTCCTTCTCCTTCTTCTACTTCTTCTGCTTCACCCTCCAGACTTCACCTTCTCCTTCTCCTTCTTCTACTTCTTCTGATTCACCCTCCAGACTTGACCTTCTCCTTTTCCTTCTTCTACTTCTTCTGATTCACCCTCCAGACTTCACCTTCTCCTTCTCCTTCTTCTGCTTCTTCTGCTTCACCGTCCTGACTTCACCTTCTCCTTCTCTTTCTTCTGCTTCTTCTGATTCACCCTCCAGACTTCACCTTCTCCTTCTCCTTCTTCTGATTCTTCTGATTCACCCTCCAGACTTCACCTTCTCCTTCTCCTTCTTCTGCTTCTTCTGATCCACCCTCCTGACTTCACCTTCTTCTCCTTCTTTTCCTTCTTCTGATTCACCATCCTGACTTCACCTTCTCCTTCTCCTTCTTCTACTTATTCTGCTTCATCCCCCTGACATCACCTGCTCCTTCTCCTTCTTCTGCTTCTTCTGATTCACCCTCCTAACTTCACCTTCTCCTTCTCCTTCTTCTGCTTCTTCTGATTCACCCGCCTGACTTCACCTTCTCCTTCTCCTTCTTCTGCTTCTTCTGATTCACCCTCCAGACTTCACCTTCTCCTTCTCCTTCTTCTGCTTCTTCTGATTCACCCTCCAGACTTCACCTTCTCCTTCTCCTTCTTCTGCTTCTTCTGATTCACCCTCCAGACTTCACCTTCTCATTCTCCTTCGTCTACTTCTTCTGATTCAGCCTCCAGACTTCACCTTCTACTTCTCCTTCTTCTGCTTCTTCTGATTCAACCTCCAGACCTCACCTTCTCCTTCTCCTTCTTCTACTTCTTCTGATTCACCCTCCAGACTTCATCTTCTCCTTCTCCTTCTTCTGCTTCTTCTGATTCACCCTCCAGACTTCACCTTCTCCTTCTCCTTCTTCTGCTTCTTCTGATTCACCCTCCAGACTTCGCCTACTCCTTCTCCTTCTTCTACTCCTTCTGAATCACCCTCCAGACTTCACCTTCTCCTTCTCCTTCTTCTACTTCTTCTGATTTACCCTCCAGTCTTCACCTTCTCCTTCTCCTTCTTCTGCTTCTTCTGATTCACCCTCCAGACTTCACCTTCTCCTTCTCCTTCTTCTGCTTCTTCTGATTCACCCTCCTGACTTCACCTTCTCCTTCTCCTTCTTCTGCTTCTTCTGATTCACCCTCCTGACTTCACCTTCTCCTTCTCCTTCTTCTACTTCTTCTGCTTCACCCTCCAGACTTCACCTTCTCCTTCTCCTTCTTCTACTTCTTCTGATTCACCCTCCAGACTTCACCTTCTCCTTCTCCTTCTTCTGCTCCTTCTGATTCACCCTCCAGACTTCACCTTCTCCTTCTCCTTATTCTGCTTCTTCTGATTCACCCTCCAGACTTCACCTTCTGCTTCTCCTTCTTCTGCTTCTTCTGATTCACCCTCCAGACTTCACCTTCTCCTTCTCCGTCTTCTGCTTCTTCTGATTCACCCTCCAGACTTCACCTTCTCCTTCTCCTTCTTCTACTTCTTCTGATTCACCCTCCAGACTTCATCTTCTCCTTCTCCATCTTCTGCTTCTTCTGATTCACCCTCCAGACTTCACCTTCTCCTTCTCCTTCTTCTGCTTCTTCTGATTCACCCTCCAGCCTTCACCTTCTCCTTCTCCTTCTTCTACTTCTTCTGATTCACCCTCCAGACTTCACCTTCTCCTTCTCCTTCTTCAACTTCTTCTGATTCATCCTCCAGACTTCACCTTCTACTTCTCCTTCTTCTGCTTCTCCTGATTCACCCTCCAGACTTCACCTTCTCCTTCTCCTTCTTCTGCTTCTTCTGATTCACCCTCCAGACTTCACCTTCTCCTTCTCCTTCTTCTGCTTCTTCTGATTCACCCTTCAGACTTCACCTTCTCCTTCTCCTTCTTCTGCTTCTTCTGATTCACCCTCCAGACTTCGCCTACTCCTTCTCCTTCTTCTACTTCTTCTGATTCACCCTCCAGACTTCACCTTCTCCTACTCCTTCTTCTACTTCTTCTGATTTACCCTCCAGTCTTCACCTTCTCCTTCTCCTTCTTCTGCTTCTTCTGATTCACCCTCCAGACTTCACCTTCTCCTTCTCCTTCTTCTGCTTCTTCTGATTCACCCTCCTGACTTCACCTTCTCCTTCTCCTTCTTCTGCTTCTTCTGATTCACCCTCCTGACTTCACCTTCTCCTTCTCCTTCTTCTACTTCTTCTGCTTCACCCTCCAGACTTCACCTTCTCCTTCTCCTTCTTCTACTTCTTCTGATTCACCCTCCAGACTTCACCTTCTCCTTCTCCTTCTTCTGCTTCTTCTGATTCACCCTCCAGACTTCACCTTCTCCTTCTCCTTATTCTGCTTCTTCTGATTCACCCTCCAGACTTCACCTTCTGCTTCTCCTTCTTCTGCTTCTTCTGATTCACCCTCCAGACTTCATCTTCTCCTTCTCCTTCTTCTGCTTCTTCTGATTCACCCTCCAGACTTCACCTTCTCCTTCTCCTTCTTCTACTTCTTCTGATTCACCCTCCAGACTTCATCTTCTCCTTCTCCTTGTTCTGCTTCTTCTGATTCACCCTCCAGACTTCACCTTCTCCTTCTCCTTCTTCTGCTTCTTCTGATTCACCCTCCAGACTTCACCTTCTCCTTCTCCTTCTTCTACTTCTTCTGATTCACCCTCCAGACTTCACCTTCTCCTTCTCCTTCTTCAACTTCTTCTGATTTACCCTCCAGACTTCACCTTCTACTTCTCCTTCTTCTGCTTCTCCTGATTCACCCTCCAGACTTCACCTTCTCCTTCTCCTTCTTCTGCTTCTTCTGATTCACCCTCCAGACTTCACCTTCTCCTTCTCCTTCTTCTGCTTCTTCTGATTCACCCTTCAGACTTCACCATCTCCTTCTCCTTCTTCTGCTTCTTCTGATTCACCCTCCAGACCTCACCTTCTCCTTCTCCTTCTTCTACTTCTTCTGATTCACCCTCCAGACTTCATCTTCTCCTTCTCCTTCTTCTGCTTCTTCTGATTCACCCTCCAGACTTCACCTTCTCCTTCTCCTTCTTCTGCTTCTTCTGATTCACCCTCCAGACTTCACCTTCACCTTCTCCTTATTCTGCTTCTTCTGAATCACCCTCCAGACTTCACCTTCTCCTTCTCCTTCTTCTGCTTCTTCTGATTCACCCTCCAGACTTCACCTTCTCCTTCTCCTTCTTCTGCTTCTTCTGATTCACCCTCCAGACTTCACCTTCTCCTTCTCCTTCGTCTACTTCATCTGATTCACCCTCCAGACTACACCTTCTCCTTCTTCTACTTCTTCTGATTCACCCTCCAGACTTCACCTTCTCCTTCTCCTTCTTCTGTTTCTTCTGATTCACCCTCCAGACTTCACCTTCTCCTTCTCCTTCTTCTACTACTTCTGATTCACCCTCCAGACTTCACCTTCTCCTTCTCCTTCTTCTACTTCTTCTGATTCACCCTCCAGACTTCATCTTCTCCTTCTCCTTCTTCTGCTTCTTCTGATTCACCCTCCAGACTTCACCTTCTCCTTCTCCTTCTTCTGCTTCTTCTGATTCACCCTCCAGACTTCACCTTCTCCTTCTCCTTCTTCTACTTCTTCTGATTCACCCTCCAGACTTCACCTTCTCCTTCTCCTTCTTCTACTTCTTCTGATTCACCCTCCAGTCTTCACCTTCTCCTTCTCCTTCTTCTGTTTCTTCTGCTTCACCCTCCAGACTTCACCTTCTCCTTCTCTTTCTTCTGCTTCTTCTGATTCACCCTCCAGACTTCACCTTCTCCTTCTCCTTCTTCTGATTCTTCTGATTCACCCTCCAGACTTCACCTTCTCCTTCTCCTTCTTCTGCTTCTTCTGATTCACCCTCCTGACTTCACCTTCTCCTTCTCCTTCTTCTACTTCTTCTGATTCACCCAGCTGACTTCACCTTCTCCTTCTCCTTCTTCTACTTCTTCTGCTTCACCCTCCAGACTTCACCTTCTCCTTCTCCTTCTTCTACTTCTTCTGATTCACCCTCCAGACTTCACCTTCTCCTTCTCCTTCTTCTGCTGCTTCTGATTCACCCTCCAGACTTCACCTTCTCCTTCTCCTTCTTCTACTTCTTCTGATTCACCCTCCAGACTTCACCTTCTCCTTCTCCTTCTTCTACTTCTTCTGATTCACCCTCCAGACTTCATCTTCTCCTTCTCCTTCTTCTGATTCTTCTGATTCACCCTCCAGACTTCATCTTCTCCTTCTCCTTCTTCTGCTTCTTCTGATTCACCCTCCAGACTTCACGTTCTCCTTCTCCTTCTTCTACTTCTTCTGATTCACCCTCCAGACTTCATCTTCTCCTTCTCCTTGTTCTGCTTCTTCTGATTCACCCTCCAGACTTCACCTTCTCCTTCTCCTTCTTCTGCTTCTTCTGATTCACCCTCCAGACTTCACCTTCTCCTTCTCCTTCTTCTACTTCTTCTGATTCACCCTCCAGACTTCACCTTCTCCTTCTCCTTCTTCAACTTCTTCTGATTTACCCTCCAGACTTCACCTTCTACTTCTCCTTCTTCTGCTTCTCCTGATTCACCCTCCAGACTTCACCTTCTCCTTCTCCTTCTTCTGCTTCTTCTGATTCACCCTCCAGACTTCACCTTCTCCTTCTCCTTCTTCTGCTTCTTCTGATTCACCCTTCAGACTTCACCATCTCCTTCTCCTTCTTCTGCTTCTTCTGATTCACCCTCCAGACCTCACCTTCTCCTTCTCCTTCTTCTACTTCTTCTGATTCACCCTCCAGACTTCATCTTCTCCTTCTCCTTCTTCTACTTCTTCTGATTCACCCTCCAGTCTTCACCTTCTCCTTCTCCTTCTTCTGTTTCTTCTGCTTCACCCTCCAGACTTCACCTTCTCCTTCTCTTTCTTCTGCTTCTTCTGATTCACCCTCCAGACTTCACCTTCTCCTTCTCCTTCTTCTGATTCTTCTGATTCACCCTCCAGACTTCACCTTCTCCTTCTCCTTCTTCTGCTTCTTCTGATTCACCCTCCTGACTTCACCTTCTCCTTCTCCTTCTTCTACTTCTTCTGATTCACCCACCTGACTTCACCTTCTCCTTCTCCTTCTTCTACTTCTTCTGTTTCACCCTCCAGACTTCACCTTCTCCTTCTCCTTCTTCTACTTCTTCTGATTCACCCTCCAGACTTCACCTTCTCCTTCGCCTTCTTCTGCTTCTTCTGATTCACCCTCCAGACTTCACCTTCTCCTTCTCCTTATTCTGCTTCTTCTGATTCACCCTCCAGACTTCACCTTCTCCTTCTCCTTATTCTGCTTCTTCTGATTCACCCTCCAGACTTCACCTTCTCCTTCTCCTTCCTCTGCTTCTTCTGATTCACCCTCCAGACTTCACCTTCTCCTTCTCCTTCTTCTGATTCTTCTGATTCACCCTCCAGACTTCACCTTCTCCTTCTCCATCTTCTGCTTCTTCTGATTCACCCTCCTGACTTCACCTTCTCCTTCTCCTTCTTCTACTTCTTCTGATTCACCCTCCTGACTTCACCTTCTCCTTCTCCATCTTCTAATTCTCCTGCTTCACCCTCCAGACTTCAACTTCTCCTTCTCCTTCTTCTACCTCTTCTGATTCACCCTCCAGACTTCACCTTCTCCTTCTCCTTCTTCTGCTTCTTCTGATTCACCCTCCAGACTTCACCTTCTCCTTCTCCTTATTTTGCTTCTTCTGATTCACCCTCCAGACTTCACCTTCTCCTTCTCCTTCTTCTGCTTCTTCTGATTCACCCTGCAGACTTCACCTTCTCCTTCTCCTTCTTCTGCTTCTTCTGATTCACCCTCCAGACTTCACCTTCTCCTTCTCCTTCTTCTGCTTTTTCTGATTCACCCTCCAGACTTCACCTTCTCCTTCTCCTTCTTCTACTTCTTCTGATTCACCCTCCAGACTTCACCTTCTCCTTCTCTTTCTTCTGCTTCTTCTGATTCACCCTCCAGACTTCACCTTCTCCTTCTCCTTCTTCTGATTCTTCTGATTCACCCTCCAGACTTCACCTTCTCCTTCTCCTTCTTCTGCTTCTTCTGATTCACCCTCCTGACTTCACCTTCTCCTTCTCCTTCTTCTACTTCTTCTGATTCACCATCCTGACTTCACCTTCTCCTTCTCCTTCTTCTACTTCTTCTGCTTCACCCTCCAGACTTCACCTTCTCCTTCTCCTTCTTCTACTTCTTCTGATTCACCCTCCAGACTTGACCTTCTCCTTTTCCTTCTTCTACTTCTTCTGATTCACCCTCCAGACTTCACCTTCTCCTTCTCCTTCTTCTGCTTCTTCTGCTTCACCGTCCTGACTTCACCTTCTCCTTCTCTTTCTTCTGCTTCTTCTGATTCACCCTCCAGACTTCACCTTCTCCTTCTCCTTCTTCTGATTCTTCTGATTCACCCTCCAGACTTCACCTTCTCCTTCTCCTTCTTCTGCTTCTTCTGATTCACCCTCCTGACTTCACCTTCTTCTCCTTCTTTTCCTTCTTCTGATTCACCATCCTGACTTCACCTTCTCCTTCTCCTTCTTCTACTTATTCTGCTTCATCCCCCTGACATCACCTGCTCCTTCTCCTTCTTCTGCTTCTTCTGATTCACCCTCCTAACTTCACCTTCTCCTTCTCCTTCTTCTGCTTCTTCTGATTCACCCGCCTGACTTCACCTTCTCCTTCTCCTTCTTCTGCTTCTTCTGATTCACCCTCCAGACTTCACCTTCTCCTTCTCCTTCTTCTGCTTCTTCTGATTCACCCTCCAGACTTCACCTTCTCCTTCTCCTTCTTCTGCTTCTTCTGATTCACCCTGCAGACTTCACCTTCTCCTTCTCCTTCTTCTGCTTCTTCTGATTCACCCTCCAGACTTCACCTTCTCCTTCTCTTTCTTCTGCTTCTTCTGATTCACCCTCCAGACTTCACCTTCTCCTTCTCCTTCTTCTGATTCTTCTGATTCACCCTCCAGACTTCACCTTCTCCTTCTCCTTCTTCTGCTTCTTCTGATTCACCCTCCTGACTTCACCTTCTCCTTCTCCTTCTTCTACTTCTTCTGATTCACCATCCTGACTTCACCTTCTCCTTCTCCTTCTTCTACTTCTTCTGCTTCACCCTCCAGACTTCACCTTCTCCTTCTCCTTCTTCTACTTCTTCTGATTCACCCTCCTGACTTGACCTTCTCCTTTTCCTTCTTCTACTTCTTCTGATTCACCCTCCAGACTTCACCTTCTCCTTCTCCTTCTTCTGCTTCTTCTGCTTCACCGTCCTGACTTCACCTTCTCCTTCTCTTTCTTCTGCTTCTTCTGATTCACCCTCCAGACTTCACCTTCTCCTTCTCCTTCTTCTGATTCTTCTGATTCACCCTCCAGACTTCACCTTCTCCTTCTCCTTCTTCTGCTTCTTCTGATTCACCCTCCTGACTTCACCTTCTCCTTCTCCTTCTTTTCCTTCTTCTGATTCACCATCCTGACTTCACCTTCTCCTTCTCCTTCTTCTACTTATTCTGCTTCATCCCCCTGACATCACCTGCTCCTTCTCCTTCTTCTGCTTCTTCTGATTCACCCTCCTAACTTAACCTTCTCCTTCTCCTTCTTCTGCTTCTTCTGATTCACCCGCCTGACTTCACCTTCTCCTTCTCCTTCTTCTGCTTCTTCTGATTCACCCTCCAGACTTCACCTTCTCCTTCTCCTTCTTCTGCTTCTTCTGATTCACCCTCCAGACTTCACCTTCTCCTTCTCCTTCTTCTGCTTCTTCTGATTCACCCTCCAGACTACACCTTCTCCTTCTCCTTCTTCTACTTCTTCTGATTCACCCTCCAGACTTCACCTTCTCCTTCTCCTTCTTCTTTTTCTTCTGATTCACCCTCCAGACTTCACCTTCTCCTTCTCCTTCTTCTGCTTCTTCTGATTCACCCTCCAGACTTCACCTTCTCCTTCTCCTTCTTCTGCTTCTTCTGATTCACCCTCCAGACCTCACCTTCTCCTTCTCCTTCTTCTACTTCTTCTGTTTCACCCTCCAGACTTCATCTTCTCCTTCTGCTTCTTCTGCTTCTTCTGATTCACCCTCCAGACTTCACCTTCCCCTTCTCCTTCTTCTGCTTCTTCTGATTCACCCTCCAGACTTCACCTTCTCCTTCTCCTTCTTCTACTTCTTCTGATTCACTCTCCAGACTTCACCTTCTCCTTCTCCTTCTTCTACTTCTTCTGATTCACCCTCCAGTCTTCACCTTCTCCTTCTCCTTCTTCTGTTTCTTCTGCTTCACCCTCCAGACTTCACCTTCTCCTTCTCTTTCTTCTGCTTCTTCTGATTCACCCTCCAGACTTCACCTTCTCCTTCTCCTTCTTCTGATTCTTCGAATTCACCCTACAGATTTCACCTTCTCCTTCTCCTTCTTCTGCTTCTTCTGATTCACCCTCCTGATTTCACCTTCTCCTTCTCCTTCTTCTACTTCTTCTGATTCACCCTCCTGACTTCACCCTCTCCTTCTCCTTCTTCTGCTTCACCCTCCAGACTTCACCTTCTCCTTCTCCTTCTTCTACTTCTTCTGATTCACCCTCCAGACTTCACCTTCTCCTTCTCCTTCTTCTGCTTCTTCTGATTCACCCTCCAGACTTCACCTTCTCCTTCTCCTTATTCTGCTTCTTCTCATTCACCCTCCAGACTTCACCTTCTCCTTCTCCTTCTTCTGCTTCTTCTGATTCACCCTCCAGACTTCACCTTCTCCTTCTACTTCTTCTGCTTCTTCTGATTCACCCTCCAGACTTCACCTTCTCCTTCTCCTTCCTCTGCTTCTTCTGATTCACTATCCAGACTTCACCTTCTCCTTCTCCTTCTTCTACTTCTTCTGATTCACCCTCCAGACTTCACCATCTCCTTCTCTTTCTTCTGCTTCTTCTGATTCACCCTCCAGACTTCACCTTCTCCTTCTCCTTCTTCTGATTCTTCTGATTCACCCTCCAGACTTCACCTTCTCCTTCTCCTTCTTCTGCTTCTTCTGATTCACCCTCCTGACTTCACCTTCTCCTTCTCCTTCTTCTACTTCTTCTGATTCATCCTCCTGACTTCACCTTCTCCTTCTCCTTCTTCTACTTCTTCTGCTTCACCCTCCAGACTTCACCTTCTCCTTCTCCTTCTTCTACTTCTTCTGATTCAACCTCCAGACTTCACCTTCTCCTTCTCCTTCTTCTACTTCTTCTGATTCTCCCTCCAGACTTCACCTTCTCCTTCTCCTTCTTCTACTTCTTCTGATTCACCCTCCAGACTTCACCTCCTCCTTCTCCTTCTTCTGCTTCTTCTGATTCACCCTCCAGACTTCACCTTCTCCTTCTCCTTCTTCTGCTTCTTCTGATTCACCCTCCAGACTTCACCTTCTCCTTCTCCTTCTTCTACTTCTTCTGATTCACCCTCCAGACTTCACCTTCTCCATCTCCTTCTTCTGCTTCTTCTGATTCACCCTCCAGACTTCACCTTCTCCTTCTCCTTCTTCTGCTTCTTCTGATTCACCCTGCAGACTTCACCTTCTCCTTCTCCTTCTTCTGCTTCTTCTGATTCACCCTCCAGACTTCACCTTCTCCTTCTCTTTCTTCTGCTTCTTCTGATTCACCCTCCAGACTTCACCTTCTCCTTCTCCTTCTTCTGATTCTTCTGATTCACCCTCCAGACTTCACCTTCTCCTTCTCCTTCTTCTGCTTCTTCTGATTCACCCTCCTGACTTCACCTTCTCCTTCTCCTTCTTCTACTTCTTCTGATTCACCATCCTGACTTCACCTTCTCCTTCTCCTTCTTCTACTTCTTCTGCTTCACCCTCCAGACTTCACCTTCTCCTTCTCCTTCTTCTACTTCTTCTGATTCACCCTCCTGACTTGACCTTCTCCTTTTCCTTCTTCTACTTCTTCTGATTCACCCTCCAGACTTCACCTTCTCCTTCTCCTTCTTCTGCTTCTTCTGCTTCACCGTCCTGACTTCACCTTCTCCTTCTCTTTCTTCTGCTTCTTCTGATTCACCCTCCAGACTTCACCTTCTCCTTCTCCTTCTTCTGATTCTTCTGATTCACCCTCCAGACTTCACCTTCTCCTTCTCCTTCTTCTGCTTCTTCTGATTCACCCTCCTGACTTCACCTTCTCCTTCTCCTTCTTTTCCTTCTTCTGATTCACCATCCTGACTTCACCTTCTCCTTCTCCTTCTTCTACTTATTCTGCTTCATCCCCCTGACATCACCTGCTCCTTCTCCTTCTTCTGCTTCTTCTGATTCACCCTCCTAACTTAACCTTCTCCTTCTCCTTCTTCTGCTTCTTCTGATTCACCCGCCTGACTTCACCTTCTCCTTCTCCTTCTTCTGCTTCTTCTGATTCACCCTCCAGACTTCACCTTCTCCTTCTCCTTCTTCTGCTTCTTCTGATTCACCCTCCAGACTTCACCTTCTCCTTCTCCTTCTTCTGCTTCTTCTGATTCACCCTCCAGACTACACCTTCTCCTTCTCCTTCTTCTACTTCTTCTGATTCACCCTCCAGACTTCACCTTCTCCTTCTCCTTCTTCTTTTTCTTCTGATTCACCCTCCAGACTTCACCTTCTCCTTCTCCTTCTTCTGCTTCTTCTGATTCACCCTCCAGACTTCACCTTCTCCTTCTCCTTCTTCTGCTTCTTCTGATTCACCCTCCAGACCTCACCTTCTCCTTCTCCTTCTTCTACTTCTTCTGTTTCACCCTCCAGACTTCATCTTCTCCTTCTGCTTCTTCTGCTTCTTCTGATTCACCCTCCAGACTTCACCTTCCCCTTCTCCTTCTTCTGCTTCTTCTGATTCACCCTCCAGACTTCACCTTCTCCTTCTCCTTCTTCTACTTCTTCTGATTCACTCTCCAGACTTCACCTTCTCCTTCTCCTTCTTCTACTTCTTCTGATTCACCCTCCAGTCTTCACCTTCTCCTTCTCCTTCTTCTGTTTCTTCTGCTTCACCCTCCAGACTTCACCTTCTCCTTCTCTTTCTTCTGCTTCTTCTGATTCACCCTCCAGACTTCACCTTCTCCTTCTCCTTCTTCTGATTCTTCGAATTCACCCTACAGATTTCACCTTCTCCTTCTCCTTCTTCTGCTTCTTCTGATTCACCCTCCTGATTTCACCTTCTCCTTCTCCTTCTTCTACTTCTTCTGATTCACCCTCCTGACTTCACCCTCTCCTTCTCCTTCTTCTGCTTCACCCTCCAGACTTCACCTTCTCCTTCTCCTTCTTCTACTTCTTCTGATTCACCCTCCAGACTTCACCTTCTCCTTCTCCTTCTTCTGCTTCTTCTGATTCACCCTCCAGACTTCACCTTCTCCTTCTCCTTATTCTGCTTCTTCTCATTCACCCTCCAGACTTCACCTTCTCCTTCTCCTTCTTCTGCTTCTTCTGATTCACCCTCCAGACTTCACCTTCTCCTTCTACTTCTTCTGCTTCTTCTGATTCACCCTCCAGACTTCACCTTCTCCTTCTCCTTCCTCTGCTTCTTCTGATTCACTATCCAGACTTCACCTTCTCCTTCTCCTTCTTCTACTTCTTCTGATTCACCCTCCAGACTTCACCATCTCCTTCTCTTTCTTCTGCTTCTTCTGATTCACCCTCCAGACTTCACCTTCTCCTTCTCCTTCTTCTGATTCTTCTGATTCACCCTCCAGACTTCACCTTCTCCTTCTCCTTCTTCTGCTTCTTCTGATTCACCCTCCTGACTTCACCTTCTCCTTCTCCTTCTTCTACTTCTTCTGATTCATCCTCCTGACTTCACCTTCTCCTTCTCCTTCTTCTACTTCTTCTGCTTCACCCTCCAGACTTCACCTTCTCCTTCTCCTTCTTCTACTTCTTCTGATTCAACCTCCAGACTTCACCTTCTCCTTCTCCTTCTTCTACTTCTTCTGATTCTCCCTCCAGACTTCACCTTCTCCTTCTCCTTCTTCTACTTCTTCTGATTCACCCTCCAGACTTCACCTCCTCCTTCTCCTTCTTCTGCTTCTTCTGATTCACCCTCCAGACTTCACCTTCTCCTTCTCCTTCTTCTGCTTCTTCTGATTCACCCTCCAGACTTCACCTTCTCCTTCTCCTTCTTCTACTTCTTCTGATTCACCCTCCAGACTTCACCTTCTCCATCTCCTTCTTCTGCTTCTTCTGATTCACCCTCCAGACTTCACCTTCTCCTTCTCCTTCGTCTACTTCTTCTGATTCACCCTCCAGACTACACCTTCTCCTTCTCCTTCTTCTACTTCTTCTGATTCACCCTCCAGACTTCACCTTCTCCTTCTCCTTCTTCTGTTTCTTCTGATACACCGTCCAGACTTCACCTTCTCCTTCTCCTTCTTCTACTTCTTCTGATTCACCCTCCAGACTTCATCTTCTCCTTCTCCTTCTTCTGCATCTTCTGATTCACCCTCCAGACTTCACCTTCTCCTTCTCCTTCTTCTCCTTCTTCTGATTCACCCTCCAGACTTCACCTTCTCCTTCTCCTTCTTCTACTTCTTCTGATTCACCCTCCAGACTTCACCTTCTCCTTCTCCTTCTTCCACTTCTTCTGATTCACCCTCCAGTCTTCACCTTCTCCTTCTCCTTCTTCTGTTTCTTCTGCTTCACCCTCCAGACTTCACCTTCTCCTTCTCTTTCTTCTGCTTCTTCTGATTCACCCTCCAGACTTCACCTTCTCCTTCTCCTTCTTCTGCTTCTTCTGATTCACCCTCCTGACTTCACCTTCTCCTTCTCCTTCTTCTACTTCTTCTGATTCACCCTCCTGACTTCACCTTCTCCTTCTCCTTCTTCTACTTCTTCTGCTTCACCCTCCAGACTTCACCTTCTCCTTCTCCTTCTTCTACTTCTTCTGATTCACCCTCCAGACTTCATCTTCTCCTTCTCCTTCTTCTGCTTCTTCTGTTTCACCCTCCAGACTTCACCTTCTCCTTCTCCTTATTCTGCTTCTTCTGATTCACCCTCCAGACTTCACCTTCTCATTCTCCTTATTCTGCTTCTTCTGATTCACCCTCCAGACTTCACCTTCTCCTTCTCCTTCTTCTGCTTCTTCTGATTCACCCTCCTGACTTCACCTTCTCCTTCTCCTTCTTCTACTTCTTCTGATTCACCCTCCTGACTTCACCTTCTCCTTCTCCTTCTTCTACTTCTTCTGCTTCACCCTCCAGACTTCACCTTCTCCTTCTCCTTCTTCTACTTCTTCTGATTCACCCTCCAGACTTCACCTTCTCCTTCTCCTTCTTCTGCTTCTTCTGATTGACCCTCCATACTTCACCTTCACTTCTCCTTATTCTGCTTCTTCTGATTCACCCTCCAGACTTCAACTTCTCCTTCTCCTTCTTCTGCTTCTTCTGATTCACCCTCCAGACTTCACCTTCTCCTTCTCCTTCTTCTGCTTCTTCTGATTCACCCTCCAGACTTCACCTTCTCCTTCTCCTTCTTCTGCTTCTTCTGATTCACCCTCCAGACTTCACCTTCTCCTTCTCCTTCTTCTACTTCTTCTGATTCACCCTCCAGACTTCACCTTCTCCTTCTCTTTCTTCTGCTTCTTCTGATTCACCCTCCAGACATCACCTTCTCCTTCTCCTTCTTCTACTTCTTCTGATTCACCCTCCAGACTTCATCTTCTCCTTCTCCTTCTTCTGCTTCTTCTGATTCACCCTCCAGACTTCACCTTCTCCTTCTCCTTCTTCTACTTCTTCTGATTCACCCTCCAGACTTCACCTTCTCCTTATCCTTCTTCCACTTCTTCTGATTCACCCTCCAGTCTTCACCTTCTCCTTCTCCTTCTTCTGTTTCTTCTGCTTCACCCTCCAGACTTCACCTTCTCCTTCTCTTTCTTCTGCTTCTTCTGATTCACCCTCCAGACTTCACCTTCTCCTTTTCCTTCTTCTGATTCTTCTGATTCACCCTCCAGACTTCACCTTCTCCTTCTCCTTCTTCTGCTTCTTCTGATTCACCCTCCTGACTTCACCTTCTCCTTCTCCTTCTTCTACTTCTTCTGATTCACCCTCCTGACTTCACCTTCTCCTTCTCCTTCTTCTATTTCTTCTGCTTCACCCGCCAGACTTCACCTTCTCCTTCTCCTTATTCTGCTTCTTCTGATTCACCCTCCAGACTTCACCTTCTCCTTCTCCTTATTCTGCTTCTTCTGATTCACCCTCCAGACTTCACCTTCTCCTTCTCCTTCTTCTACTTCTTCTGATTCACCCTCCTGACTTGACCTTCTCCTTCTCCTTCTTCTACTTCTTCTGCTTCACCCGCCAGACTTCACCTTCTCCTTCTCCTTCTTCTGTTTCTTCTGCTTCACCCTCCAGACTTCACCTTCTCCTTCTCTTTCTTCTGCTTCTTCTGATTCACCCTCCAGACTTCACCTTCTCCTTTTCCTTCTTCTGATTCTTCTGATTCACCCTCCAGACTTCACCTTCTCCTTCTCCTTCTTCTACTTCTTCTGATTCACCCTCCTGACTTGACCTTCTCCTTTTCCATCTTCTACTTCTTCTGATTCACCCTCCAGACTTCACCTTCTCCTTCTCCTTCTTCTGCTTCTTCTGCTTCACCGTCCTGACTTCACCTTCTCCTTCTCTTTCTTCTGCTTCTTCTGATTCACCCTCCAGACTTCACCTTCTCCTTCTCCTTCTTCTGATTCTTCTGATTCACCCTCCAGACTTCACCTTCTCCTACTCCTTCTTCTGCTTCTTCTGATTCACCCTCCTGACTTCACCTTCTCCTTCTCCTTCTTTTCCTTCTTCTGATTCACCATCCTGACTTCACCTTCTCCTTCTCCTTCTTCTACTTATTCTGCTTCATCCCCCTGACATCACCTGCTCCTTCTCCTTCTTCTGCTTCTTCTGATTCACCCTCCTAACTTAACCTTCTCCTTCTCCTTCTTCTGCTTCTTCTGATTCACCCGCCTGACTTCACCTTCTCCTTCTCCTTCTTCTGCTTCTTCTGATTCACCCTCCAGACTTCACCTTCTCCTTCTCCTTCTTCTGCATCTTCTGATTCACCCTCCAGACTTCACCTTCTCCTTCTCCTTCTTCTGCTTCTTCTGATTCACCCTCCAGACTACACCTTCTCCTTCTCCTTCTTCTACTTCTTCTGATTCACCCTCCAGACTTCACCTTCTCCTTCTCCTTCTTCTTTTTCTTCTGATTCACCCTCCAGACTTCACCTTCTCCTTCTCCTTCTTCTGCTTCTTCTGATTCACCCTCCAGACTTCACCTTCTCCTTCTCCTTCTTCTGCTTCTTCTGATTCACCCTCCAGACCTCACCTTCTCCTTCTCCTTCTTCTACTTCTTCTGATTCACCCTCCAGACTTCATCTTCTCCTTCTCCTTCTTCTGCTTCTTCTGATTCACCCTCCAGACTTCACCTTCTCCTTCTCCTTCTTCTGCTTCTTCTGATTCACCCTCCAGACTTCACCTTCTCCTTCTCCTTCTTCTACTTCTTCTGATTCACTCTCCAGACTTCACCTTCTCCTTCTCCTTCTTCTACTTCTTCTGATTCACCCTCCAGTCTTCACCTTCTCCTTCTCCTTCTTCTGTTTCTTCTGCTTCACCCTCCAGACTTCACCTTCTCCTTCTCTTTCTTCTGCTTCTTCTGATTCACCCTCCAGACTTCACCTTCTCCTTCTCCTTCTTCTGATTCTTCTGATTCACCCTACAGACTTCACCTTCTCCTTCTCCTTCTTCTGCTTCTTCTAATTCACCCTCCTGATTTCACCTTCTCCTTCTCCTTCTTCTACTTCTTCTGATTCACCCTCCTGACTTCACCTTCTCCTTCTCCTTCTTCTGCTTCACCCTCCAGACTTCACCTTCTCCTTCTCCTTCTTCTACTTCTTCTGATTCACCCTCCAGACTTCACCTTCTCCTTCTCCTTCTTCTGCTTCTTCTGATTCACCCTCCAGACTTCACCTTCTCCTTCTCCTTATTCTGCTTCTTCTCATTCACCCTCCAGACTTCACCTTCTCCTTCTCCTTCTTCTGCTTCTTCTGATTCACCCTCCAGACTTCACCTTCTCCTTCTACTTCTTCTGCTTCTTCTGATTCACCCTCCAGACTTCACCTTCTCCTTCTCCTTCCTCTGCTTCTTCTGATTCACTATCCAGACTTCACCTTCTCCTTCTCCTTCTTCTACTTCTTCTGATTCACCCTCCAGACTTCACCATCTCCTTCTCTTTCTTCTGCTTCTTCTGATTCACCCTCCAGACTTCACCTTCTCCTTCTCCTTCTTCTGATTCTTCTGATTCACCCTCCAGACTTCACCTTCTCCTTCTCCTTCTTCTGCTTCTTCTGATTCACCCTCCTGACTTCACCTTCTCCTTCTCCTTCTTCTACTTCTTCTGATTCACCCTCCTGACTTCACCTTCTCCTTCTCCTTCTTCTACTTCTTCTGCTTCACCCTCCAGACTTCACCTTCTCCTTCTCCTTCTTCTACTTCTTCTGATTCAACTTCCAGACTTCACCTTCTCCTTCTCCTTCTTCTACTTCTTCTGATTCTCCCTCCAGACTTCACCTTCTCCTTCTCCTTCTTCTACTTCTTCTGATTCACCCTCCAGACTTCACCTTCTCGTTCTCCTTCTTCTGCTTCTTCTGATTCACCCTCCAGACTTCACCTTCTCCTTCTCCTTCTTCTGCTTCTTCTGATTCACCCTCCAGACTTCACCTTCTCCTTCTCCTTCTTCTACTTCTTCTGATTCACCCTCCAGACTTCACCTTCTCCATCTCCTTCTTCTGCTTCTTCTGATTCACCCTCCAGACATCACCTTCTCCTTCTCCTTCGTCTACTTCTTCTGATTCACCCTCCAGACTACACCTTCTCCTTCTCCTTCTTCTACTTCTTCTGATTCACCCTCCAGACTTCACCTTCTCCTTCTCCTTCTTCTGTTTCTTCTGATACACCGTCCAGACTTCACCTTCTCCTTCTCCTTCTTCTACTACTTCTGATTCACCCTCCAGACTTCACCTTCTCCTTCTCCTTCTTCTACTTCTTCTGATTCACCCTCCAGACTTCATCTTCTCCTTCTCCTTCTTCTGCTTCTTCTGATTCACCCTCCAGACTTCACCTTCTCCTTCTCCTTCTTCTCCTTCTTCTGATTCACCCTCCAGACTTCACCTTCTCCTTCTCCTTCTTCTACTTCTTCTGATTCACCCTCCAGACTTCACCTTCTCCTTCTCCTTCTTCCACTTCTTCTGATTCACCCTCCAGTCTTCACCTTCTCCTTCTCCTTCTTCTGTTTCTTCTGCTTCACCCTCCAGACTTCACCTTCTCCTTCTCTTTCTTCTGCTTCTTCTGATTCACCCTCCAGACTTCACCTTCTCCTTCTCCTTCTTCTGATTCTTCTGATTCACCCTCCAGACTTCACCTTCTCCTTCTCCTTCTTCTGCTTCTTCTGATTCACCCTCCTGACTTCACCTTCTCCTTCTCCTTCTTCTACTTCTTCTGATTCACCCTCCTGACTTCACCTTCTCCTTCTCCTTCTTCTACTTCTTCTGCTTCACCCTCCAGACTTCACCTTCTCCTTCTCCTTCTTCTACTTCTTCTGATTCACCCTCCAGACTTCATCTTCTCCTTCTCCTTCTTCTGCTTCTTCTGTTTCACCCTCCAGACTTCACCTTCTCCTTCTCCTTATTCTGCTTCTTCTGATTCACCCTCCAGACTTCACCTTCTCCTTCTCCTTATTCTGCTTCTTCTGATTCACCCTCCAGACATCACCTTCTCCTTCTCCTTCTTCTGCTTCTTCTGATTCACCCTCCTGACTTCACCTTCTCCTTCTCCTTCTTCTACTTCTTCTGATTCACCCTCCTGACTTCACCTTCTCCTTCTCCTTCTTCTACTTCTTCTGCTTCACCCTCCAGACTTCACCTTCTCCTTCTCCTTCTTCTACTTCTTCTGATTCACCCTCCAGATTTCACCCTCTCCTTCTCCTTCTTCTGCTTCTTCTGATTCACCCTCCATACTTCACCTTCACTTCTCCTTATTCTGCTTCTTCTGATTCACCCTCCAGACTTCAACTTCTCATTCTCCTTCTTCTGCTTCTTCTGATTCACCCTCCAGACTTCACCTTCTCCTTCTCCTTCTTCTGCTTCTTCTGATTCACCCTCCAGACTTCACCTTCTCCTTCTCCTTCTTCTGCTTCTTCTGATTCACCCTCCAGACTTCACCTTCTCCTTCTCCTTCTTCTACTTCTTCTGATTCACCCTCCAGACTTCACCTTCTCCTTCTCTTTCTTCTGCTTCTTCTGATTCACCCTCCAGACTTCACCTTCTCCTTCTCCTTCTTCTACTTCTTCTGATTCACCCTCCAGACTTCATCTTCTCCTTCTCCTTCTTCTGCTCCTTCTGATTCACCCTCCAGACTTCACCTTCTCCTTCTCCTTCTTCTACTTCTTCTGATTCACCCTCCAGACTTCACCTTCTCCTTATCCTTCTTCCACTTCTTCTGATTCACCCTCCAGTCTTCACCTTCTCCTTCTCCTTCTTCTGTTTCTTCTGCTTCACCCTCCAGACTTCACCTTCTCCTTCTCTTTCTTCTGCTTCTTCTGATTCACCCTCCAGACTTCACCTTCTCCTTTTCCTTCTTCTGATTCTTCTGATTCACCCTCCAGACTTCACCTTCTCCTTCTCCTTCTTCTGCTTCTTCTGATTCACCCTCCTGACTTCACCTTCTCCTTCTCCTTCTTCTACTTCTTCTGATTCACCCTCCTGACTTCACCTTCTCCTTCTCCTTCTTCTACTTCTTCTGCTTCACCCGCCAGACTTCACCTTCTCCTTCTCCTTCTTCTACTTCTTCTGATTCACCCTCCAGACTTCACCTTCTCCTTCTACTTCTTCTGCTTCTTCTGATTCACCCTCCAGACTTCACCTTCTCCTTCTCCTTCCTCTGCTTCTTCTGATTCACTATCCAGACTTCACCTTCTCCTTCTCCTTCTTCTACTTCTTCTGATTCACCCTCCAGACTTCACCATCTCCTTCTCTTTCTTCTGCTTCTTCTGATTCACCCTCCAGACTTCACCTTCTCCTTCTCCTTCTTCTGATTCTTCTGATTCACCCTCCAGACTTCACCTTCTCCTTCTCCTTCTTCTGCTTCTTCTGATTCACCCTCCTGACTTCACCTTCTCCTTCTCCTTCTTCTACTTCTTCTGATTCACCCTCCTGACTTCACCTTCTCCTTCTCCTTCTTCTACTTCTTCTGATTCACCCTCCTGACTTCACCTTCTCCTTCTCCTTCTTCTACTTCTTCTGCTTCACCCTCCAGACTTCACCTTCTCCTTCTCCTTCTTCTACTTCTTCTGATTCTCCCTCCAGACTTCACCTTCTCCTTCTCCTTCTTCTACTTCTTCTGATTCACCCTCCAGACTTCACCTTCTCGTTCTCCTTCTTCTGCTTCTTCTGATTCACCCTCCAGACTTCACCTTCTCCTTCTCCTTCTTCTGCTTCTTCTGATTCACCCTCCAGACTTCACCTTCTCCTTCTCCTTCTTCTACTTCTTCTGATTCACCCTCCAGACTTCACCTTCTCCATCTCCTTCTTCTGCTTCTTCTGATTCACCCTCCAGACATCACCTTCTCCTTCTCCTTCGTCTACTTCTTCTGATTCACCCTCCAGACTACACCTTCTCCTTCTCCTTCTTCTACTTCTTCTGATTCACCCTCCAGACTTCACCTTCTCCTTCTCCTTCTTCTGTTTCTTCTGATACACCGTCCAGACTTCACCTTCTCCTTCTCCTTCTTCTACTACTTCTGATTCACCCTCCAGACTTCACCTTCTCCTTCTCCTTCTTCTACTTCTTCTGATTCACCCTCCAGACTTCATCTTCTCCTTCTCCTTCTTCTGCTTCTTCTGATTCACCCTCCAGACTTCACCTTCTCCTTCTCCTTCTTCTCCTTCTTCTGATTCACCCTCCAGACTTCACCTTCTCCTTCTCCTTCTTCTACTTCTTCTGATTCACCCTCCAGACTTCACCTTCTCCTTCTCCTTCTTCCACTTCTTCTGATTCACCCTCCAGTCTTCACCTTCTCCTTCTCCTTCTTCTGTTTCTTCTGCTTCACCCTCCAGACTTCACCTTCTCCTTCTCTTTCTTCTGCTTCTTCTGATTCACCCTCCAGACTTCACCTTCTCCTTCTCCTTCTTCTGATTCTTCTGATTCACCCTCCAGACTTCACCTTCTCCTTCTCCTTCTTCTGCTTCTTCTGATTCACCCTCCTGACTTCACCTTCTCCTTCTCCTTCTTCTACTTCTTCTGATTCACCCTCCTGACTTCACCTTCTCCTTCTCCTTCTTCTACTTCTTCTGCTTCACCCTCCAGACTTCACCTTCTCCTTCTCCTTCTTCTACTTCTTCTGATTCACCCTCCAGACTTCATCTTCTCCTTCTCCTTCTTCTGCTTCTTCTGTTTCACCCTCCAGACTTCACCTTCTCCTTCTCCTTATTCTGCTTCTTCTGATTCACCCTCCAGACTTCACCTTCTCCTTCTCCTTATTCTGCTTCTTCTGATTCACCCTCCAGACATCACCTTCTCCTTCTCCTTCTTCTGCTTCTTCTGATTCACCCTCCTGACTTCACCTTCTCCTTCTCCTTCTTCTACTTCTTCTGATTCACCCTCCTGACTTCACCTTCTCCTTCTCCTTCTTCTACTTCTTCTGCTTCACCCTCCAGACTTCACCTTCTCCTTCTCCTTCTTCTACTTCTTCTGATTCACCCTCCAGATTTCACCTTCTCCTTCTCCTTCTTCTGCTTCTTCTGATTCACCCTCCATACTTCACCTTCACTTCTCCTTATTCTGCTTCTTCTGATTCACCCTCCAGACTTCAACTTCTCATTCTCCTTCTTCTGCTTCTTCTGATTCACCCTCCAGACTTCACCTTCTCCTTCTCCTTCTTCTGCTTCTTCTGATTCACCCTCCAGACTTCACCTTCTCCTTCTCCTTCTTCTGCTTCTTCTGATTCACCCTCCAGACTTCACCTTCTCCTTCTCCTTCTTCTACTTCTTCTGATTCACCCTCCAGACTTCACCTTCTCCTTCTCTTTCTTCTGCTTCTTCTGATTCACCCTCCAGACTTCACCTTCTCCTTCTCCTTCTTCTACTTCTTCTGATTCACCCTCCAGACTTCATCTTCTCCTTCTCCTTCTTCTGCTTCTTCTGATTCACCCTCCAGACTTCACCTTCTCCTTCTCCTTCTTCTACTTCTTCTGATTCACCCTCCAGACTTCACCTTCTCCTTATCCTTCTTCCACTTCTTCTGATTCACCCTCCAGTCTTCACCTTCTCCTTCTCCTTCTTCTGTTTCTTCTGCTTCACCCTCCAGACTTCACCTTCTCCTTCTCTTTCTTCTGCTTCTTCTGATTCACCCTCCAGACTTCACCTTCTCCTTTTCCTTCTTCTGATTCTTCTGATTCACCCTCCAGACTTCACCTTCTCCTTCTCCTTCTTCTGCTTCTTCTGATTCACCCTCCTGACTTCACCTTCTCCTTCTCCTTCTTCTACTTCTTCTGATTCACCCTCCTGACTTCACCTTCTCCTTCTCCTTCTTCTACTTCTTCTGCTTCACCCGCCAGACTTCACCTTCTCCTTCTCCTTCTTCTACTTCTTCTGATTCACCCTCCAGACTTCATCTTCTCCTTCTCCTTCTTCTGCTTCTTCTGATTCACCCTCCAGACTTCACCTTCTCCTTCTCCTTATTCTGCTTCTTCTGATTCACCCTCCAGACTTCACCTTCTCCTTCTCCTTATTCTGCTTCTTCTGATTCACCCTCCAGACTTCACCTTCTCCTTCTCCTTCTTCTGCTTCTTCTGATTCACCCTCCTGACTTCACCTTCTCCTTCTCCTTCTTCTGCTTCTTCTGTTTCACCCTCCAGACTTCACCTTCTCCTTCTCCTTCTTCTACTTCTTCTGATTCACCCTCCAGACCTCACCTTCTCCTTCTCCTTCTTCTACTTCTTCTGATTCACCCTCCAGATTTCATCTTCTCCTTCTCCTTCTTCTACTTCTTCTGCTTCATCCCCCTGACATCACCTGCTCCTTCTCCTTCTTCTCCTTCTTCTGATTCACCCTCGTAACTTCACCTTCTCCTTCTCCTTCTTCTGCTTCTTCTGATTCACCCTCCTGACTTCACCTTCTCCTTCTCCTTCTTCTGCTTCTTCTGATTCACCCTCCAGACTTCACCTTCTCCTTCTCTTTCTTCTGCTTCTTCTGATTCACCCTCCAGACTTCACCTTCTCCTTCTCCTTCTTCTGATTCTTCTGATTCACCCTCCAGACTTCACCTTCTCCTTCTCCTTCTTCTGCTTCTTCTGATTCACCCTCCTGACTTCACCTTCTCCTTCTCCTTCTTCTACTTCTTCTGATTCACCCTCCAGACTTGACCTTCTCCTTCTCCTTCTTCTACTTATTCTGATTCACCCTCCAGGCTTCACCTTCTCCTTCTCCTTCTTCTGCTTCTTCTGCTTCACCGTCCTGACTTCACCTTCTCCTTCTCCTTCTTCTACTTCTTCTGCTTCATCCCGCTGACATCACCTGCTCCTTCTCCTTCTTCTGCTTCTTCTGATTCACCCTCCTAACTTCACCTTCTCCTTCTCCTTCTTCTGCTTCTTCTGATTCACCCTCCTGACTTCACCTTCTCCTTCTCCTTCTTCTGCTTCTGCTGATTCACCCTCCAGACTTCACCTTCTCCTTCTCCTTCTTCTGCTTCTTCTGATTCACCCTCCAGACTTCACCTTCTCCTTCTCCTTCTTCTGATTCTTCTGATTCACCCTCCAGACTTCACCTTCTCCTTCTCCTTCTTCTGCTTCTTCTGATTCACCCTCCTGACTTCACCATCTCCTTCTCCTTCTTCTACTTCTTCTGCTTCACCCTCCAGACTTCAACTTCTCCTTCTCCTTCTTCTGCTTCTTCTGATTCACCCTCCAGACTTCTCCTTCTCCTTCTCCTTCGTCTACTTCTTCTGATTCACCCTCCAGACTACTCCTTCTCCTTCTCCTTCTTCTACTTCTTCTGATTCACCCTCCAGACTTCACCTTCTCCTTCTCCTTCTTCTGTTTCTTCTGATTCACCGTCCAGACTTCACCTTCTCCTTCTCCTTCTTCTACTACTTCTGATTCACCCTCCAGACTTCACCTTCTCCTTCTCCTTCTTCTACTTCTTCTGATTCACCCTCCAGACTTCACCTTCTCCTTCTCCTTCTTCTGTTTCTTCTGATTCACCGTCCAGACTTCACCTTCTCCTTCTCCTTCTTCTACTACTTCTGATTCACCCTCCAGACTTCACCTTCTCCTTCTCCTTCTTCTACTTCTTCTGATTCACCCTCCAGACTTCATCTTCTCCTTCTCCTTCTTCTGCTTCTTCTGATTCACCCTCCAGACTTCACCTTCTCCTTCTCCTTCTTCTGCTTCTTCTGATTCACCCTCCAGACTTCACCTTCTCCTTCTCCTTCTTCTACTTCTTCTGATTCACCCTCCAGACTTCACCTTCTCCTTCTTCTACTTCTTCTGATTCACCCTACAGTCTTCACCTTCTCCTTCTCCTTCTTCTGTTTCTTCTGCTTCACCCTCCAGACTTCACCTTCTCCTTCTCTTTCTTCTGCTTCTTCTGATTCACCCTCCAGACTTCACCTTCTCCTTCTCCTTCTTCTGATTCTTCTGATTCACCCTCCAGACTTCACCTTCTCCTTCTCCTTCTTCTGCTTCTTCTGATTCACCCTCCTGACTTCACCTTCTCCTTCTCCTTCTTCTACTTCTTCTGCTTCACCCTCCAGACTTCACCTTCTCCTTCTCCTTCTTCTACTTCTTCTGATTCACCCTCCAGACTTCATCTTCTCCTTCTCCTTCTTCTGCTTCTTCTGATTCACCCTCCAGACTTCACCTTCTCCTTCTCCTTCTTCTACTTCTTCTGCTTCACCCTCCAGACTTCAACTTCTCCTTCTCCTTCTTCTGCTTCTTCTGATTCACCCTCCAGACTTCTCCTTCTCCTTCTCCTTCGTCTACTTCTTCTGATTCACCCTCCAGACTACACCTTCTCCTTCTCCTTCTTCTACTTCTTCTGATTCACCCTCCAGACTTCACCTTCTCCTTCTCCTTCTTCTGTTTCTTCTGATTCACCGTCCAGACTTCACCTTCTCCTTCTCCTTCTTCTACTACTTCTGATTCACCCTCCAGACTTCACCTTCTCCTTCTCCTTCTTCTACTTCTTCTGATTCACCCTCCAGACTTCATCTTCTCCTTCTCCTTCTTCTGCTTCTTCTGATTCACCCTCCAGACTTCACCTTCTCCTTCTCCTTCTTCTGCTTCTTCTGATTCACCCTCCAGACTTCACCTTCTCCTTCTCCTTCTTCTACTTCTTCTGATTCACCCTCCAGACTTCACCTTCTCCTTCTCCTTCTTCTACTTCTTCTGATTCACCCTCCAGTCTTCACCTTCTCCTTCTCCTTCTTCTACTTCTTCTGATTCACCCTCCAGACTTCATCTTCTCCTTCTCCTTCTTCTGCTTCTTCTGATTCACCCTCCAGACTTCACCTTCTCCTTCTCCTTATTCTGCTTCTTCTGATTCACCCTTTAGACTTCACCTTCTCCTTCTCCTTATTCTGCTTCTTCTGATTCACCCTCCAGACTTCACCTTCTCCTTCTCCTTCCTCTGCTTCTTCTGATTCACCCTCCAGACTTCACCTTCTCCTTCTCCTTCTTCTGATTCTTCTGATTCACCCTCCAGACTTCACCTTCTCCTTCTCCTTCTTCTGCTTCTTCTGATTCACCCTCCTGACTTCACCTTCTCCTTCTCCTTCTTCTACTTCTTCTGATTCACCCTCCTGACTTCACCTTCTCCTTCTCCTTCTTCTACTTCTTCTGATTCACCCTCCAGACTTCACCTTCTCCTTCTTCTGCTTCTTCTGATTCACCCTCCAGACTTCACCTTCTCCTTCTCCTTATTCTGCTTCTTCTGATTCACCCTCCAGACTTCACCTTCTCCTTCTCCTTCTTCTGCTTCTTCTGATTCACACTCCAGACTTCACCTTCTCCTTCTCCTTCTTCTACTTCTTCTGATTCACCCTCCAGACTTCACCTTCTCCTTCTCTTTCTTCTGCTTCTTCTGATTCACCCTCCAGACTTGACCTTCTCCTTCTCCTTCTTCTGATTCTTCTGATTCACCCTCCAGACTTCACCTTCTTCTTCTCCTTCTTCTGCTTCTTCTGATTCACCCTCCTGACTTCACCTTCTCCTTCTCCTTCTTCTACTTCTTCTGATTCACCCTCCTGACTTCACCTTCTCCTTCTCCTTCTTCTACTTCTTCTGCTTCACCCTCCAGACTTCACCTTCTCCTTCTCCTTCTTCTACTTCTTCTGATTCACCCTCCAGACTTGACCTTCTCCTTCTCCTTCTTCTGCTTCTTCTGATTCACCCTCCAGACTTCACCTTCTCCTTCTCCTTCTTCTACTTCTTCTGCTTCATCCCCCTGACATCACCTGCTCCTTCTCCTTCTTCTGCTTCTTCTGATTCACCCTCCTAACTTCACCTTCTCCTTCTCCTTCTTCTGCTTCTTTTGATTCACCCTCCTGACTTCACCTTCTCCTTCTCCTTCTTCTGCTTCTTCTGATTCACCCTCCAGACTTCACCTTCTCCTTCTCCTTCTTCTGCTTCTTCTGATTCACCCTCCAGACTTCACCTTCTCCTTCTCCTTCTTCTGCTTCTTCTGATTCACCCTCCAGACCTCACCTTCTCCTTCTCCTTCTTCTACTTCTTCTGATTCACCCTCCAGACTTCATCTTCTCCTTCTCCTTCTTCTGCTTCTTCTGATTCACCCTCCAGACTTCACCTTCTCCTTCTCCTTCTTCTGCTTCTTCTGCTTCACCCTCCAGACATCACCTTCTCCTTCTCCTTCTTCTACTTCTTCTGATTCACCCTCCAGACTTCACCTTCTCCTTCTCCTTCTTCTACTTCTTCTGATTCACCCACCAGTCTTCACCTTCTCCTTCTCCTTCTTCTGTTTCTTCTGCTTCACCCTCCAGACTTCACCTTCTCCTTCTCTTTCTTCTGCTTCTTCTGATTCACCCTCCAGACTTCACCTTCTCCTTCTCCTTCTTCTGATTCTTCTGATTCACCCTCCAGACTTCACCTTCTCCTTCTCCTTCTTCTGCTTCTTCTGATTCACCCTCCTGACTTCACCTTCTCCTTCTCCTTCTTCTACTTCTTCTGATTCACCCTCCTGACTTCACCTTCTCCTTCTCCTTCTTCTACTTCTTCTGATTCACCCTCCAGACTTCATCTTCTCCTTCTCCTTCTTCTGCTTCTTCTGATTCACCCTCCAGACTTCACCTTCTCCTTCTCCTTCTTCTGCTTCTTCTGATTCACCCTCCAGACTTCACCTTCTCCTTCTCCTTCTTCTACTTCTTCTGATTCACCCTCCAGACTTCACCTTCTCCTTCTCCTTCTTCTACTTCTTCTGATTCACCCTCCAGTCTTCACCTTCTCCTTCTCCTTCTTCTGTTTCTTCTGCTTCACCCTCCAGACTTCACCTTCTCCTTCTCTTTCTTCTGCTTCTTCTGATTCACCCTCCAGACTTCACCTTCTCCTTCTCCTTCTTCTGATTCTTCTGATTCACCCTCCAGACTTCACCTTCTCCTTCTCCTTCTTCTGCTTCTTCTGATTCACCCTCCTGACTTCACCTTCTCCTTCTCCTTCTTCTACTTCTTCTGCTTCACCCTCCAGACTTCACCTTCTCCTTCTCCTTCTTCTACTTCTTCTGATTCACCCTCCAGACTTCATCTTCTCCTTCTCCTTCTTCTGCTTCTTCTGATTCACCCTCCAGACTTCACCTTCTCCTTCTCCTTATTCTGCTTCTTCTGATTCACCCTTTAGACTTCACCTTCTCCTTCTCCTTATTCTGCTTCTTCTGATTCACCCTCCAGACTTCACCTTCTCCTTCTCCTTCCTCTGCTTCTTCTGATTCACCCTCCAGACTTCACCTTCTCCTTCTCCTTCTTCTGATTCTTCTGATTCACCCTCCAGACTTCACCTTCTCCTTCTCCTTCTTCTGCTTCTTCTGATTCACCCTCCTGACTTCACCTTCTCCTTCTCCTTCTTCTACTTCTTCTGATTCACCCTCCTGACTTCACCTTCTCCTTCTCCTTCTTCTACTTCTTCTGCTTCACCCTCCAGACTTCACCTTCTCCTTCTCCTTCTTCTACTTCTTCTGATTCACCCTCCAGACTTCACCTTCTCCTTATTCTGCTTCTTCTGATTCACCCTCCAGACTTCACCTTCTCCTTCTCCTTATTCTGCTTCTTCTGATTCACCCTCCAGACTTCACCTTCTCCTTCTCCTTCTTCTGCTTCTTCTGATTCACACTCCAGACTTCACCTTCTCCTTCTCCTTCTTCTACTTCTTCTGATTCACCCTCCAGACTTCACCTTCTCCTTCTCTTTCTTCTGCTTCTTCTGATACACCCTCCAGACTTCACCTTCTCCTTCTCCTTCTTCTGATTCTTCTGATTCACCCTCCAGACTTCACCTTCTTCTTCTCCTTCTTCTGCTTCTTCTGATTCACCCTCCTGACTTCACCTTCTCCTTCTCCTTCTTCTACTTCTTCTGATTCACCCTCCTGACTTCACCTTCTCCTTCTCCTTCTTCTACTTCTTCTGCTTCACCCTCCAGACTTCACCTTCTCCTTCTCCTTCTTCTACTTCTTCTGATTCACCCTCCAGACTTGACCTTCTCCTTCTCCTTCTTCTGCTTCTTCTGATTCACCCTCCAGACTTCACCTTCTCCTTCTCCTTCTTCTACTTCTTCTGCTTCATCCCCCTGACATCACCTGCTCCTTCTCCTTCTTCTGCTTCTTCTGATTCACCCTCCTAACTTCACCTTCTCCTTCTCCTTCTTCTGCTTCTTCTGATTCACCCTCCTGACTTCACCTTCTCCTTCTCCTTCTTCTGCTTCTTCTGATTCACCCTTCAGACTTCACCTTCTCCTTCTCCTTCTTCTGCTTCTTCTGATTCACCCTCCAGACTTCACCTTCTCCTTCTCCTTCTTCTGCTTCTTCTGATTCACCCTCCAGACCTCACCTTCTCCTTCTCCTTCTTCTACTTCTTCTGATTCACCCTCCAGACTTCATCTTCTCCTTCTCCTTCTTCTGCTTCTTCTGATTCACCCTCCAGACTTCACCTTCTCCTTCTGCTTCTTCTGCTTCTTCTGATTCACCCTCCAGACATCACCTTCTCCTTCTCCTTCTTCTACTTCTTCTGATTCACCCTCCAGACTTCACCTTCTCCTTCTCCTTCTTCTACTTCTTCTGATTCACCCTCCAGTCTTCACCTTCTCCTTCTCCTTCTTCTGTTTCTTCTGCTTCACCCTCCAGACTTCACCTTCTCCTTCTCTTTCTTCTGCTTCTTCTGATTCACCCTCCAGACTTCACCTTCTCCTTCTCCTTCTTCTGATTCTTCTGATTCACCCTCCAGACTTCACCTTCTCCTTCTCCTTCTTCTGCTTCTTCTGGTTAACCCTCCTGACTTCACCTTCTCCTTCTCCTTCTTCTACTTCTTCTGATTCACCCTCCTGACTTCACCTTCTCCTTCTCCTTCTTCTACTTCTTCTGCTTCACCCTCCAGACTTCACCTTCTCCTTCTCCTTCTTCTACTTCTTCTGATTCACCCTTCAGACTTCACCTTCTCCTTCTCCTTTTTCTGCTTCTTCTGATTCACCCTCCAGACTTCACCTTCTCCTTCACCTTATTCTGCTTCTTCTGATTCACCCTCCAGACTTCACCTTCTCCTTCTCCTTCTTCTGCTTCTTCTGATTCACCCTCCAGACTTCACCTTCTCCTTTTCCTTCTTCTGCTTCTTCTGATTCACCCTCCAGACTTCACCTTCTCCTTCTTCTTCGTCTACTTCTTCTGATTCACCCTCCAGACAACACCTTCTCCTTCTCCTTCTTCTACTTCTTCTGATTCACCCTCCAGACTTCACCTTCTCCTTCTCCTTCTTCTGCTTCTTCTGATTCACCCTCCTGACTTCACCTTCTCCTTCTCCTTCTTCTACTTCTTCTGATTCACCCTCCTGACTTCACCTTCTCCTTCTCCTTCTTCTACTTCTTCTGCTTCACCCTCCAGACTTCACCTTCTCCTTCTCCTTCTTCTACTTCTTCTGATTCACCCTCCAGACTTGACCTTCTCCTTCTCCTTCTTCTACTTATTCTGATTCACCCTCCAGACTTCACATTCTCCTTCTCCTTCTTCTGCTTCTTCTGCTTCACCGTCCTGACTTCACCTTCTCCTTCTCCTTCTTCTACTTCTTCTGCTTCATCCCGCTGACATCACCTGCTCCTTCTCCTTCTTCTGCTTCTTCTGATTCACCCTCCTAACTTCTTCTTCTCCTTCTCCTTCTTCTGCTTCTTCTGATTCACCCTCCTGATTTCACCTTCTCCTTCTCCTTCTTCTGCTTCTTCTGATTCACCCTCCAGACTTCACCTTCTCCTTCTCCTTCTTCGGCTTCTTCTGATTCACCCTCCAGACTTCACCTTCTCCTTCTCCTTCTTCTGATTCTTCTGATTCACCCTCCAGACTTCACCTTCTCCTTCTCCTTCTTCTGCTTCTTCTGATTCACCCTCCTGACTTCACCTTCTCCTTCTCCTTCTTCTACTTCTTCTGATTCACCCTCCTGACTTCACCTTCTCCTTCTCCTTCTTCTACTTCTTCTGCTTCACCCTCCAGACTTCACCTTCTCCTTCTCCTTCTTCTGCTTCTTCTGATTCACCCTCCAGACTTCTCCTTCTCCTTCTCCTTCTTCTGCTTCTTCTGATTCACCCTCCAGACTTCACCTTCTCATTCTCCTTCTTCTACTTCTTCTGATTCACCCTCCAGACTTCACCTTCTCCTTCTCCTTCTTCTACTTCTTCTGATTCACCCTCCAGTCTTCACCTTCTCCTTCTCCTTCTTCTGTTTCTTCTGCTTCACCCTCCAGACTTCACCTTCTCCTTCTCCTTCTTCTGCTTCTTCTGGTTAACCCTCCTGACTTCACCTTCTCCTTCTCCTTCTTCTACTTCTTCTGATTCACCCTCCTGACTTCACCTTCTCCTTCTCCTTCTTCTACTTCTTCTGCTTCACCCTCCAGACTTCACCTTCTCCTTCTCCTTCTTCTACTTCTTCTGATTCACCCTTCAGACTTCACCTTCTCCTTCTCCTTTTTCTGCTTCTTCTGATTCACCCTCCAGACTTCACCTTCTCCTTCACCTTATTCTGCTTCTTCTGATTCACCCTCCAGACTTCACCTTCTCCTTCTCCTTCTTCTGCTTCTTCTGATTCACCCTCCAGACTTCACCTTCTCCTTTTCCTTCTTCTGCTTCTTCTGATTCACCCTCCAGACTTCACCTTCTCCTTCTTCTTCGTCTACTTCTTCTGATTCACCCTCCAGACAACACCTTCTCCTTCTCCTTCTTCTACTTCTTCTGATTCACCCTCCAGACTTCACCTTCTCCTTCTCCTTCTTCTGCTTCTTCTGATTCACCCTCCTGACTTCACCTTCTCCTTCTCCTTCTTCTACTTCTTCTGATTCACCCTCCTGACTTCACCTTCTCCTTCTCCTTCTTCTACTTCTTCTGCTTCACCCTCCAGACTTCACCTTCTCCTTCTCCTTCTTCTACTTCTTCTGATTCACCCTCCAGACTTGACCTTCTCCTTCTCCTTCTTCTACTTATTCTGATTCACCCTCCAGACTTCACATTCTCCTTCTCCTTCTTCTGCTTCTTCTGCTTCACCGTCCTGACTTCACCTTCTCCTTCTCCTTCTTCTACTTCTTCTGCTTCATCCCGCTGACATCACCTGCTCCTTCTCCTTCTTCTGCTTCTTCTGATTCACCCTCCTAACTTCTTCTTCTCCTTCTCCTTCTTCTGCTTCTTCTGATTCACCCTCCTGATTTCACCTTCTCCTTCTCCTTCTTCTGCTTCTTCTGATTCACCCTCCAGACTTCACCTTCTCCTTCTCCTTCTTCGGCTTCTTCTGATTCACCCTCCAGACTTCACCTTCTCCTTCTCCTTCTTCTGATTCTTCTGATTCACCCTCCAGACTTCACCTTCTCCTTCTCCTTCTTCTGCTTCTTCTGATTCACCCTCCTGACTTCACCTTCTCCTTCTCCTTCTTCTACTTCTTCTGATTCACCCTCCTGACTTCACCTTCTCCTTCTCCTTCTTCTACTTCTTCTGCTTCACCCTCCAGACTTCACCTTCTCCTTCTCCTTCTTCTGCTTCTTCTGATTCACCCTCCAGACTTCTCCTTCTCCTTCTCCTTCTTCTGCTTCTTCTGATTCACCCTCCAGACTTCACCTTCTCATTCTCCTTCTTCTACTTCTTCTGATTCACCCTCCAGACTTCACCTTCTCCTTCTCCTTCTTCTACTTCTTCTGATTCACCCTCCAGTCTTCACCTTCTCCTTCTCCTTCTTCTGTTTCTTCTGCTTCACCCTCCAGACTTCACCTTCTCCTTCTCTTTCTTCTGCTTCTTCTGATTCACCCTCCAGACTTCACCTTCTAATTCTCCTTCTTCTGATTCTTCTGATTCACCCTCCAGACTTCACCTTCTCCTTCTCCTTCTTCTGCTTCTTCTGATTCACCCTCCTGACTTCACCTTCTCCTTCTTCTTCTTCTACTTCTTCTGATTCACCCTCCTGACTTCACCTTCTCCTTCTCCTTCTTCTACTTCTTCTGCTTCACCCTCCAGACTTCACCTTCTCCTTCTCCTTCTTCTACTTCTTCTGATTCACCCTCCAGACTTCATCTTCTCCTTCTCCTTCTTCTGCTTCTTCTGATTCACCCTCCAGACTTCACCTTCTCCTTCTCCTTATTCTGCTTCTTCTGATTCACCCTCCAGACTTCACCTTCTCCTTCTCCTTATTCTGCTTCTTCTGATTCACCCTCCAGACTTCACCTTCTCCTTCTCCTTCCTCTGCTTCTTCTGATTCACCCTCCAGACTTCACCTTCTCCTTCTCCTTCTTCTGATTCTTCTGATTCACCCTCCAGACTTCACCTTCTCCTTCTCCTTCTTCTGCTTCTTCTGATTCACCCTCCTGACTTCACCTTCTCCTTCTCCTTCTTCTACTTCTTCTGCTTCACCCTCCAGACTTCACCTTCTCCTTCTCCTTCTTCTACTTCTTCTGATTCACCCTCCAGACTTCACCTTCTCCTTCTCCTTCTTCTGCTTCTTCTGATTCACCTTCCAGACTTCACCTTCTCCTTCTCCTTATTCTGCTTCTTCTGATTCACCCTCTAGACTTCACCTTCTCCTTCTCCTTCTTCTGCTTCTTCTGATTCACACTCCAGACTTCACCTTCTCCTTCTCCTTCTTCTACTTCTTCTGTTTCACCCTCCAGACTTCACCTTCTCCTTCTCTTTCTTCTGCTTCTTCTGATTCACCGTCCAGACTTCACCTTCTCCTTCTCCTTCTTCTGATTCTTCTGATTCATCCTCCAGACTTCTCCTTCTCCTTCTCCTTCTTCTGCTTCTTCTGATTCACCCTCCTGACTTCACCTTCTCCTTCTCCTTCTTCTACTTCTTCTGATTCACCCTCCTGACTTCACCTTCTCCTTCTCCTTCTTCTACTTCTTCTGCTTCACCCTCCAGACTTCACCTTCTCCTTCTCCTTATTCTACTTCTTCTGATTCACCCTCCAGACTTGACCTTCTCCTTCTCCTTCTTCTACTTCTTCTGATTCACCCTCCAGACTTCACCTTCTCCTTCTCCTTCTTCTGCTTCTTCTGCTTCACCGTCCTGACTTCACCTTCTCCTTCTCCTTCTTCTACTTCTTCTGCTTCATCCCCCTGACATCACCTGCTCCTTCTCCTTCTTCTGCTTCTTCTGATTCACCCTCCTAACTTCACCTTCTCCTTCTCCTTCTTCTGCTTCTTCTGATTCACCCTCCTGACTTCACCTTCTCCTTCTCCTTCTTCTGCTTCTTCTGATTCACCCTCCAGACTTCACCTTCTCCTTCTCTTTCTTCTGCTTCTTCTGATTCACCCTCCAGACTTCACCTTCTCCTTCTCCTTCTTCTGATTCTTCTGATTCACCCTCCAGACTTCACCTTCTCCTTCTCCTTCTTCTGCTTCTTCTGATTCACCCTCCTGACTTCACCTTCTCCTTCTCCTTCTTCTACTTCTTCTGATTCACCCTCCTGACTTCACCTTCTCCTTCTCCTTCTTCTACTTCTTCTGCTTCACCCTCCAGACTTCACCTTCTCCTTCTCCTTCTTCTACTTCTTCTGATTCACCCTCCAGACTTCACCTTCTCCTTCTCCTTCTTTTGCTTCTTCTGCTTCACACTCCAGACTTCACCTTCTCCTTCTCCTTCTTCTGCTTCTTCTGATTCACCCTCCTTACTTCACCTTCTCCTTCTCCTTCTTCTGCTTCTTCTGATTCACCCTCCTGACTTCACCTTCTCCTTCTCCTTATTCTGCTTCTTCTGTTTCACCCTCCAGACTTCACCTTCTCCTTCTCCTTCTTCTGCTTCTTCTGATTCACACTCCAGACTTCACCTTCTCCTTCTCCTTCTTCTGCTTCTTCTGATTCACCCTCCAGACTTCATCTTCTCCTTCTCCTTCTTCTACTTCTTCTGATTCACCCTCCAGACTTCACCTTCTCCTTCTCCTTCTTCTGCTTCTTCTGGTTCACCCTCCAGACTTCACCTTCTCCTTCTCCTTCGTCTACTTCTTCTGATTCACCCTCCAGACTACACCTTCTCCTTCTCCTTCTTCTACTTCTTCTGATTCACCCTCCAGACTTCACCTTCTCCTTCTCCTTCTTCTGTTTCTTCTGATTCACCCTCCAGACTTCACCTTCTCATTCTCCTTCTTCTACTTCTTCTGATTCACCCTCCAGACTTCACCTTCTCCTTCTCCTTCTTCTACTTCTTCTGATTCACCCTCCAGACTTCACCTTCTCCTTCTCCTTCTTCTACTTCTTCTGCTTCTCCCTCCAGACTTCACCTTCTCCTTCTCCTTCTTCTGCTTCTTCTGATTCACCCTCCAGACTTCACCTTCTCCTTCTCTTTCTTCTGCTTCTTCTGATTCACCCTCCAGACTTCACCTTCTCCTTCTCCTTCTTCTGATTCTTCTGATTCACCCTCCAGACTTCACCTTCTCCTTCTCCTTCTTCTGCTTCTTCTGATTCACCCTCCTGACTTCACCTTCTCCTTCTCCTTCTTCTACTTCTTCTGATTCACCCTCCTGACTTCACCTTCTCCTTCTCCTTCTTCTACTTCTTCTGCTTCACCCTCCAGACTTCACCTTCTCCTTCTCCTTCTTCTACTTCTTCTGATTCACCCTCCAGACTTCACCTTCTCCTTCTCCTTCTTTTGCTTCTTCTGCTTCACACTCCAGACTTCACCTTCTCCTTCTCCTTCTTCTGCTTCTTCTGATTCACCCTCCTTACTTCACCTTCTCCTTCTCCTTCTTCTGCTTCTTCTGATTCACCCTCCTGACTTCTCCTTCTCCTTCTCCTTATTCTGCTTCTTCTGTTTCACCCTCCAGACTTCACCTTCTCCTTCTCCTTCTTCTGCTTCTTCTGATTCACCCTCCAGACTTCACCTTCTCCGTCTCCTTCTTCTGCTTCTTCTGATTCACCCTCCAGACTTCACCTTCTCCTTCTCCTTCTTCTACTTCTTCTGATTCACCCTCCAGACTTCACCTTCTCCTTCTCCTTCTTCTACTTCTTCTGCTTCTCCCTCCAGACTTCACCTTCTCCTTCTCCTTCTTCTGCTTCTTCTGATTCACCCTCCAGACTTCACCTTCTCCTTCTCCTTCTTCTGATTCTTCTGATTCACCCTCCAGACTTCACCTTCTCCTTCTCCTTCTTCTGCTTCTTATGATTCACCCTCCTGACTTCATCTTCTCCTTCTCCTTCTTCTACTTCTTCTGATTCACCCTCCTGACTTCACCTTCTCCTGCTCCTTCTTCTACTTCTTCTGCTTCACCCTCCAGACTTCACCTTCTCCTTCTCCTTCTTCTACTTCTTCTGATTCACCCTTCAGACTTCACCTTCTCCTTCTCCTTTTTCTGCTTCTTCTGATTCACCCTCCAGACTTCACCTTCTCCTTCTCCTTATTCTGCTTCTTCTGATTCACCCTCCAGACTTCACCTTCTCCTTCTCCTTCTTCTGCTTCTTCTGATTCACCCTCCAGACTTCACCTTCTCCTTCTCCTTCTTCTGCTTCTTCTGATTCACCCTCCAGACTTCACCTTCTCCTTCTCCTTCGTCTACTTCTTCTGATTCACCCTCCAGACTACACCTTCTCCTTCTCCTTCTTCTACTTCTTCTGATTCACCCTCCAGACTTCACCTTCTCCTTCTCCTTCTTCTGTTTCTTCTGATTCACCGTCCAGACTTCACCTTCTCCTTCTCCTTCTTCTACTACTTCTGATTCACCCTCCAGACTTCACCTTCTCCTTCTCCTTCTTCTACTTCTTCTGATTCACCCTCCAGACTTCATCTTCTCCTTCTCCTTCTTCTGCTTCTTCTGATTCACCCTCCAGACTTCACCTTCTCCTTCTCCTTCTTCTGCTTCTTCTGATTCACCCCCCAGACTTCACCTTCTCCTTCTCCTTCTTCTACTTCTTCTGATTCACCCTCCAGACTTCACCTTCTCCTTCTCCTTCTTCTACTTCTTCTGATTCACCCTCCAGTCTTCACCTTCTCCTTCTTCTGTTTCTTCTGCTTCACCCTCCAGACTTCACCTTCTCCTTCTCTTTCTTCTGCTTCTTCTGATTCACCCTCCAGACTTCACCTTCTACTTCTCCTTCTTCTGATTCTTCTGATTCACCCTCCAGACTTCACCTTCTCCTTCTCCTTCTTCTGCTTCATCTGATTCACCCTCCTGACTTCACCTTCTCATTCTTCTTCTTCTACTTCTTCTGATTCACCCTCCTGACTTCACCTTCTCCTTCTCCTTCTTCTACTTCTTCTGCTTCACCCTCCAGACTTCACCTTCTCCTTCTCCTTCTTCTACTTCTTCTGATTCACCCTCCAGACTTCATCTTCTCCTTCTCCTTCTTCTGCTTCTTCTGATTCACCCTCCAGACTTCACCTTCTCCTTCTCCTTATTCTGCTTCTTCTGATTCACCCTCCAGACTTCACCTTCTCCTTCTCCTTATACTGCTTCTTCTGATTCACCCTCCAGACTTCACCTTCTCCTTCTCCTTCCTCTGCTTCTTCTGATTCACCCTCCAGACTTCACCTTCTCCTTCTCCTTCTTCTGATTCTTCTGATACACCCTCCAGACTTCACCTTCTCCTTCTCCTTCTTCTGCTTCTTCTGATTCACCCTCCTGACTTCACCTTCTCCTTCTCCTTCTTCTACTTCTTCTGATTCACCCTCCTGACTTCACCTTCTCCTTCTCCTTCTTCTACTTCTTCTGCTTCACCCTCCAGACTTCACCTTCTCCTTCTCCTTCTTCTACTTCTTCTGATTCACCCTCCAGACTTCACCTTCTCCTTCTCCTTCTTCTGCTTCTTCTGATTCACCCTCCAGACTTCACCTTCTCCTTCTCCTTATTCTGCTTCTTCTGATTCACCCTCTAGACTTCACCTTCTCCTTCTCCTTCTTCTGCTTCTTCTGATTCACACTCCAGACTTCACCTTCTCCTTCTCCTTCTTCTACTTCTTCTGATTCACCCTCCAGACTTCACCTTCTCCTTCTCTTTCTTCTGCTTCTTCTGATTCACCCTCCAGACTTCACCTTCTCCTTCTCCTTCTTCTGATTCTTCTGATTCACCCTACAGACTTCACCTTCTCCTTCTCCTTCTTCTGCTTCTTTTGATTCACCCTCCTGACTTCACCTTCTCCTTCTCCTTCTTCTACTTCTTCTGATTCACCCTCCTGACTTCACCTTCTCCTTCTCCTTCTTCTACTTCTTCTGCTTCACCCTCCAGACTTCACCTTCTCCTTCTCCTTATTCTACTTCTTCTGATTCACCCTCCAGACTTGACCTTCTCCTTCTCCTTCTTCTACTTCTTCTGATTCACCCTCCAGACTTCACCTTCTCCTTCTCCTTCTTCTGCTTCTTCTGCTTCACCGTCCTGACTTCACCTTCTCCTTCTCCTTCTTCTACTTCTTCTGCTTCATCCCCCTGACATCACCTGCTCCTTCTCCTTCTTCTGCTTCTTCTGATTCACCCTCCTAACTTCACCTTCTCCTTCTCCTTCTTCTGCTTCTTCTGATTCACCCTCCTGACTTCACCTTCTCCTTCGCCTTCTTCTGCTTCTTCTGATTCACCCTCCAGACTTCACCTTCTCCTTCTCCTTCTTCTGCTTCTTCTGATTCACCCTCCAGACTTCACCTTCTCCTTCTCCTTCTTCTGCTTCTTCTGATTCACCCTCCAGACCTCACCTTCTACTTCTCCTTCTTCTACTTCTTCTGATTCACCCTCCAGACTTCATCTTCTCCTTCTCCTTCTTCTGCTTCTTCTGATTCACCCTCCAGACTTCACCTTCTCCTTCTCCTTCTTCTGCTTCTTCTGATTCACCCTCCAGACTTCACCTTCTCCTTCTCCTTCTTCTACTTCTTCTGATTCACCCTCCAGACTTCACCTTCTCCTTCTCCTTCTTCTACTTCTTCTGATTCACCCTCCAGTCTTCACCTTCTCCTTCTCCTTCTTCTATTTCTTCTGCTTCACCCTCCAGACTTCACCTTCTCCTTCTCTTTCTTCTGCTTCTTCTGATTCACCCTCCAGACTTCACCTTCTCCTTCTCCTTCTTCTGATTCTTCTGATTCACCCTCCAGACTTCATCTTCTCCTTCTCCTTCTTCTGCTTCTTCTGATTCACCCTCCTGACTTCACCTTCTCCTTCTCCTTCTTCTACTTCTTCTGATTCACCCTCCTGACTTCACCTTCTCCTTCTCCTTCTTCTACTTCTTCTGCTTCACCCTCCAGACTTCACCTTCTCCTTCTCCTTCTTCTACTTCTTCTGATTCACCCTTCAGACTTCACCTTCTCCTTCTCCTTTTTCTGCTTCTTCTGATTCACCCTCCAGACTTCACCTTCTCCTTCTCCTTATTCTGATTCTTCTGATTCACCCGCCAGACGTCACCTTCTCCTTCTCCTTCTTCTGCTTCTTCTGATTCACCCTCCAGACTTCACCTTCTCCTTCTCCTTCTTCTGCTTCTTCTGATTCACCCTCCAGACTTCACCTTCTCCTTCTCCTTCTTCTGCTTTTTCTGATTCACCCTCCAGACTTCACCTTCTCCTTCTCCTTCTTCTACTTCTTCTGATTCACCCTCCAGACTTCACCTTCTCCTTCTCTTTCTTCTGCTTCTTCTGATTCACCCTCCAGACTTCACCTTCTCCTTCTCCTTCTTCTGATTCTTCTGATTCACCCTCCAGACTTCACCTTCTCCTTCTCCTTCTTCTGCTTCTTCTGATTCACCCTCCTGACTTCACCTTCTCCTTCTCCTTCTTCTACTTCTTCTGATTCACCCTCCTGACTTCACCTTCTCCTTCTCCTTCTTCTACTTCTTCTGCTTCACCCTCCAGACTTCACCTTCTCCTTCTCCTTCTTCTGCTTCTTCTGATTCACCCTCCAGACTTCACCTTCTCCTTCTCTTTCTTCTGCTTCTTCTGATTCACCCTCCAGACTTCACCTTCTCCTTCTCCTTCTTCTGATTCTTCTGATTCACCATCCAGACTTCACCTTCTCCTTCTCCTTCTTCTGCTTCTTCTGATTCACCCTCCTGACTTCACCATCTCCTTCTCCTTCTTCTACTTCTTCTGATTCACCCTCCTGACTTCACCTTCTCCTTCTCCTTCTTCTACTTCTTCTGCTTCACCCTCCAGACTTCACCTTCTCCTTCTCCTTCTTCTACTTCTTCTGATTCACCCTCCAGACTTCACCTTCTCCTTCTCCTTCTTTTGCTTCTTCTGCTTCACACTCCAGACTTCACCTTCTCCTTCTCCTTCTTCTGCTTCTTCTGATTCACCCTCCTTACTTCACCTTCTCCTTCTCCTTCTTCTGCTTCTTCTGATTCACCCTCCTGACTTCACCTTCTCCTTCTCCTTCTTCTGCTTCTTCTGATTCACCCTCCAGACTTCACCTTCTCCTTCTCCTTCTTCTGATTCTTCTGATTCACCCTCCAGACTTCACCTTCTCCTTCTCCTTCTTCTGCTTCTTATGATTCACCCTCCTGACTTCATCTTCTCCTTCTCCTTCTTCTACTTCTTCTGATTCACCCTCCTGACTTCACCTTCTCCTGCTCCTTCTTCTACTTCTTCTGCTTCACCCTCCAGACTTCACCTTCTCCTTCTCCTTCTTCTACTTCTTCTGATTCACCCTTCAGACTTCACCTTCTCCTTCTCCTTTTTCTGCTTCTTCCGATTCACCCTCCAGACTTCACCTTCTCCTTCTCCTTATTCTGCTTCTTCTGATTAACCCTCCAGACTTCACCTTCTCCTTCTCCTTCTTCTGCTTCTTCTGATTCACCCTCCAGACTTCACCTTCTCCTTCTCCTTCTTCTGCTTCTTCTGATTCACCCTCCAGACTTCACCTTCTCCTTCTCCTTCGTCTACTTCTTCTGATTCACCCTCCAGACTACACCTTCTCCTTCTCCTTCTTCTACTTCTTCTGATTCACCCTCCAGACTTCACCTTCTCCTTCTCCTTCTTCTGTTTCTTCTGATTCACCGTCCAGACTTCACCTTCTCCTTCTCCTTCTTCTACTACTTCTGATTCACCCTCCAGACTTCACCTTCTCCTTCTCCTTCTTCTACTTCTTCTGATTCACCCTTCAGACTTCATCTTCTCCTTCTCCTTCTTCTGCTTCTTCTGATTCACCCTCCAGACTTCACCTTCTCCTTCTCCTTCTTCTGCTTCTTCTGATTCACCCCCCAGACTTCACCTTCTCCTTCTCCTTCTTCTACTTCTTCTGATTCACCCTCCAGACTTCACCTTCTCCTTCTCCTTCTTCTACTTCTTCTGATTCACCCTCCAGTCTTCACCTTCTCCTTCTTCTGTTTCTTCTGCTTCACCCTCCAGACTTCACCTTCTCCTTCTCTTTCTTCTGCTTCTTCTGATTCACCCTCCAGACTTCACCTTCTACTTCTCCTTCTTCTGATTCTTCTGATTCACCCTCCAGACTTCACCTTCTCCTTCTCCTTCTTCTGCTTCATCTGATTCACCCTCCTGACTTCACCTTCTCCTTCTTCTTCTTCTACTTCTTCTGATTCACCCTCCTGACTTCACCTTCTCCTTCTCCTTCTTCTACTTCTTCTGCTTCACCCTCCAGATTTCACCTTCTCCTTCTCCTTCTTCTACTTCTTCTGATTCACCCTCCAGACTTCACCTTCTCCTTCTCCTTCTTCTGCTTCTTCTGATTCACCCTCCTGACTTCACCTTCTCCTTCTCCTTCTTCTACTTCTTCTGATTCACCCTCCTGACTTCACCTTCTCCTTCTTCTACTTCTTCTGCTTCACCCTCCAGACTTCACCTTCTCCTTCTACTTCTTCTGCTTCTTCTGATTCACCCTCCAGACTTCACCTTCTCCTTCTCCTTCTTCTGCTTCTTCTGATTCACCCTCCAGACTTCACCTTCTCCTTCTCCTTCGTCTACTTCTTCTGATTCACCCTCCAGACTACACCTTCTCCTTCTCCTTCTTCTACTTCTTCTGATTCACCCTCCAGACTTCACCTTCTCCTTCTCCTTCTTCTGTTTCTTCTGATTCACCGTCCAGACTTCACCTTCTCCTTCTCCTTCTTCTACTACTTCTGATTCACCCTCCAGACTTCACCTTCTCCTTCTCCTTCTTCTACTTCTTCTGATTCACCCTCCAGACTTCATCTTCTCCTTCTCCTTCTTCTGCTTCTTCTGATTCACCCTCCAGACTTCACCTTCTCCTTCTCCTTCTTCTGCTTCTTCTGATTCACCCCCCAGACTTCACCTTCTCCTTCTCCTTCTTCTACTTCTTCTGATTCACCCTCCAGACTTCACCTTCTCCTTCTCCTTCTTCTACTTCTTCTGATTCACCCTCCAGTCTTCACCTTCTCCTTCTTCTGTTTCTTCTGCTTCACCCTCCAGACTTCACCTTCACCTTCTCTTTCTTCTGCTTCTTCTGATTCACCCTCCAAACTTCACCTTCTACTTCTCCTTCTTCTGATTCTTCTGATTCACCCTCCAGACTTCACCTTCTCCTTCTCCTTCTTCTGCTTCATCTGATTCACCCTCCTGACTTCACCTTCTCCTTCTTCTTCTTCTACTTCTTCTGATTCACCCTCCTGACTTCACCTTCTCCTTCTCCTTCTTCTACTTCTTCTGCTTCACCCTCCAGACTTCACCTTCTCCTTCTCCTTCTTCTACTTCTTCTGATTCACCCTCCAGACTTCATCTTCTCCTTCTCCTTCTTCTGCTTCTTCTGATTCACCCTCCAGACTTCACCTTCTCCTTCTCCTTATTCTGCTTCTTCTGATTCACCCTCCAGACTTCACCTTCTCCTTCTCCTTATTCTGCTTCTTCTGATTCACCCTCCAGACTTCACCATCTCCTTCTCCTTCCTCTGCTTCTTCTGATTCACCCTCCAGACTTCACCTTCTCCTTCTCCTTCTTCTGATTCTTCTGATTCACCCTCCAGACTTCACCTTCTCCTTCTCCTTCTTCTGCTTCTTCTGATTCACCCTCCTGACTTCACCTTCTCCTTCTCCTTCTTCTACTTCTTCTGATTCACCCTCCTGACTTCACCTTCTCCTTCTCCTTCTTCTACTTCTTCTGCTTCACCCTCCAGACTTCACCTTCTCCTTCTCCTTCTTCTACTTCTTCTGATTCACCCTCCAGACTTCACCTTCTCCTTCTACTTCTTCTGCTTCTTCTGATTCACCCTCCAGACTTCACCTTCTCCTTCTCCTTATTCTGCTTCTTCTGATTCACCCTCTAGACTTCACCTTCTCCTTCTCCTTCTTCTGCTTCTTCTGATTCACACTCCAGACTTCACCTTCTCCTTCTCCTTCTTCTACTTCTTCTGATTCACCCTCCAGACTTCACCTTCTCCTTCTCTTTCTTCTGCTTCTTCTGATTCACCCTCCAGACTTCACCTTCTCCTTCTCCTTCTTCTGATTCTTCTGATTCACCCTCCAGACTTCACCTTTTCCTTCTCCTTCTTCTGCTTCTTCTGATTCACCCTCCTGACTTCACCTTCTCCTTCTCCTTCTTCTACTTCTTCTGATTCACCCTCCTGACTTCACCTTCTCCTTCTCCTTCTTCTACTTCTTCTGCTTCACCCTCCAGACTTCACCTTCTCCTTCTCCTTATTCTACTTCTTCTGATTCACCCTCCAGACTTGACCTTCTCCTTCTCCTTCTTCTACTTCTTCTGATTCACCCTCCAGACTTCACCTTCTGCTTCTCCTTCTTCTGCTTCTTCCGCTTCACCGTCCTGACTTCACCTTCTCCTTCTCCTTCTTCTACTTCTTCTGCTTCATCCCCCTGACATCACCTGCTCCTTCTCCTTCTTCTGCTTCTTCTGATTCACCCTCCTAACTTCACCTTCTCCTTCTCCTTCTTCTGCTTCTTCTGATTCACCCTCCTGACTTCACCTTCTCCTTCTCCTTCTTCTGCTTCTTCTGATTCACCCTCCAGACTTCACCTTCTCCTTCTCCTTCTTCTGCTTCTTCTGATTCACCCTCCAGACTTCACCTTCTCCTTCTCCTTCTTCTGCTTCTTCTGATTCACCCTCCAGACCTCACCTTCTCCTTCTCCTTCTTCTACTTCTTCTGATTCACCCTCCAGACTTCATCTTCTCCTTCTCCTTCTTCTGCATCTTCTGATTCACCCTCCAGACTTCACCTTCTCCTTCTCCTTCTTCTGCTTCTTCTGATTCACCCTCCAGACTTCACCTTCTCCTTCTCCTTTTTCTACTTCTTCTGATTCACACTCCAGACTTCACCTTCTCCTTCTCCTTCTTCTACTTCTTCTGATTCACCCTCCAGTCTTCACCTTCTCCTTCTCCTTCTTCTGTTTCTTCTGCTTCACCCTCCAGACTTGACCTTCTCCTTCTCTTTCTTCTGCTTCTTCTGATTCACCCTCCAGACTTCACCTTCTCCTTCTCCTTCTTCTGATTCTTCTGATTCACCCTCCAGACTTCACCTTCTCCTTCTCCTTCTTCTGATTCACCCTCCTGACTTCACCTTCTCCTTCTCCTTCTTCTACTTCTTCTGATTCACCCTCCTGACTTCACCTTCTCCTTCTCCTTCTTCTACTTCTTCTGCTTCACCCTCCAGACTTCACCTTCTCCTTCTCCTTCTTCTACTTCTTCTGATTCACCCTTCAGACTTCACCTTCTCCTTCTCCTTTTTCTGCTTCTTCTGATTCACCCTCCAGACTTCACCTTCTCCTTCTCCTTATTCTGCTTCTTCTGATTCACCCTCCAGACTTCACCTTCTCCTTCTCCTTCTTCTGCTTCTTCTGATTCACCCTCCAGACTTCACCTTCTCCTTCTCCTTCTTCTGCTTCTTCTGATTCACCCTCCAGACTTCACCTTCTCCTTCTCCTTCTTCTGCTTTTTCTGATTCACCCTCCAGACTTCACCTTCTCCTTCTCCTTCTTCTACTTCTTCTGATTCACCCTCCAGACTTCACCTTCTCCTTCTCTTTCTTCTGCTTCTTCTGATTCACCCTCCAGACTTCACCTTCTCCTTCTCCTTCTTCTGATTCTTCTGATTCACCCTCCAGACTTCACCTTCTCCTTCTCCTTCTTCTGCTTCTTCTGATTCACCCTCCTGACTTCACCTTCTCCTTCTCCTTCTTCTACTTCTTCTGATTCACCCTCCTGACTTCACCTTCTCCTTCTCCTTCTTCTACTTCTTCTGCTTCACCCTCCAGACTTCACCTTCTCCTTCTCCTTCTTCTACTTCTTCTGATTCACCCTCCAGACTTCACCTTCTCCTTCTCCTTCTTCTACTTCTTCTGATTCACCCTCCTGACTTCACCTTCTCCTTCTCCTTCTTCTACTTCTTCTGCTTCACCCTCCAGACTTCACCTTCTCCTTCTCCTTCTTCTACTTCTTCTGATTCACCCTTCAGACTTCACCTTCTCCTTCTCCTTTTTCTGCTTCTTCTGATTCACCCTCCAGACTTCACCTTCTCCTTCTCCTTATTCTGCTTCTTCTGATTCACCCTCCAGACTTCACCTTCTCCTTCTCCTTCTTCTGCTTCTTCTGATTCACCCTCCAGATTTCACCTTCTCCTTCTCCTTCTTCTGCTTCTTCTGATTCACCCTCCAGACTTCACCTTCTCCTTCTCCTTCTTCTACTTCTTCTGATTCACCCTTCAGACTTCACCTTCTCCTTCTCCTTTTTCTGCTTCTTCTGATTCACCCTCCAGACTTCACCTTCTCCTTCTCCTTCTTCTGCTTTTTCTGATTCACCCTCCAGACTTCACCTTCTCCTTCTCCTTCTTCTACTTCTTCTGATTCACCCTCCAGACTTCACCTTCTCCTTCTCTTTATTCTGCTTCTTCTGATTCACCCTCCAGACTTCACCTTCTCCTTCTCCTTCTTCTGATTCTTCTGATTCACCGTCCAGACTTCACCTTCTCCTTCTCCTTCTTCTGCTTCTTCTGATTCACCCTCCTGACTTCACCTTCTCCTTCTCCTTCTTCTACTTCTTCTCATTCACCCTCCTGACTTCACCTTCTCCTTCTCCTTCTTCTACTTCTTCTGCTTCACCCTCCAGACTTCACCTTCTCCTTCTCCTTCTTCTGCTTCTTCTGATTCACCCTCCAGACTTCACCTTCTCCTTCTCCTTCTTTTGCTTCTTCTGCTTCACACTCCAGACTTCACCTTCTCCTTCTCCTTCTTCTGCTTCTTCTGATTCACCCTCCTTACTTCACCTTCTCCTTCTCCTTCTTCTGCTTCTTCTGATACACCCTCCTGACTTCACCTTCTCCTTCTCCTTATTCTGCTTCTTCTGTTTCACCCTCCAGACTTCACCTTCTCCTTCTCCTTATTCTGCTTCTTCTGATTCACCCTCCAGACTTCACCTTCTCCTTCTCCTTCTTCTGCTTCTTCTGATTCACCCTCCAGACTTCACCTTCTTCTTCTCCTTCTTCCACTTCTTCTGATTCACCCTCCAGACTTCACCTTCTCCTTCTCCTTCTTCTGCTTCTTCTGGTTCACCCTCCAGACTTCACCTTCTTCTTCTCCTTCGTCTACTTCTTCTGATTCACCCTCCAGACTACACCTTCTCCTTCTCCTTCTTCTACTTCTTCTGATTCACCCTCCAGACTTCACCTTCTGCTTCTCCTTCTTCTGTTTCTTCTGATTCACCCTCCAGACTTCACCTTCTCCTTCTCCTTCTTCTACTTCTTCTGATTCACCCTCCAGACTTCACCTTCTCCTTCTCCTTCTTCTACTTCTTCTGATTCACCCTCCAGACTTCACCTTCTCCTTCTCCTTCTTCTACTTCTTCTGCTTCTCCCTCCAGACTTCACCTTCTCCTTCTCCTTCTTCTGCTTCTTCTGATTCACCCTCCAGACTTCACCTTCTCCTTCTCTTTCTTCTGCTTCTTCTGATTCACCCTCCAGACTTCACCTTCTCCTTCTCCTTCTTCTGATTCTTCTGATTCACCCTCCAGACTTCACCTTCTCCTTCTCCTTCTTCTGCTTCTTCTGATTCACCCTCCTGACTTCACCTTCTCCTTCTCCTTCTTCTACTTCTTCTGATTCACCCTCCTGACTTCACCTTCTCCTTCTCCTTCTTCTACTTCTTCTGCTTCACCCTCCAGACTTCACCTTCTCCTTCTCCTTCTTCTACTTCTTCTGATTCACCCTCCAGACTTCACCTTCTCCTTCTCCTTCTTTTGCTTCTTCTGCTTCACACTCCAGACTTCACCTTCTCCTTCTCCTTCTTCTGCTTCTTCTGATTCACCCTCCTTACTTCACCTTCTCCTTCTCCTTCTTCTGCTTCTTCTGATTCACCCTCCTGACTTCACCTTCTCCTTCTCCTTATTCTGCTTCTTCTGTTTCACCCTCCAGACTTCACCTTCTCCTTCTCCTTCTTCTGCTTCTTCTGATTCACCCTCCAGACTTCACCTTCTCCTTCTCCTTCTTCTGCTTCTTCTGATTCACCCTCCAGACTTCACCTTCTCCTTCTCCTTCTTCTACTTCTTCTGATTCACCCTCCAGACTTCACCTTCTCCTTCTCCTTCTTCTACTTCTTCTGCTTCTCCCTCCAGACTTCACCTTCTCCTTCTCCTTCTTCTGCTTCTTCTGATTCACCCTCCAGACTTCACCTTCTCCTTCTCCTTCTTCTACTTCTTCTGATTCACCCTCCAGACTTCACCTTCTACTTCTCCTTCTTCTACTTCTTCTGATTCACCCTCCAGACTTCACCTTCTCCTTCTCCTTCTTCTGCTTCTTCTGATTCACCCTCCTGACTTCACCTTCTCCTTCTCCTTCTTCTACTTCTTCTGATTCACCCTCCTGACTTCACCTTCTCCTTCTCCTTCTTCTACTTCTTCTGCTTCACCCTCCAGACTTCACCTTCTCCTTCTCCTTCTTCTACTTCTTCTGATTCACCCTCCAGACTTCACCTTCTCCTTCTACTTCTTCTGCTTCTTCTGATTCACCCTCCAGACTTCACCTTCTCCTTCTCCTTATTCTGCTTCTTCTGATTCACCCTCTAGACTTCACCTTCTCCTTCTCCTTCTTCTGCTTCTTCTGATTCACACTCCAGACTTCACCTTCTCCTTCTCCTTCTTCTACTTCTTCTGATTCACCCTCCAGACTTCACCTTCTCCTTCTCTTTCTTCTGCTTCTTCTGATTCACCCTCCAGACTTCACCTTCTCCTTCTCCTTCTTCTGATTCTTCTGATTCACCCTCCAGACTTCACCTTTTCCTTCTCCTTCTTCTGCTTCTTCTGATTCACCCTCCTGACTTCACCTTCTCCTTCTCCTTCTTCTACTTCTTCTGATTCACCCTCCTGACTTCACCTTCTCCTTCTCCTTCTTCTACTTCTTCTGCTTCACCCTCCAGACTTCACCTTCTCCTTCTCCTTATTCTACTTCTTCTGATTCACCCTCCAGACTTGACCTTCTCCTTCTCCTTCTTCTACTTCTTCTGATTCACCCTCCAGACTTCACCTTCTGCTTCTCCTTCTTCTGCTTCTTCTGCTTCACCGTCCTGACTTCACCTTCTCCTTCTCCTTCTTCTACTTCTTCTGCTTCATCCCCCTGACATCACCTGCTCCTTCTCCTTCTTCTGCTTCTTCTGATTCACCCTCCTAACTTCACCTTCTCCTTCTCCTTCTTCTGCTTCTTCTGATTCACCCTCCTGACTTCACCTTCTCCTTCTCCTTCTTCTGCTTCTTCTGATTCACCCTCCAGACTTCACCTTCTCCTTCTCCTTCTTCTGCTTCTTCTGATTCACCCTCCAGACTTCACCTTCTCCTTCTCCTTCTTCTGCTTCTTCTGATTCACCCTCCAGACCTCACCTTCTCCTTCTCCTTCTTCTACTTCTTCTGATTCACCCTCCAGACTTCATCTTCTCCTTCTCCTTCTTCTGCATCTTCTGATTCACCCTCCAGACTTCACCTTCTCCTTCTCCTTCTTCTGCTTCTTCTGATTCACCCTCCAGACTTCACCTTCTCCTTCTCCTTTTTCTACTTCTTCTGATTCACCCTCCAGACTTCACCTTCTCCTTCTCCTTCTTCTACTTCTTCTGATTCACCCTCCAGTCTTCACCTTCTCCTTCTCCTTCTTCTGTTTCTTCTGCTTCACCCTCCAGACTTGACCTTCTCCTTCTCTTTCTTCTGCTTCTTCTGATTCACCCTCCAGACTTCACCTTCTCCTTCTCCTTCTTCTGATTCTTCTGATTCACCCTCCAGACTTCACCTTCTCCTTCTCCTTCTTCTGATTCACCCTCCTGACTTCACCTTCTCCTTCTCCTTCTTCTACTTCTTCTGATTCACCCTCCTGACTTCACCTTCTCCTTCTCCTTCTTCTACTTCTTCTGCTTCACCCTCCAGACTTCACCTTCTCCTTCTCCTTCTTCTACTTCTTCTGATTCACCCTTCAGACTTCACCTTCTCCTTCTCCTTTTTCTGCTTCTTCTGATTCACCCTCCAGACTTCACCTTCTCCTTCTCCTTATTCTGCTTCTTCTGATTCACCCTCCAGACTTCACCTTCTCCTTCTCCTTCTTCTGCTTCTTCTGATTCACCCTCCAGACTTCACCTTCTCCTTCTCCTTCTTCTGCTTCTTCTGATTCACCCTCCAGACTTCACCTTCTCCTTCTCCTTCTTCTGCTTTTTCTGATTCACCCTCCAGACTTCACCTTCTCCTTCTCCTTCTTCTACTTCTTCTGATTCACCCTCCAGACTTCACCTTCTCCTTCTCTTTCTTCTGCTTCTTCTGATTCACCCTCCAGACTTCACCTTCTCCTTCTCCTTCTTCTGATTCTTCTGATTCACCCTCCAGACTTCACCTTCTCCTTCTCCTTCTTCTGCTTCTTCTGATTCACCCTCCTGACTTCACCTTCTCCTTCTCCTTCTTCTACTTCTTCTGATTCACCCTCCTGACTTCACCTTCTCCTTCTCCTTCTTCTACTTCTTCTGCTTCACCCTCCAGACTTCACCTTCTCCTTCTCCTTCTTCTACTTCTTCTGATTCACCCTCCAGACTTCACCTTCTCCTTCTCCTTCTTCTACTTCTTCTGATTCACCCTCCTGACTTCACCTTCTCCTTCTCCTTCTTCTACTTCTTCTGCTTCACCCTCCAGACTTCACCTTCTCCTTCTCCTTCTTCTACTTCTTCTGATTCACCCTTCAGACTTCACCTTCTCCTTCTCCTTTTTCTGCTTCTTCTGATTCACCCTCCAGACTTCACCTTCTCCTTCTCCTTATTCTGCTTCTTCTGATTCACCCTCCAGACTTCACCTTCTCCTTCTCCTTCTTCTGCTTCTTCTGATTCACCCTCCAGATTTCACCTTCTCCTTCTCCTTCTTCTGCTTCTTCTGATTCACCCTCCAGACTTCACCTTCTCCTTCTCCTTCTTCTACTTCTTCTGATTCACCCTTCAGACTTCACCTTCTCCTTCTCCTTTTTCTGCTTCTTCTGATTCACCCTCCAGACTTCACCTTCTCCTTCTCCTTCTTCTGCTTTTTCTGATTCACCCTCCAGACTTCACCTTCTCCTTCTCCTTCTTCTACTTCTTCTGATTCACCCTCCAGACTTCACCTTCTCCTTCTCTTTATTCTGCTTCTTCTGATTCACCCTCCAGACTTCACCTTCTCCTTCTCCTTCTTCTGATTCTTCTGATTCACCGTCCAGACTTCACCTTCTCCTTCTCCTTCTTCTGCTTCTTCTGATTCACCCTCCTGACTTCACCTTCTCCTTCTCCTTCTTCTACTTCTTCTCATTCACCCTCCTGACTTCACCTTCTCCTTCTCCTTCTTCTACTTCTTCTGCTTCACCCTCCAGACTTCACCTTCTCCTTCTCCTTCTTCTGCTTCTTCTGATTCACCCTCCAGACTTCACCTTCTCCTTCTCCTTCTTTTGCTTCTTCTGCTTCACACTCCAGACTTCACCTTCTCCTTCTCCTTCTTCTGCTTCTTCTGATTCACCCTCCTTACTTCACCTTCTCCTTCTCCTTCTTCTGCTTCTTCTGATACACCCTCCTGACTTCACCTTCTCCTTCTCCTTATTCTGCTTCTTCTGTTTCACCCTCCAGACTTCACCTTCTCCTTCTCCTTATTCTGCTTCTTCTGATTCACCCTCCAGACTTCACCTTCTCCTTCTCCTTCTTCTGCTTCTTCTGATTCACCCTCCAGACTTCACCTTCTTCTTCTCCTTCTTCCACTTCTTCTGATTCACCCTCCAGACTTCACCTTCTCCTTCTCCTTCTTCTGCTTCTTCTGGTTCACCCTCCAGACTTCACCTTCTTCTTCTCCTTCGTCTACTTCTTCTGATTCACCCTCCAGACTACACCTTCTCCTTCTCCTTCTTCTACTTCTTCTGATTCACCCTCCAGACTTCACCTTCTGCTTCTCCTTCTTCTGTTTCTTCTGATTCACCCTCCAGACTTCACCTTCTCCTTCTCCTTCTTCTACTTCTTCTGATTCACCCTCCAGACTTCACCTTCTCCTTCTCCTTCTTCTACTTCTTCTGATTCACCCTCCAGACTTCACCTTCTCCTTCTCCTTCTTCTACTTCTTCTGCTTCTCCCTCCAGACTTCACCTTCTCCTTCTCCTTCTTCTGCTTCTTCTGATTCACCCTCCAGACTTCACCTTCTCCTTCTCTTTCTTCTGCTTCTTCTGATTCACCCTCCAGACTTCACCTTCTCCTTCTCCTTCTTCTGATTCTTCTGATTCACCCTCCAGACTTCACCTTCTCCTTCTCCTTCTTCTGATTCACCCTCCTGACTTCACCTTCTCCTTCTCCTTCTTCTACTTCTTCTGATTCACCCTCCTGACTTCACCTTCTCCTTCTCCTTCTTCTACTTCTTCTGCTTCACCCTCCAGACTTCACCTTCTCCTTCTCCTTCTTCTACTTCTTCTGATTCACCCTTCAGACTTCACCTTCTCCTTCTCCTTTTTCTGCTTCTTCTGATTCACCCTCCAGACTTCACCTTCTCCTTCTCCTTATTCTGCTTCTTCTGATTCACCCTCCAGACTTCACCTTCTCCTTCTCCTTCTTCTGCTTCTTCTGATTCACCCTCCAGACTTCACCTTCTCCTTCTCCTTCTTCTGCTTCTTCTGATTCACCCTCCAGACTTCACCTTCTCCTTCTCCTTCTTCTGCTTTTTCTGATTCACCCTCCAGACTTCACCTTCTCCTTCTCCTTCTTCTACTTCTTCTGATTCACCCTCCAGACTTCACCTTCTCCTTCTCTTTCTTCTGCTTCTTCTGATTCACCCTCCAGACTTCACCTTCTCCTTCTCCTTCTTCTGATTCTTCTGATTCACCCTCCAGACTTCACCTTCTCCTTCTCCTTCTTCTGCTTCTTCTGATTCACCCTCCTGACTTCACCTTCTCCTTCTCCTTCTTCTACTTCTTCTGATTCACCCTCCTGACTTCACCTTCTCCTTCTCCTTCTTCTACTTCTTCTGCTTCACCCTCCAGACTTCACCTTCTCCTTCTCCTTCTTCTACTTCTTCTGATTCACCCTCCAGACTTCACCTTCTCCTTCTCCTTCTTCTACTTCTTCTGATTCACCCTCCTGACTTCACCTTCTCCTTCTCCTTCTTCTACTTCTTCTGCTTCACCCTCCAGACTTCACCTTCTCCTTCTCCTTCTTCTACTTCTTCTGATTCACCCTTCAGACTTCACCTTCTCCTTCTCCTTTTTCTGCTTCTTCTGATTCACCCTCCAGACTTCACCTTCTCCTTCTCCTTATTCTGCTTCTTCTGATTCACCCTCCAGACTTCACCTTCTCCTTCTCCTTCTTCTGCTTCTTCTGATTCACCCTCCAGATTTCACCTTCTCCTTCTCCTTCTTCTGCTTCTTCTGATTCACCCTCCAGACTTCACCTTCTCCTTCTCCTTCTTCTACTTCTTCTGATTCACCCTTCAGACTTCACCTTCTCCTTCTCCTTTTTCTGCTTCTTCTGATTCACCCTCCAGACTTCACCTTCTCCTTCTCCTTCTTCTGCTTTTTCTGATTCACCCTCCAGACTTCACCTTCTCCTTCTCCTTCTTCTACTTCTTCTGATTCACCCTCCAGACTTCACCTTCTCCTTCTCTTTATTCTGCTTCTTCTGATTCACCCTCCAGACTTCACCTTCTCCTTCTCCTTCTTCTGATTCTTCTGATTCACCGTCCAGACTTCACCTTCTCCTTCTCCTTCTTCTGCTTCTTCTGATTCACCCTCCTGACTTCACCTTCTCCTTCTCCTTCTTCTACTTCTTCTCATTCACCCTCCTGACTTCACCTTCTCCTTCTCCTTCTTCTACTTCTTCTGCTTCACCCTCCAGACTTCACCTTCTCCTTCTCCTTCTTCTGCTTCTTCTGATTCACCCTCCAGACTTCACCTTCTCCTTCTCCTTCTTTTGCTTCTTCTGCTTCACACTCCAGACTTCACCTTCTCCTTCTCCTTCTTCTGCTTCTTCTGATTCACCCTCCTTACTTCACCTTCTCCTTCTCCTTCTTCTGCTTCTTCTGATACACCCTCCTGACTTCACCTTCTCCTTCTCCTTATTCTGCTTCTTCTGTTTCACCCTCCAGACTTCACCTTCTCCTTCTCCTTATTCTGCTTCTTCTGATTCACCCTCCAGACTTCACCTTCTCCTTCTCCTTCTTCTGCTTCTTCTGATTCACCCTCCAGACTTCACCTTCTTCTTCTCCTTCTTCCACTTCTTCTGATTCACCCTCCAGACTTCACCTTCTCCTTCTCCTTCTTCTGCTTCTTCTGGTTCACCCTCCAGACTTCACCTTCTTCTTCTCCTTCGTCTACTTCTTCTGATTCACCCTCCAGACTACACCTTCTCCTTCTCCTTCTTCTACTTCTTCTGATTCACCCTCCAGACTTCACCTTCTGCTTCTCCTTCTTCTGTTTCTTCTGATTCACCCTCCAGACTTCACCTTCTCCTTCTCCTTCTTCTACTTCTTCTGATTCACCCTCCAGACTTCACCTTCTCCTTCTCCTTCTTCTACTTCTTCTGATTCACCCTCCAGACTTCACCTTCTCCTTCTCCTTCTTCTACTTCTTCTGCTTCTCCCTCCAGACTTCACCTTCTCCTTCTCCTTCTTCTGCTTCTTCTGATTCACCCTCCAGACTTCACCTTCTCCTTCTCTTTCTTCTGCTTCTTCTGATTCACCCTCCAGACTTCACCTTCTCCTTCTCCTTCTTCTGATTCTTCTGATTCACCCTCCAGACTTCACCTTCTCCTTCTCCTTCTTCTGCTTCTTCTGATTCACCCTCCTGACTTCACCTTCTCCTTCTCCTTCTTCTACTTCTTCTGATTCACCCTCCTGACTTCACCTTCTCCTTCTCCTTCTTCTACTTCTTCTGCTTCACCCTCCAGACTTCACCTTCTCCTTCTCCTTCTTCTACTTCTTCTGATTCACCCTCCAGACTTCACCTTCTCCTTCTCCTTCTTTTGCTTCTTCTGCTTCACACTCCAGACTTCACCTTCTCCTTCTCCTTCTTCTGCTTCTTCTGATTCACCCTCCTTACTTCACCTTCTCCTTCTCCTTCTTCTGCTTCTTCTGATTCACCCTCCTGACTTCACCTTCTCCTTCTCCTTATTCTGCTTCTTCTGTTTCACCCTCCAGACTTCACCTTCTCCTTCTCCTTCTTCTGCTTCTTCTGATTCACCCTCCAGACTTCACCTTCTCCTTCTCCTTCTTCTGCTTCTTCTGATTCACCCTCCAGACTTCACCTTCTCCTTCTCCTTCTTCTACTTCTTCTGATTCACCCTCCAGACTTCACCTTCTCCTTCTCCTTCTTCTACTTCTTCTGCTTCTCCCTCCAGACTTCACCTTCTCCTTCTCCTTCTTCTGCTTCTTCTGATTCACCCTCCAGACTTCACCTTCTCCTTCTCCTTCTTCTACTTCTTCTGATTCACCCTCCAGACTTCACCTTCTACTTCTCCTTCTTCTACTTCTTCTGATTCACCCTCCAGACTTCACCTTCTCCTTCTCCTTCTTCTACTTCTTCCGATTCACCCTCCTGACTTCACCTTCTCCTTCTCCTTCTTCTGCTTCTTCTGCTTCACCCTCCTGACTTCACCTTCTCATTCTCCTTCTTCTACTTCTTCTGATTCACCCTCCAGACTTCACCTTCTCCTTCTCCTTCTTCTGCTTCCTCTGCTTCACCTTCCAGACTTCACCTTCTCCTTCTCCTTCTTCTGCTTCTTCTGCTTCGCCCTCCAGACATCACCTTCTCCTTCTCCTTCTTCTGCTTCTTCTGCTTCACCCTCCAGACTTCACCTTCTCCTTCTCTTTCTTCTGCTTCTTCTGCTTCACTCTCCTGACTTCACCTTCTCCTTCTCCTTCTTCTACTTCTTCTGATTCACCCTCCAGACTTCACCTTCTCCTTCTCCTCCTTCTGCTTCTTCTGCTTCACCCTCCAGACTTCACCTTCTCCTTCTCCTTCTTCTGCTTCTTCTGCTGCGCCCTCCAGACTTCACCTTCTCCTTCTCCTTTTTCTGCTTCTTCTGCTTCACCGTCCTGACTTCACCTTCTCCTTCTCCTTCTTCTACTTCTTCTGCTTCACCCCCTGACTTCACCTGCTCCTTCTCCTTCTCTTGCTTCTTCTGATTCACCCTCCTAACTTCACCTTCTCCTTCTCCTTCTTCTGCTTCTTCTGATTCACCCTCCTGACTTCACCTTCTCCTTCTCCTTCTTCTGCTTCTTCTGATTCACCCTCCAGACTTCACCTTCTCCTTCTCCTTCTTCTGCTTCTTCTGTTTCACCCTCCAGACTTCACCTTCTCCTTCTCCTTCTTCTGCTTCTTCTGATTCACCCTCCAGACTTCATCTTCTCCTTCTCCTTCTTCTGCTTCTTCTGATTCACCCTCCAGACTTCACCTTCTCCTTCTCCTTCTTCTGCTTCTTCTGATTCACCCTCCAGACTTCACCATCTCCTTCTCCTTCTTCTACTTCTTCTGATTCACCCTCCAGACTTCACCATCTCCTTCTCCTTCTTCTGATTCTTCTGATTCACCCTCCAGACTTCACCTTCTTCTTCTCCTTCTTCTGCTTCTTCTGATTCACCCTCCTGACTTCACCTTCTCCTTCTCCTTCTTCTACTTCTTCTGATTCACCCTCCTGACTTCACCTTCTCCTTCTCCTTCTTCTACTTCTTCTGCTTCACCCTCCAGACTTCACCTTCTCCTTCTCCTTCTTCTACTTCTTCTGATTCACCCTCCAGACTTCACCTTCTCCTTCTCCTTCTTCTACTTCTTCTGATTCACCCTCCTGACTTCACCTTCTCCTTCTCTTTCTTCTACTTCTTCTGCTTCACCCTCCAGACTTCACCTTCTCCTTCTCCTTCTTCTACTTCTTCTGATTCACCCTTCAGACTTCACCTTCTCCTTCTCCTTTTTCTGCTTCTTCTGATTCACCCTCCAGACTTCACCTTCTCCTTCTCCTTATTCTGCTTCTGCTGATTCACCCTCCAGACTTCACCTTCTCCTTCTCCTTCTTCTGCTTCTTCTGATTCACCCTCCAGACTTCACCTTCTCCTTCACCTTCTTCTGCTTCTTCTGATTCACCCTCCAGACTTCACCTTCTCCTTCTCCTTCTTCTGCTTTTTCTGATTCACCCTCCAGACTTCACCTTCTCCTTCTCCTTCTTCTACTTCTTCTGATTCACCCTCCAGACTTCACCTTCTCCTTCTCTTTCTTCTGATTCTTCTGATTCACCCTCCAGACTTCACCTTCTCCTTCTCCTTCTTCTGATTCTTCTGATTCACCGTCCAGACTTCACCTTCTCCTTCTCCTTCTTCTGCTTCTTCTGATTCACCCTCCTGACTTCACCTTCTCCTTCTCCTTCTTCTACTTCTTCTGATTCACCCTCCTGACTTCACCTTCTCCTTCTCCTTCTTCTACTTCTTCTGCTTCACCCTCCAGACTTCACCTTCTCCTTCTCCTTCTTCTGCTTCTTCTGATTGACCCTCCAGACTTCACCTTCTCCTTCTCCTTCTTTTGCTTCTTCTGCTTCACACTCCAGACTTCACCTTCTCCTTCTCCTTCTTCTGCTTCTTCTGATTCACCCTCCTTACTTCACCTTCTCCTTCTCCTTCTTCTGCGTCTTCTGATTCACCCTCCTGACTTCACCTTCTCCTTCTCCTTATTCTGCTTCTTCTGTTTCACCCTCCAGACTTCACCTTCTCCTTCTCCTTCTTCTGCTTCTTCTGATTCACCCTCCAGACTTCACCTTCTCCTTCTCCTTCTTCTGCTTCTTCTGATTCACCCTCCAGACTTCACCTGCTCCTTCTCCTTCTTCTACTTCTTCTGATTCACCCTCCAGACTTCACCTTCTCCTTCTCCTTCTTCTGCTTCTTCTGGTTCACCCTCCAGACTTCACCTTCTCCTTCTCCTTCGTCTACTTCTTCTGATTCACCCTCCAGACTACACCTTCTCCTTCTCCTTCTTCTACTTCTTCTGATTCACCCTCCAGACTTCACCTTCTCCTTCTCCTTCTTCTGTTTCTTCTGATTCACCCTCCAGACTTCACCTTCTCCTTCTCCTTCTTCTACTTCTTCTGATTCACCCTCCAGACTTCACCTTCTCCTTCTCCTTCTTCTACTTCTTCTGATTCACCCTCCAGACTTCACCTTCTCCTTCTCCTTCTTCTACTTCTTCTGCTTCTCCCTCCAGACTTCACCTTCTCCTTCTCCTTCTTCTGCTTCTTCCGATTCACCCTCCAGACTTCACCTTCTCCTTCTCTTTCTTCTGCTTCTTCTGATTCACCCTCCAGACTTCACCTTCTCCTTCTCCTTCTTCTGATTCTTCTGATTCACCCTCCAGACTTCACCTTCTCCTTCTCCTTCTTCTGCTTCTTCTGATTCACCCTCCTGACTTCACCTTCTCCTTCTCCTTCTTCTACTTCTTCTGATTCACCATCCTGACTTCACCTTCTCCTTCTCCTTCTTCTACTTCTTCTGCTTCACCCTCCAGACTTCACCTTCTCCTTCTCCTTCTTCTACTTCTTCTGATTCACCCTCCAGACTTCACCTTCTCCTTCTCCTTCTTTTGCTTCTTCTGCTTCACACTCCAGACTTCACCTTCTCCTTCTCCTTCTTCTGCTTCTTCTGATTCACCCTCCTTACTTCACCTTCTCCTTCTCCTTCTTCTGCTTCTTCTGATTCACCCTCCTGACTTCACCTTCTCCTTCTCCTTATTCTGCTTCTTCTGTTTCACCCTCCAGACTTCACCTTCTCCTTCTCCTTCTTCTGCTTCTTCTGATTCACCCTCCAGACTTCACCTTCTCCTTCTCCTTCTTCTGCTTCTTCTGATTCACCCTCCAGACTTCACCTTCTCCTTCTCCTTCTACTACTTCTTCTGATTCACCCTCCAGACTTCACCTTCTCCTTCTCCTTCTTCTACTTCTTCTGCTTCTCCCTCCAGACTTCACCTTCTCCTTCTCCTTCTTCTGCTTTTTCTGATTCACCCTCCAGACTTCACCTTCTCCTTCTCCTTCTTCTACTTCTTCTGATTCACCCTCCAGACTTCACCTTCTACTTCTCCTTCTTCTACTTCTTCTGATTCACCCTCCAGACTTCACCTTCTCCTTCTTCTACTTCTTCCGATTCACCATCCTGACTTCACCTTCTCCTTCTCCTTCTTCTGCTTCTTTTGCTTCACCCTCCTGACTTCACCTTCTCCTTCTCCTTCTTCTACTACTTCTGATTCACCCTCCAGACTTCACCTTCTCCTTCTCCTTCTTCTGCTTCCTCTGCTTCACCCTCCAGACTTCACCTTCTCCTTCTCCTTCTTCTGCTTCTTCTGCTTCGCCCTCCAGACATCACCTTCTCCTTCTCCTTCTTCTGCTTCTTCTGCTTCACCCTCCAGACTTCACCTTCTCCTTCTCCTTCTTCTGCTTCTTCTGCTTCACTTTCCGGACTTCACCTTCTCCTTCTCCTTCTTCTACTTCTTCTGATTCACCCTCCAGACTTCACCTTCTCCTTCTCCTTCTTCTGCTTCTTCTGCTTCACCCTCCAGACTTCACCTTCTCCTTCTCCTTCTTCTGCTTCTTCTGCTGCGCCCTCCAGACTTCACCTTCTCCTTCTCCTTCTTCGGCTTCTTCTGCTTCACCGTCCTGACTTCACCTTCTCCTTCTCCTTCTTCTACTTCTTCTGCTTCACCCCCCTGACTTCACCTGCTCCTTCTCCTTCTCTTGCTTCTTCTGATTCACCCTCCTAACTTCACCTTCTCCTTCTCCTTCTTCTGCTTCTTCTGATTCACCCTCCTGACTTCACCTTCTCCTTCTCCTTCTTCTGCTTCTTCTGATTCACCCTCCAGACTTCACCTTCTCCTTCTCCTTCTTCTGCTTCTTCTGTTTCACCCTCCAGACTTCACCTTCTCCTTCTCCTTCTTCTGCTTCTTCTGATTCACCCTCCAGACTTCATCTTCTCCTTCTCCTTCTTCTGCTTCTTCTGATTCACCCTCCAGACTTCACCTTCTCCTTCTCCTTCTTCTGCTTCTTCTGATTCACCCTCCAGACTTCACCTTCTCCTTCTCCTTCTTCTACTTCTTCTGATTCACCCTCCAGACTTCACCTTCTCCTTCTCCTTCTTCTACTTCTTCAGATTCACCCTCCAGTCTTCACCTTCTCCTTCTCCTTCTTCTGTTTCTTCTGCTTCACCCTCCAGACTTCACCTTCTCCTTCTCTTTCTTCTGCTTCTTCTGATTCACCCTCCAGACTTCACCCTCTCCTTCTCCTTCTTCTGATTCTTCTGATTCACCCTCCAGACTTCACCTTCTCCTTCTCCTTCTTCTGCTTCTTCTGATTCACCCTCCAGACTTCACCTTCTCCTTCTCCTTCTTCTGCTTCTTCTGATTCACCCTCCAGACTTCATCTTCTCCTTCTCCTTCTTCTGCTACTTCTGATTCACCCTCCAGACTTCACCTTCTCCTTCTCCTTCTTCTGCTTCTTCTGATTCACCCTCCAGACTTCACCTTCTCCTTCTCCTTCTTCTACTTCTTCTGATTCACCCTCCAGACTTAACCTTCTCCTTCTCCTTCTTCTACTTCTTCAGGTTCACCCTCCAGTCTTCACCTTCTCCTTCTCCTTCTTCTGTTTCTTCTGCTTCACCCTCCAGACTTCACCTTCTCCTTCTCTTTCTTCTGCTTCTTCTGATTCACCCTCTAGACTTCAACTTCTCCTTCTCCTTCTTCTGATTCTTCTGATTCACCCTCCAGACTTCACCTTCTCCTTCTCCTTCTTCTGCTTCTTCTGATTCACCCTCCTGACTTCACCTTCTCCTTCTCCTTCTTCTACTTCTTCTGATTCACCCTCCTGACTTCACCTTCTCCTTCTCCTTCTTCTACTTCTTCTGCTTCACCCTCCAGACTTCACCTTCTCCTTCTCCTTCTTCTACTTCTTCTGATTCACCCTCCAGACTTCACCTTCTCCTTCTCTTGCTTCTTCTGCTTCACACTCCAGACTTCACCTTCTCCTTCTCCTTCTTCTGCTTCTTCTGATTCACCCTCCTTACTTCACCTTCTCCTTCTCCTTCTTCTGCTTCTTCTGATTCACCCTCCTGACTTCACCTTCTCCTTCTCCTTATTCTGCTTCTTCTGTTTCACCCTCCAGACTTCACCTTCTCCTTCTCCTTCTTCTGCTTCTTCTGATTCACCCTCCAGACTTCACCTTCTCCTTCTCCTTCTTCTGCTTCTTCTGATTCACCCTCCAGACTTCACCTTCTCCTTCTCCTTCTTCTACTTCTTCTGATTCACCCTCCAGACTTCACCTTCTCCTTCTCCTTCTTCTGCTTCTTCTGATTCACCCTCCAGACTTCACCTTCTCCTTCTCCTTCGTCTACTTCTTCTGATTCACCCTCCAGACTACACCTTCTCCTTCTACTTCTTCTACTTCTTCTGATTCACCCTCCAGACTTCACCTTCTCCTTCTCCTTCTTCTGTTTCTTCTGATTCACCCTCCAGACTTCACTTTCTCCTTCTCCTTCTTCTACTTCTTCTGATTCACCCTCCAGACTTCACCTTCTCCTTCTCCTTCTTCTACTTCTTCTGATTCACCCTCCAGACTTCACCTTCTCCTTCTCCTTCTTCTACTTCTTCTGCTTCTCCCTCCAGACTTCACCTTCTCCTTCTCCTTCTTCTGCTTCTTCTGATTCACCCTCCAGACTTCACCTTCCCCTTCTCCTTCTTCTACTTCTTCTGATTCACCCTCCAGACTTCACCTTCTCCTTCTCCTTCTTCTACTTCTTCTGATTCACCCTCCAGACTTCACCTTCTCCTTCTCCTTCTTCTACTTCTTCCGATTCACCCTCCTGACTTCACCTTCTCCTTCTCCTTCTTCTGCTTCTTCTGCTTCACCCTCCTGACTTCACCTTCTCCTTCTCCTTCTTCTACTTCTTCTACTTCACCCTCCAGACTTCACCTTCTCCTTCTCCTTCTTCTGCTTCTTCTGCTTCACCCTCCAGACTTCACCTTCTCCTTCTCCTTCTTCTGCTTCTTCTGATTCGCCCTCCAGACATCACCTTCTCCTTCTCCTTCTTCTGCTTCTTCTGATTCACCCTCCAGACTTCACCTTCTCCTTCTCCTTCTTCTACTTCTTCTGATTCACCCTCCAGACTTCACCTTCTACTTCTCCTTCTTCTACTTCTTCTGATTCACCCTCCAGACTTCACCTTCTCCTTCTCCTTCTTCTACTTCTTCCGATTCACCCTCCTGACTTCACCTTCTCCTTCTCCTTCTTCTGCTTCTTCTGCTTCACCCTCCTGACTTCACCTTCTCCTTCTCCTTCTTCTACTTCTTCTGATTCACCCTCCAGACTTCACCTTCTCCTTCTCCTTCTTCTGCTTCCTCTGCTTCACCCTCCAGACTTCACCTTCTCCTTCTCCTTCTTCTGCTTCTTCTGCTTCGCCCTCCAGACATCACCTTCTCCTTCTCCTTCTTCTGCTTCTTCTGCTTCACCCTCCAGACTTCACCTTCTCCTTCTCCTTCTTCTGCTTCTTCTGCTTCACTCTCCTGACTTCACCTTCTCCTTCTCCTTCTTCTACTTCTTCTGATTCACCCTCCAGACTTCACCTTCTCCTTCTACTTCTTCTGCTTCTTCTGTTTCACCCTCCAGACTTCACCTTCTCCTTCTCCTTCTTCTGCTTCTTCTGATTCACCCTCCAGACTTCATCTTCTCCTTCTCCTTCTTCTGCTTCTTCTGATTCACCCTCCAGACTTTACCTTCTCCTTCTCCTTCTTCTGCTTCTTCTGATTCACCCTCCAGACTTCACCTTCTCCTTCTCCTTCTTCTACTTCTTCTGATTCACCCTCCAGACTTCACCTTCTCCTTCTCCTTCTTCTCCTTCTTCAGATTCACCCTCCAGTCTTCACCTTCTCCTTCTCCTTCTTCTGTTTCTTCTGCTTCACCCTCCAGACTTCACCTTCTCCTTCTCTTTCTTCTGCTTCTTCTGATTCACCCTCCAGACTTCACCCTCTCCTTCTCCTCCTTCTGATTCTTCTGATTCACCCTCCAGACTTCACCTTCTCCTTCTCCTTCTTCTGCTTCTTCTGATTCACCCTCCAGACTTCACCTTCTCCTTCTCCTTCTTCTGCTTCTTCTGATTCACCCTCCAGACTTCAACTTCTCCTTCTCCTTCTTCTGCTTCTTCTGATTCACCCTCCAGACTTCACCTTCTCCTTCTCCTTCTTCTGCTTCTTCTGATTCACCCTCCAGACTTCACCTTCTCCTTCTCCTTCTTCTACTTCTTCTGCTTCACCCTCCAGACTTCACCTTCTCCTTCTCTTTCTTCTGCTTCTTCTGATTCACCCTCCAGACTTCAACTTCTCCTTCTCCTTCTTCTGATTCTTCTGATTCACCCTCCAGACTTCACCTTCTCCTTCTCCTTCTTCTGCTTCTTCTGATTCACCCTCCTGACTTCACCTTCTCCTTCTCCTTCTTCTACTTCTTCTGATTCACCCTCCTGACTTCACCTTCTCCTTCTCCTTCTTCTACTTCTTCTGCTTCACCCTCCAGACTTCACCTTCTCCTTCTCCTTCTTCTACTTCTTCTGATTCACCCTCCAGACTTCACCTTCTCCTTCTCCTTCTTTTGCTTCTTCTGCTTCACACTCCAGACTTCACCTTCTCCTTCTCCTTCTTCTGCTTCTTCTGATTCACCCTCCTTACTTCACCTTCTCCTTCTCCTTCTTCTGCTTCTCCTGATTCACCCTCCTGACTTCACCTTCTCCTTCTCCTTATTCTGCTTCTTCTGTTTCACCCTCCAGACTTCACCTTCTCCTTCTCCTTCTTCTGCTTCTTCTGATTCACCCTCCAGACTTCACCTTCTCCTTCTCCTTCTTCTGTTTCTTCTGATTCACCCTCCAGACTACACCTTCTCCTTCTCCTTCTTCTACTTCTTCTGATTCACCCTCCAGACTTCACCTTCTCCTTCTCCTTCTTCTACTTCTTCTGATTCACCCTCCAGACTTCACCTTCTCCTTCTCCTTCTTCTACTTCTTCTGCTTCTCCCTCCAGACTTCACCTTCTCCTTCTCCTTCTTCTGCTTCTTCTGATTCACCCTCCAGACTTCACCTTCCCCTTCTCCTTCTTCTACTTCTTCTGATTCACCCTCCAGACTTCACCTTCTCCTTCTCCTTCTTCTACTTCTTCTGATTCACCCTCCAGACTTCACCTTCTCCTTCTCCTTCTTCTACTTCTTCCGATTCACCCTCCTGACTTCACCTTCTCCTTCTCCTTCTTCTGCTTCTTCTGCTTCACCCTCCTGACTTCACCTTCTCCTTCTCCTTCTTCTACTTCTTCTGATTCGCCCTACAGACTTCACCTTCTCCTTCTCCTTCTTCTGCTTCTTCTGATTCACCCTCCAGACTTCACCTTCTCCTTCTCCTTCTTCTGCTTCTTCTGTTTCACCCTCCAGCCTTCACCTTCTCCTTCTCCTTCTTCTGCTTCTTCTGATTCACCCTCCAGACTTCATCTTCTCCTTCTCCTTCTTCTGCTTCTTCTGATTCACCCTCCAGACTTCACCTTCTCCTTCTCCATCTTCTGCTTCTTCTGATTCACCCTCCAGACTTCACCTTCTCCTTCTCCTTCTTCTACTTCTTCTGATTCACCCTCCAGACTTCACCTTCTCCTTCTCCTTCTTCTGATTCTTCTGATTCACCCTCCAGACTTCACCTTCTCCTTCTCCTTCTTCTGCTTCTTCTGATTCACCCTCCTGACTTCACCTTCTCCTTCTCCTTCTTCTACTTCTTCTGATTCACCCTCCTGACTTCACCTTCTCCTTCTCCTTCTTCTACTTCTTCTGCTTCACCCTCAAGACTTCACCTTCTCCTTCTCCTTCTTCTACTTCTTCTGATTCACCCTCCAGACTTCACCTTCTCCTTCTCCTTCTTCTACTTCTTCTGATTCACCCTCCTGACTTCACCTTCTCCTTCTCCTTCTTCTACTTCTTCTGCTTCACCCTACAGACTTCACCTTCTCCTTCTCCTTCTTCTGCTTCTTCTGATTCACCCTCCAGACTTCACCTTCTCCTTCTCCTTCTTCTGCTTCTTCTGTTTCACCCTCCAGCCTTCACCTTCTCCTTCTCCTTCTTCTGCTTCTTCTGATTCACCCTCCAGACTTCATCTTCTCCTTCTCCTTCTTCTGCTTCTTCTGATTCACCCTCCAGACTTCACCTTCTCCTTCTCCATCTTCTGCTTCTTCTGATTCACCCTCCAGACTTCACCTTCTCCTTCTCCTTCTTCTACTTCTTCTGATTCACCCTCCAGACTTCACCTTCTCCTTCTCCTTCTTCTGATTCTTCTGATTCACCCTCCAGACTTCACCTTCTCCTTCTCCTTCTTCTGCTTCTTCTGATTCACCCTCCTGACTTCACCTTCTCCTTCTCCTTCTTCTACTTCTTCTGATTCACCCTCCTGACTTCACCTTCTCCTTCTCCTTCTTCTACTTCTTCTGCTTCACCCTCAAGACTTCACCTTCTCCTTCTCCTTCTTCTACTTCTTCTGATTCACCCTCCAGACTTCACCTTCTCCTTCTCCTTCTTCTACTTCTTCTGATTCACCCTCCTGACTTCACCTTCTCCTTCTCCTTCTTCTACTTCTTCTGCTTCACCCTCCAGACTTCACCTTCTCCTTCTCCTTCTTCTACTTCTTCTGATTCACCCTTCAGACTTCACCTTCTCCTTCTCCTTTTTCTGCTTCTTCTGATTCACCCTCCAGACTTCACCTTCTCCTTCTCCTTATTCTGCTTCTTCTGATTCACCCTCCAGACTTCACCTTCTCCTTCTCCTTCTTCTGCTTCTTCTGATTCACCCTCCAGACTTCACCTTCTCCTTCTCCTTCTTCTGCTTCTTCTGATTCACCCTCCAGACTTCACCTTCTCCTTCTCCTTCTTCTACTTCTTCTGCTTCACCCTCCAGACTTCACCTTCTCCTTCTCCTTCTTCTGCTTCTTCTGATTCACCCTCCTTACTTCACCTTCTCCTTCTCCTTCTTCTGCTTCTTCTGATTCACCCTCCTGACTTCACCTTCTCCTTCTCCTTATTCTGCTTCTTCTGTTTCACCCTCCAGACTTCACCTTCTCCTTCTCCTTCTTCTGCTTCTTCTGATTCACCCTCCAGACTTCACCTTCTCCTTCTCCTTCTTCTGCTTCTTCTGATTCACCCTCCAGACTTCACCTTCTCCTTCTCCTTCTACTACTTCTTCTGATTCACCCTCCAGACTTCACCTTCTCCTTCTCCTTCTTCTACTTCTTCTGCTTCTCCCTCCAGACTTCACCTTCTCCTTCTCCTTCTTCTGCTTTTTCTGATTCACCCTCCAGACTTCACCTTCTCCTTCTCCTTCTTCTACTTCTTCTGATTCACCCTCCAGACTTCACCTTCTACTTCTCCTTCTTCTACTTCTTCTGATTCACCCTCCAGACTTCACCTTCTCCTTCTTCTACTTCTTCCGATTCACCATCCTGACTTCACCTTCTCCTTCTCCTTCTTCTGCTTCTTTTGCTTCACCCTCCTGACTTCACCTTCTCCTTCTCCTTCTTCTACTACTTCTGATTCACCCTCCAGACTTCACCTTCTCCTTCTCCTTCTTCTGCTTCCTCTGCTTCACCCTCCAGACTTCACCTTCTCCTTCTCCTTCTTCTGCTTCTTCTGCTTCGCCCTCCAGACATCACCTTCTCCTTCTCCTTCTTCTGCTTCTTCTGCTTCACCCTCCAGACTTCACCTTCTCCTTCTCCTTCTTCTGCTTCTTCTGCTTCACTTTCCGGACTTCACCTTCTCCTTCTCCTTCTTCTACTTCTTCTGATTCACCCTCCAGACTTCACCTTCTCCTTCTCCTTCTTCTGCTTCTTCTGCTTCACCCTCCAGACTTCACCTTCTCCTTCTCCTTCTTCTGCTTCTTCTGCTGCGCCCTCCAGACTTCACCTTCTCCTTCTCCTTCTTCTGCTTCTTCTGCTTCACCGTCCTGACTTCACCTTCTCCTTCTCCTTCTTCTACTTCTTCTGCTTCACCCCCCTGACTTCACCTGCTCCTTCTCCTTCTCTTGCTTCTTCTGATTCACCCTCCTAACTTCACCTTCTCCTTCTCCTTCTTCTGCTTCTTCTGATTCACCCTCCTGACTTCACCTTCTCCTTCTCCTTCTTCTGCTTCTTCTGATTCACCCTCCAGACTTCACCTTCTCCTTCTCCTTCTTCTGCTTCTTCTGTTTCACCCTCCAGACTTCACCTTCTCCTTCTCCTTCTTCTGCTTCTTCTGATTCACCCTACAGACTTCATCTTCTCCTTCTCCTTCTTCTGCTTCTTCTGATTCACCCTCCAGACTTCACCTTCTCCTTCTCCTTCTTCTGCTTCTTCTGATTCACCCTCCAGACTTCACCTTCTCCTTCTCCTTCTTCTACTTCTTCTGATTCACCCTCCAGACTTCACCTTCTCCTTCTCCTTCTTCTACTTCTTCAGATTCACCCTCCAGTCTTCACCTTCTCCTTCTCCTTCTTCTGTTTCTTCTGCTTCACCCTCCAGACTTCACCTTCTCCTTCTCTTTCTTCTGCTTCTTCTGATTCACCCTCCAGACTTCACCCTCTCCTTCTCCTTCTTCTGATTCTTCTGATTCACCCTCCAGACTTCACCTTCTCCTTCTCCTTCTTCTGCTTCTTCTGATTCACCCTCCAGACTTCACCTTCTCCTTCTCCTTCTTCTGCTTCTTCTGATTCACCCTCCAGACTTCATCTTCTCCTTCTCCTTCTTCTGCTACTTCTGATTCACCCTCCAGACTTCACCTTCTCCTTCTCCTTCTTCTGCTTCTTCTGATTCACCCTCCAGACTTCACCTTCTCCTTCTCCTTCTTCTACTTCTTCTGATTCACCCTCCAGACTTAACCTTCTCCTTCTCCTTCTTCTACTTCTTCAGGTTCACCCTCCAGTCTTCACCTTCTCCTTCTCCTTCTTCTGTTTCTTCTGCTTCACCCTCCAGACTTCACCTTCTCCTTCTCTTTCTTCTGCTTCTTCTGATTCACCCTCTAGACTTCAACTTCTCCTTCTCCTTCTTCTGATTCTTCTGATTCACCCTCCAGACTTCACCTTCTCCTTCTCCTTCTTCTGCTTCTTCTGATTCACCCTCCTGACTTCACCTTCTCCTTCTCCTTCTTCTACTTCTTCTGATTCACCCTCCTGACTTCACCTTCTCCTTCTCCTTCTTCTACTTCTTCTGCTTCACCCTCCAGACTTCACCTTCTCCTTCTCCTTCTTCTACTTCTTCTGATTCACCCTCCAGACTTCACCTTCTCCTTCTCTTGCTTCTTCTGCTTCACACTCCAGACTTCACCTTCTCCTTCTCCTTCTTCTGCTTCTTCTGATTCACCCTCCTTACTTCACCTTCTCCTTCTCCTTCTTCTGCTTCTTCTGATTCACCCTCCTGACTTCACCTTCTCCTTCTCCTTATTCTGCTTCTTCTGTTTCACCCTCCAGACTTCACCTTCTCCTTCTCCTTCTTCTGCTTCTTCTGATTCACCCTCCAGACTTCACCTTCTCCTTCTCCTTCTTCTGCTTCTTCTGATTCACCCTCCAGACTTCACCTTCTCCTTCTCCTTCTTCTACTTCTTCTGATTCACCCTCCAGACTTCACCTTCTCCTTCTCCTTCTTCTGCTTCTTCTGATTCACCCTCCAGACTTCACCTTCTCCTTCTCCTTCGTCTACTTCTTCTGATTCACCCTCCAGACTACACCTTCTCCTTCTCCTTCTTCTACTTCTTCTGATTCACCCTCCAGACTTCACCTTCTCCTTCTCCTTCTTCTGTTTCTTCTGATTCACCCTCCAGACTTCACTTTCTCCTTCTCCTTCTTCTACTTCTTCTGATTCACCCTCCAGACTTCACCTTCTCCTTCTCCTTCTTCTACTTCTTCTGATTCACCCTCCAGACTTCACCTTCTCCTTCTCCTTCTTCTACTTCTTCTGCTTCTCCCTCCAGACTTCACCTTCTCCTTCTCCTTCTTCTGCTTCTTCTGATTCACCCTCCAGACTTCACCTTCCCCTTCTCCTTCTTCTACTTCTTCTGATTCACCCTCCAGACTTCACCTTCTCCTTCTCCTTCTTCTACTTCTTCTGATTCACCCTCCAGACTTCACCTTCTCCTTCTCCTTCTTCTACTTCTTCCGATTCACCCTCCTGACTTCACCTTCTCCTTCTCCTTCTTCTGCTTCTTCTGCTTCACCCTCCTGACTTCACCTTCTCCTTCTCCTTCTTCTACTTCTTCTGATTCACCCTCCAGACTTCACCTTCTCCTTCTCCTTCTTCTGCTTCTTCTGCTTCACCCTCCAGACTTCACCTTCTCCTTCTCCTTCTTCTGCTTCTTCTGATTCGCCCTCCAGACATCACCTTCTCCTTCTCCTTCTTCTGCTTCTTCTGATTCACCCTCCAGACTTCACCTTCTCCTTCTCCTTCTTCTACTTCTTCTGATTCACCCTCCAGACTTCACCTTCTCCTTCTCCTTCTTCTACTTCTTCTGATTCACCCTCCAGACTTCACCTTCTCCTTCTCCTTCTTCTACTTCTTCAGATTCACCCTCCAGTCTTCACCTTCTCCTTCTCCTTCTTCTGTTTCTTCTGCTTCACCCTCCAGACTTCACCTTCTCCTTCTCTTTCTTCTGCTTCTTCTGATTCACCCTCCAGACTTCACCCTCTCCTTCTCCTTCTTCTGATTCTTCTGATTCACCCTCCAGACTTCACCTTCTCCTTCTCCTTCTTCTGCTTCTTCTGATTCACCCTCCAGACTTCACCTTCTCCTTCTCCTTCTTCTGCTTCTTCTGATTCACCCTCCAGACTTCATCTTCTCCTTCTCCTTCTTCTGCTACTTCTGATTCACCCTCCAGACTTCACCTTCTCCTTCTCCTTCTTCTGCTTCTTCTGATTCACCCTCCAGACTTCACCTTCTCCTTCTCCTTCTTCTACTTCTTCTGATTCACCCTCCAGACTTAACCTTCTCCTTCTCCTTCTTCTACTTCTTCAGGTTCACCCTCCAGTCTTCACCTTCTCCTTCTCCTTCTTCTGTTTCTTCTGCTTCACCCTCCAGACTTCACCTTCTCCTTCTCTTTCTTCTGCTTCTTCTGATTCACCCTCTAGACTTCAACTTCTCCTTCTCCTTCTTCTGATTCTTCTGATTCACCCTCCAGACTTCACCTTCTCCTTCTCCTTCTTCTGCTTCTTCTGATTCACCCTCCTGACTTCACCTTCTCCTTCTCCTTCTTCTACTTCTTCTGATTCACCCTCCTGACTTCACCTTCTCCTTCTCCTTCTTCTACTTCTTCTGCTTCACCCTCCAGACTTCACCTTCTCCTTCTCCTTCTTCTACTTCTTCTGATTCACCCTCCAGACTTCACCTTCTCCTTCTCTTGCTTCTTCTGCTTCACACTCCAGACTTCACCTTCTCCTTCTCCTTCTTCTGCTTCTTCTGATTCACCCTCCTTACTTCACCTTCTCCTTCTCCTTCTTCTGCTTCTTCTGATTCACCCTCCTGACTTCACCTTCTCCTTCTCCTTATTCTGCTTCTTCTGTTTCACCCTCCAGACTTCACCTTCTCCTTCTCCTTCTTCTGCTTCTTCTGATTCACCCTCCAGACTTCACCTTCTCCTTCTCCTTCTTCTGCTTCTTCTGATTCACCCTCCAGACTTCACCTTCTCCTTCTCCTTCTTCTACTTCTTCTGATTCACCCTCCAGACTTCACCTTCTCCTTCTCCTTCTTCTGCTTCTTCTGATTCACCCTCCAGACTTCACCTTCTCCTTCTCCTTCGTCTACTTCTTCTGATTCACCCTCCAGACTACACCTTCTCCTTCTACTTCTTCTACTTCTTCTGATTCACCCTCCAGACTTCACCTTCTCCTTCTCCTTCTTCTGTTTCTTCTGATTCACCCTCCAGACTTCACTTTCTCCTTCTCCTTCTTCTACTTCTTCTGATTCACCCTCCAGACTTCACCTTCTCCTTCTCCTTCTTCTACTTCTTCTGATTCACCCTCCAGACTTCACCTTCTCCTTCTCCTTCTTCTACTTCTTCTGCTTCTCCCTCCAGACTTCACCTTCTCCTTCTCCTTCTTCTGCTTCTTCTGATTCACCCTCCAGACTTCACCTTCCCCTTCTCCTTCTTCTACTTCTTCTGATTCACCCTCCAGACTTCACCTTCTCCTTCTCCTTCTTCTACTTCTTCTGATTCACCCTCCAGACTTCACCTTCTCCTTCTCCTTCTTCTACTTCTTCCGATTCACCCTCCTGACTTCACCTTCTCCTTCTCCTTCTTCTGCTTCTTCTGCTTCACCCTCCTGACTTCACCTTCTCCTTCTCCTTCTTCTACTTCTTCTACTTCACCCTCCAGACTTCACCTTCTCCTTCTCCTTCTTCTGCTTCTTCTGCTTCACCCTCCAGACTTCACCTTCTCCTTCTCCTTCTTCTGCTTCTTCTGATTCGCCCTCCAGACATCACCTTCTCCTTCTCCTTCTTCTGCTTCTTCTGATTCACCCTCCAGACTTCACCTTCTCCTTCTCCTTCTTCTACTTCTTCTGATTCACCCTC